>NC_072385.2:66349230-66669230 GCF_028885625.2 Pongo pygmaeus | reverse complement strand
TCATTGTCTTTCAACTCAACTTTGAGAACCAGAATTTAGACTGTGGTTCCCACACCTTGATCAGTTACTAGGTCCAAAGGCTTTTAAGGCTAAGTCAGGCATAGTAATAGTTTACAAGACTAAATTCCTTGGCAAGGAAAATGACATCTGTAGAAAGATGGGAATTTTTTAAATCTTTTTTTTTTAAATGAGTTACTGCAGATGGGGCTGGTGATTTTTCTTGGCATTGAATTTTATGTCACACAAAGCCGTGTGCTCTTCTAAAAACATTGCCACAATTTGTTGACTCTTTGTCAAAAGTTTTGACAGTTTGTTGGCATATGATATATTCCTGCACCTGCCTGGATGAACTTAAAATTTTGTGTATTTAAAAGAAATATTTATAAATACTTCAGCATTTAACATGGATTCAAGAGTACTTAGTGATTATTTAGAGCACCTAAATTTTGAAATCCAATCCTGGGTCTTTTGGGGGATGGTTAACTTAGTTTCTTTGGCAGTCATATTAAGGAATAAGAGGACACTTCCAAATAGCTCAGTGTTTTTTTCCCCAGTGAGTCTTTAGTCCCATCAACTTTTTTTTCATAATAAGCATGTAAGATCTTTTGAGTTGCTCACTATTTTTAAATGAGGTGTTTACTTTGTCCTTTAAAGCAAAGATTGAGACCTGTTCTATGGATACCCCTTTTAAGAATACTCTCTCTCATACTGTCCATTTCCTTTTGGCTAGATGAAATGAGTTTTTGTGGTTGTCGTTTTAATCAAGACATAAAATCATTGAACAATCCACAAGTGTTGGCTCTAACATTCGGGCATCCTGTGATTTTTTTTTTCATAAAGAATAATCCTTAACTTTCCCTTAGCTGGGGATTAAGGACAGTCATGCCAAATGCTGAATAAGAGTTTCATACATGGACATGTAATTGACTGCAGTGTTGATGCCATCCTACTTCTGGTATTTAAGTAGTTTAAATATATTAAAACACAAATGTTACTCAGTGTTGTTAGTCTTTTCACTTCATTAATGATAGGATTTCCGAGGGAAAGTGTGGCATAACAAAGTTGGAATGGGTTCCACTTCTTCCTGATGCTTGCTAGCTGCCTCTCTTTATACAAGTCACTTGTCCTCTCTGAATCATGAAATACAGATCTCTCAAGAATGGCTATGAGGATCAATTGAAATAATACATGGATCAGTAATAAATTGTTATTCTTGTTAGCCAGGAAAAAGGGGCCTGTGTAATCTATTGGCCATTTCAGAATGAAGCTATAAAATCTATCCATGTGGCAAAAGGAGATCTGTGAATGAAAATGGGGCAGTTGGAGAAAACGGGCTCAGCTATGAAGAGTAAGTATTCTGCGTTGGTCTTCCCATCATTGTCCATCACTGTTTTCCTGCTCTAATTAAAAGGAAAATTATATCCAAGGAAGAGTGAGTGGATATAGTGGTCCACACATCCCTTTGAGTAACAGCATTTCTGACAGAGTGCTGAAAGCTGTGGCTGTCTTTAAGACTATTAGGAAAACTGAATTTCCTGAAATTGATCTCCAGAATGATTTTGTGTGGCCAGAAATGTTCATTGAATAGAGACATGAGAGGAGACATGAATAAACAAAGTATGCATTTCTATTTTAAAATAGATGTGAAGTTAGGAAGAAGAAATGAGAATTGGCTCTCAGCTAAAGGCTTTGGAGTTGAATGAACTGCATTTTGTCTTACTCTCAATTTCATAGACCATGAAACTGAGTTTCTGAGAGAAACTGACTTGTAGGATGAGTTCGCACCCTCGTTTGTTGAGTTCCTGTCGCTGCAGCTTAATTTGCCTTCGCACCTTCCTTTCACGCTCACAAGTGTCTTGTTTAAACAATACGTTGCACGACCACCAACAGTAGCAGCAGCAGCAGCAGCAGCAGGGCTAAGACTGCTCTTCAGATCCACTTCTCCCACTACTTTACTATTGTTTTTTCCTTAAGTGTGCTGGAACTTATTCTGTTTCTCAAATAGGAATTTGAAATTATTTTTTAAAAAATAATCTTGAATACAAAAAAATTAGCCAGGCATGGTGGTGTGTGCCTGTAATCCCAACTACTTGGGAGGCTGAGGCAGGAGAAGTGCGTGAACCCGGGAGGCTGACGTTGCAGTGAACCGAGATCTCACTACTGCACTCCAGCCTGGGCAACAAGAGTGAAAACTCTGTCTCGAGTAATAATAATAATAATAATTTTGAGATTTTTTTAAAACATAATTTTGAAATTATTTTGCCCATGTGGGTGCTGACACAATCAGAGATGTTTGTTTAAACTTTAAGAGGAACATGAAAGATATCAGAAACACTAAGAGAGTTAGGGCAAAACATTAATGGGAAGAGATTTTTGGGCAAACGTGGTCAAATAACATACTTGATATTTATTTGGTCAGGAAATAAGTAAGTACCTATGTGTCCTATATGAGAGGTTACCAGTCCATGTTTTATTGCATTCTTTTTATGTCTCTTTTTGTCAAATAAGCAAATAATTATTGATCACTTTATAAATGTAAGGCATTTTGAAATTATTAAAGAAGTGGCAGTGGATGATTCTCTAGGAAACACCAACAGCTCTAAGAGTTATAGTCACCATTTTCTTAACCTATGAATTTTCATTTAATCTGGGAGAACCATGTTAAACTAATGGTGAACATCCCCCAACATGAATTTCACTTGCACTCTTGACAGTTCAAGATGGCTTTGGGATCAGATATCAGTCACCTGAAAGATATTTGGAATATTTGGGTAAGTTGTGGCTGGGTGGAGGCAAAGGAAGGAGGAAGGAGAGAATTTCCCAGTACTACTCAAATCACAACATCTAGTTCATTTCCTACATGAGCCCAGACCATGCAGGCAGCACTGCCTGTGGATGGAAGAAAGAGGCTTGTGTGCTCACTACACAGGCCTGGGGTGCCATGTGACCTTATCCTTGAGCGGTCAGAAGCACGTCAGAAAGCCTTCCACCAGGGCTGGTGAATAAGAGAGCTATAAAACCTGAGAACACAGGACCTAATGGCTTAATGGTTTTGGCTCTGCCTTGATTTGCAGGGGCCTATCTTCTTACATAGTCCATGAGCTGTTTCCAACCTGCACTTGATTCCCTTAGTGGGGGGAGAAACAGATGCGCAGCTGGCAAACTAGGAGTCTAATCCAAACATCTAAACAGCACTGCTTGGAGGAATTCAGGATGGTGTCCAAGAGTAGGAAGGGAAATGTATTTGAGAACAGGGACTCCTAAAGCTTACTTTTGTCCTCTGCCCGCCCCACCCCTACTCCCTCCTATACTGTCTTTGGCATAGCTTAGTCATTAATAGCAGTCATTAGTGGTGAATGACCTGGAAGAAGCAGAAAGTGGGGGTGGGTCGTATGTGATGAAGATCTTTGGCAGCTAATAAGGAGGCTTTCTGAAGTTGCTTCCCCAGTTGGATGGGATGGAAACTTTTATGAGCTTGAGTCACATTCATACAGATAGGGTTTTGTAACTTAGCATTATGCAAGTTATCTGGAGCTGGAAACCTCTGGGAATTAGATGTCTTTCAATTTCCAGGGTGTAATGTATATAAAAGCCTCCTTGGACACGATCTTTCCTCCAAAAAATACCTTCTCCCAAGGATGTCTTGGGAAATTTTATCCCATGTTTACTGAATTGTTTAACTTCTTATCAGTTGAACCAAGGGTTGGTTTGTATGTAAGACACTCAACAGAAAAACCACAGGGCTAGAGCTACCCAAGTCCAAAGAGTTTCCCAGGAGGGCAACTTCCGGATCCAGACATCAGGCTTCTAAAATCATTTAAAGTTGACATAAAGTGATCCTACTCACAGGTTATAAACAACTTTTTACTCTTAGGCCGTAACAATTAGAAACTGTTTATTTTAGTTTTGTAAGTGGGTCCATTCAATAGGTTCCACACAGGGCATCTATCCCAATCTCGGCCATCACCTTGGCCTCCCTCTTTCTCCTTTCTGCCCAGCCATATCTCCCAAATTCATCACGACTCCCAACCCCCACCACACACACTCTGAAGGTGGCCAGATTTACCAAGCGAAAATACAGAACACCTTGTTAAATTTGAATTTCAGGTTTAAAAAGCCCACAAATCCTTTCTTTTAGCATAGCTATATTCTATGCAATATTTGAAGCATATTTATACTAAAAGATTATGTATTGTTTATGTAAAAATTAAATTTAGCTGGACATCCTATATTTTATCTAGCAATTCTACCCCCACTCATACCCTTTACAAAGTATCAACATTTATAGTAGATTTAAGTGGAAACTGCCTTGTAAGATCAGTTGAGATCATTACAGAAAAATGTATGATAACATAAAAACTCCAAATACTTGGAACACTTGAAATTTTTCAAAGTTTTTGGGTGTGGGGCGGGGTATGGGGGTGGGGTGTGGTGTGGGTGTGTTCTTTCTTTATTCCCTAAGATGCATATAGAGAGTCTAGAAGCCAGCAACTATCTTGAATTAAATGAGGATCTTTTAAAGTAACTTCTCTGTTCCAGCAATCCTGTAATATGTTTAAATCTCAGCTTGGCATCCATCCATACCCACAAGTAAAAATGTTTTTCTTTGATCAAGGATACAATGGAAAGGGTGAACATCAAGGGACTCCTTTCTTATCTATATGTAGCTAATCCAGATAAAATCCTGTAAGTTATGAAAAAACAAACAATAGCAGAAGAGTTTGCCATCTTCGAAATCTGGGAAACAGATTAGGTCTCTAGACTGAGAAAAAACATGCTTATATTTAGCCATGTGCTTTTCCATCAGAATTGTTGATCAAAAACTAATACATTTATATGAAACTATAAAAAAAATTCAAGCTAATCTAAAGGAAAAGAAAGCAGAGTAATGGTTGCTTGAGGATGGGATGGGAAGTGGGAAGGGCAGAAGAGAGGGTTTCGCAAGGATATAAGAAAAGTTTTCAGCATGATGGATATATGTACCATCTTGATTGTGGTGATGGTTTCATGGATGTACACATATTTCAAAACTTATCAAATTATACCATAAAACGTGCAGCTTATTGTATTAACTATACCTCAATAAAGTTGACACAAATTTTAATTGTTACAAGATAAAACTAACACATGATTAGCTCTATTATAATTTTAAAGAAATTAAGGAGGTCATTTTGCCTATTAGAATGCCTGGAATTAAGAAGCTTTCTATGAAGGTAAGATGTACATCTCATTTACCTCAATTGCTAAAACCTCGGGTGCCGGCACAGGTCCTGGTATATAGTAAAGGTACATAGTATATTTTGAACAGTTGTTAAATAGAAGCCATACAATCCCAGAATATAGCAGAGAGAAGGATATGCTGGTTAGGATAGGAAGATGTGTTAATTATGTGTGGCTGCTAGGAACAGAATATTGATCAGTGGATAAGTCACACACGTATTTATTCTTCCATGCAGTAGTAGTTCAGAAATAGGCATTCCAAGGCTGTTGGGCAGCTCTCTCCAAAAGTGTTAGGAACTCAAGGTTCTTCTATTTTTTCTGCTTCACAACACATGGTTCCCATCCTCAAGGATAACTAATTTTCACAGATGACAGACGGAGTTGCAGCCATTACAATTGACTTCTCGACTGCAGGAAGAGGGATGGCAACCCTTTCTGCTAAGACTGTGCCTTTGAAGTGGCCTTATCTGAAGACCCACATGACATTTTTATATTTCATTGGCTGCACTTAATGGCAAGGGAGGGTGGAGAAGGTAGACTAGTTTTCAGATGCCAATGCGTACAAGTGAAAAGCAGGTTTTGGAAAACAAGGAAGAAGAGAACTGGCATTGGGTAGCCACGAGCTGACCCTACCACAGAAGGACTTGATATTACTTTTATGATTACTGTTGCTCTTGTTCTTGGAATCAAGGTTGAATAGTAATCATTTCAGGTTTATGGAACACTTTTCTAGGTGCCTCTTCTAACTACACAAGTCTTTTATTTCACTATAAACATTGGTCAGACAGCAAGTGGATTGAAAGAAAAGGGGCTATACCTAGAGGAAACTAACAACACTGAATTCCATCTTAAAGACTCTACCAAGCAAGGAATACAGGTCAGAGGCCATTATAATAGAAAGATTGCCTGGATTCTTTTATTTTGTTGTATTGTATATTCTTTAAGACAAATGGGTTATTGCCTAGGGCTTCAAAATCTTTTCTATATAGAGATTTTTGTCACAAAAGTATTTGTTGTGATGAAATTTGACCTATATTATACTTGTTTACATCTGCTGCCTAATTTCCCTTAGGGCAGTGGTTTTCAAAATTTTTTAGATGGGGAAAACTTTCATTAGAATAAAATATTGTGGAAGCATACAAATAAATAAAACAGATGTGGCTCTAGGTGAAAGATGATGAGTAGAAGTAACCCTCAAACCCCACAGCTCATCTAGTCTCCCATCCCCACCCACTTGTGTAGAGTACATATGTATGTTTGAGCCATGGCTTAAGACCTTGTAAATGATTTATTTTTAGTAACATTTAAATCCCATGTAGTAAATAATAAGAAACAGTTCTGGAAAATATTTTCCTTCACTAACTCATTTTTTAAGATACAGTTAAATCTTCCAATTTGTACATCAGTTAAGAATTTGAGAATTAATAACAATTTGGTGTTTTTAAGTGGTGTCTTGGCTTGAAAAACAGAAGCTAGTCAACCACTGAGGTTATGCTGTTGTCCCTAAGATCTTATTTTAGCATGGAAATACAGCTCTTCCCTGCATTATTATAGCACACATACTTTCATTCTAACGGGAGGGAAACATCTATGCTAATCCGTCATTTAAGAAATAGGCTTTCAGAAAGTAGATAGCTTTATTTTATTGTTGTTGTTTCTTTTGTTTTGCTTTGCTTGTCATATCCATAAGTAAACTTTGTGGAATTCATGAAAAATAAGATCAGAAGTTCTTTATTTAATAAATAAATTGAAAAATAAAAAAATGTTTAGAGAAGATGTATCTTTGGAAATAAGATTATTTTAAAAATCACACTTTTTTATTATTGTATTGTTGTGAAATAGGGGCCCATTTTTTTTCAAAGGAAAACAAAAAGAACATGGGTATGGATAATTTTAGGAGTCAATTTGGCATTTGCTAAAAACAAATAAGGACTCACCACCTAAAGAATTCCAATTATAGTCTAATAGAATACATAACAATGTCTATTTTTGGCTGTGTAAAAGTAACTCTGTAAAAAGTTACTTTATATTCAAGTAGGTTATTAAACTTACTTGTGTTTTATGCACATCTACATTACTGTCTAAGTCAGTGGTGTTCAAGGGGACAGTACTGTCCTCACAGATGGCAGTTTAGGAGCATATGGGGGTGCTTGTAGATTGTTAGTGTTTGCAGTGTGGTACTGGAAACTAGTGAATGGGGGCATGGGTGCTACATGTCCTGTGATGCTCTAGAAAGTCCTTCAAACAACCCATCACCCATGACCTGCAGGACTTGTGGATATCCCACTAGACACCTACTCTGTGTTATACATAAATACAAAGTATCTTTTGAATGACTTAAATGTACACTGACACTAAACATTAGCAAGAGATTTAACTTTATTTTGTTCACAGTTTTATTGAGATCTGTTTCCTATTTGAGAATGTCATGTCACTGAGAGCAGAACCATTTACGGCAGGTACTCCACTGCTAGTGTTCTGTGTGTAGCATTCTTAGTGATGATTCAAAGAACAGTAGAAGCATCTTCTAGGGGACTTCTCTCTGAGCATGACATGCTGAACTAGAGATTATTTTCTTATGAACTATTTTACGTTCATTGCTCCTTTATATTTGATTATGCATGTTGGCAGCTTACAATTCCTATTTATTTTCTTTCAGGAGAGTAAAGGGGGTTATAACAAGGAGATGCTGGTTCTGATACAGTCGAGAGCCACTAACTCAGAGTTTCACAACATTGGCACCATTGACATTTTGGGCTAGAGTATTCTTTTGTGTTGTTGTTTTGTTGATTTTTAAATTTTTCAATTAATTTTTTTTAAAATTTTGTTTTAAATTGACACATAACTGTATCTATTTATGGGATACAGTGTGATGTTTGATGCACGTATGCATTCTGCAGTGATCAACTCAGGGTATTTAGCATATCCATCGTCTCATACATTTATCACTTCTATGTGGTGAGAACATCCAAACTTCTTCTAGCTATTTTGAAATATACAATACAGTATTGTTAACCATAGTCACCCTAGTGAGCAACAGAACACCGGAACTTATTTTTGCTATGTAACTGTAACTTTGTACCCATTGACTAATCTCTCCCTATCCCCCTCCCCAGCCTTTAGTAACCACTATTCTGCTATTTGGAAAATTCTTTGTCGTGAGGATCTATCTTGTGCACTGTGGAATCTTCACCAGTATCCCATGCCTCTACTCACTGGATGCCAGTAGCAGCCTCCTTCCCTGTCCTCCTCAAGTTAAGACAACCAAAAATGTCTTATGACATTGCCAAATGTCCCTTGGGGGACAACATTGACCCTGGTTGAGCATCACTGAACTAGTATGAGAGACGATAAGAATTCTAGAATTGTCAGATGTGCTCCTTTTTTCATTCCACCATTACATATTGATGAAAGCCTTGGCTATGTTCTTTGAAATTGCTGCTCATGGTTACATGGTGAACCCCAGCATCCTAGTTTCCTTCAGTAGCCAATCGTGACCGTACTAGCTTATTTCAAACCTTTTGGACATCTGTTTTAAGAGGAAGGACATTGAACTTGGAAGATCTGCATGTTAGCCCAGGTTTTCCATAACCTACTTGTGTGACCTTGGGCAAATCCTTTCATGACTCTGGGCTGCAACTGCATCTGCATAAAATGAAGGGTTGGGTTAGATAATCTGAAGTGCCTTCAGTTCTGAAAGGTTTTAATTCATTTCTCTCTGACTCACCTCTTTAAAAATCTGTTCAATTGTTGGCAATTCTATATGCAATTTGGCAAGAGACACCTCAAATATACTAATAAAGTATAAAATGAGTTTAAAAACATTGACATTAATTTAAAAATTATCATTCGGAGGATTTTTAAGTAGCCCAACTGGAGTTAGAAAAACAGATTAATTGCTGCTTAACAGAATCTAAATTTGTTTTAAACTCTTGTTTGTAAGAACCCAGCTCAGAAATTGAGAAAAAAAAGTCTCCTTGGCATAATAACAAAGGAATATACCTGGACCTTTTTGGGGAGCAGAGTGAGCCAATAATTTGGCCATAATCAGGATGATGAGGAACAGAAAACTTGACTTAAAATGAGAGTAGTATCTATATCAATGACTCTTCCTCTAAAAGGCCAAACCACATGGATGACAGATGAAAAAGCAAGCAAGTCATAAGCTGTTTCTCCCACACAGATAAATACTTGGATATTTAGAGATATAGAGCTTACAAATAATTGGCTGAAATTTCACATTTTTTTCCCAGTAGCTTTGACAGAAGAAAGATAGGGCTGACTTATCCCTCTTAGATATGGAGACAACAGACACCTCCAAATCTAAGAGGTTTCAATTATGGATATTACCTATTTTCTCTTTCCTCAGCTATCAATAGGTACTGAAGGCAGTCTATTGGTCAATGGTGATAACTGTGAATCAAATGCCAAACTAAAAAAAGCATTGCAATCCTGTTGAAGGAGAAAGAAACTTACTAAAAACCTACTGTATGTCAGGCATACATTAACTCTAATCCTCAGAATGTCTTGCAGGGTCAGCATTGTCATTCCCACTTTCAGATGAAGAAACTGAGTCTTTGAGATGACTTACCCAACTTTACTTAACTCCCAATGGGAGCCTGAATCTTTCTGGTTAGCATGTCCACACTCTTTCCAATGAGCACTCTTTCATGTCCACACTCTTTCCAGTAAGGGTCTATACTAAGAGACCCTTAGGTTAGCTGAGGTTGGTTCCAGGGTTAGAATTGTTGTGTGGCCAACTTCTGGTCATGACACAGTTGGAAGTTTGTAAAGTTTGGGCAACTTGTGTTTGGTTCTTCTTTTTTCTCTCTCTCTCCTTCCCCTTTCTTCATTCTTTGCACACTTAAAGATCCAACTCTACTCTTGGCATCAGTATCTCCAGACTGCTTTCCAGATGTTCATGAGTTCCATAGCACCATATCTCATCAGAACAGTTCTCATGGATTCCTTCCTGAGTTACTTGTCTCGAATTTCATTTTCTTAGGACTCTGCTCTCTGCTGGGTGGCGATGTGTGGTCATGGCTTTGCAGACACAGCAGCCTTCTGCTGGGTTAGTTAACTAGCCTTCCAGGAGACCAGACATTTTAACTGAGATACAAATCCACCCAAGAGCATTAGAGAGAGGTTGGAGTAATGCTGCCGATATCAGGCACTAAGGTCTTGATGATTAAGAAGGAAGGTCACCTCTTTAACAGGGCTACCAACATTTTAATGGAGATTAAAGCCCTGAGCTCAAGTGGTAAAACTGATAAGACATTTCAGGATAGTGATTTTAAGAAGGGCAATAAAAGAACAACTAGGCCTTTCTGGGTCTCTTAAAACATATCCTCTACTAGACCAAATTCTTCCTGATGATAAACTATTTTTTGATCAAGACAGTAAATGTCTGGGTGCATATGTCTAAGCTGGCTTAATTGGAACACACAAAAAAGGAACTTTAATGTTTCAGTAATAAAGAATTCCACCAGGACACAAATAGCAGCAACTATTTGTTAGTTAGACTAGGCTCCATGTGATCTCAGCCTTTGCATGATAAAGATGTCAATGATTTCATTGTACTCAAAGAATTTCTATTAATTAATCAATCATCCAATGCTCTCTGGGCACTTGCTGTGTCCAAGGCCTTGTGCTGGGGTGGAGATAAAGGGTCTTGCTAACATATAAGGGGCTTAAAGTAATTGAATATATTCACAAAACCATGTAATTTAATGTGAGGTTTTGCAGCAGGACATGGAATTGATATATGTATTATATACCCATTTATTAGTTTATTCATTTGACAAAAATTTATATGAAGGCAGAATATTCCAGGTACCATGCTAGACATTGGGAGATATCATGGAGAAACAGAGGCAGTCTGAACTCCAAGGGCCAATATTTTGGTAAAGAACAGAGGTACAGTATGATGCTTCCAGTAAAATGGGATTAAGACTATGAAAAATCAGTTATCCGGGCAAGTTTTACTATGAAAGCACACAGGTCGGGTGGCTAGACCTTGTCTTGAGGTGATAACAAAAGCATTCTGGAGGAGGTGATGCCCAAGGGAGACCTGGTGGATAAGGAGTGAGCCAGGCCAAATGTGGAGGGGAGAGGGCAAGAAGGAAGGAGGGAACAGTATGTACAAGGACTGGAAACAAGAGAGGCTGGCCAAGTGTGGGACAGTCAATAGCTCAGTATGGTAAGAAGTTAGAATTTAAGACATGCAAATTGTGGAGGATATAAGTGGAGAGGGAAAGAAAGGCTGATTCATGAAGATAGTTGAATTCATGCCAGGGTGTTTAGATGTTATTTTGGGGACAATGGCAAATCACAGACAAATTTTAACTATGGCAGCCATTTCAATCATTATAATGTGGTATATATGGGAAAACAAAGTAATTGTGCTTCTCTGGAAAACATGGTAAGCTAACAGAAATGCCTGAAGTTAATAACAAAACTATCTTGAAGATTTTGACTCATCTGTGGTGGTAATTGTGGCATGAAGTGTTCAGAAGTGTTTTTTGTTCTTTCCATGGATCTCTCTTTGGTGAGATTCCTTAGGAAATAAATAAAAGACATTTTTGAATAAGAAGTTAGTAAAAGTCATAAAGGACTAGAGTTAGAGTAGATATTGTGCAGCTGTGTCTGGCTGAAGCCAGAAAGTGAAAATTAAGCAGCTGACACATATCTCCTTATAACTTTCATTGAGCAGACAACCTCCCCTCACCCCCACCACTCCTGTCTTACTCTATGTACATTTTTTAATGTGAAAAGGATTAAAAAATGTTCTAAAGTTAATAAAATATACAACTTGACCTGGTTAATCTGAATCAGTTTGCAAACTCCCTTTATATTTGGATAAAAAAAAAACCTTCAGATTAACAAACTCTTGGCAAATTCCCTGCCTCTCATGTTAGTGAATTCTTTACTAGTCACATTTCCGGCTCCCCAGACATGGGGATGAATTAAAGCCTGGAAAAACCAGGCAGGGCTGTAATTACATTAAGCATTTTTTTTTTTTTTTGCAATAAGAAAAAGTGTGTCACAGCATAAAGCTATCCTTAAGGTGACATTTGCTTTGACCTGCCAAGTTTTGGACTATGCCCCAGGTTCTTGGATCCAATAATAGAGAACATTTAGCCAAAGACACTTTCTACCTTTCTGATCATTACAGATTTTGTCATTAATGTAAGTGATAATGCTCCTGGCTACACAAATTGAAGGGTAGAGGTGGGTGGTTCAGAGAAAGCTGGAAGAACCTGAGTTGACCCAAGTTTTCAGACTCCAGCTTTAAAGTTGCTTGAGAAACCGGGGTCTGGTGAACAAGTGAGGGAAAGTGCATTAGGGAAAGAGTTGTCATCCTCGAATTGGAGAGCAGTCAGATGTCCCTCTTATTTCCTCCCTAATATCCTTCCAAATTTTCCTCATGACTTGCCTTTTTCCAGAGGCCTTTCCTGACGAATCTACTTCCATCTTAATTATTTTCATAGGGTTATTCCAATTGGAATGATACAATATTGCTTTCAACTTGGTTTATGTTCCTACTTAGGTTTTGTTTTTCTTTTTCTATGATAGCTCCACATCTTCTGCCTTGCTGTTGGCACTGCTCAATGCTATCTATACAATATGTGCTTAATACTTTGTTGAGGGCATTATGAAAGAACTTAATGCTCAGAAAGAGAAAATGTAGAAAGCCAGCACCCAACCACCTTGCGGGAAATTTTCCCTGCATAATCACATTTATTACTCTCATAAAATATAACACTATCCTTATTACTATTGGCAGTAAAAGAAAGCCTCTAATGTATACCTTTCCTACCACACCTCACACACTTAACTATTAAGGGAATTCTAAATGGAAGCATGGAAAGACATGGAAAAGGCCAAATTCTTCCAGTGGGAGCCAAATGACCTGGAGTGTGGAAGTTTGATTCTGAACTTAAAGTGGTCTGGGAAAGCATAAACCTTGATATCTGAAATGTGACCCAGTGGCCCCTCCAGTGTTTTGAAATGGAGTCCTTCTTTTAAATTCTTCCCCCAGTCCTTCTTTGAGGAAAAGTAGTCTGAAGCTTACTTTCAAAGCCCTTAAATGTAAAAATAAACAAGCATTCGGTCAATAGGGCCCCTGATGCCTTGCTATACCACAACATATTTTTGAGTCATAAATCATGAATCTGACAGGTCTATGATGATGCATCGTGTTAATACATCATAATGACAATACTGACGCAGTATATCCTGAAAGCCTATCTCTTTAGAATTCTGTGTTTATAGATAGCAAAGGAAGGATTTGAGGTGGTGAAACTGAGAAAGAGAGAGGCATATGGGAGGGTCAAGAATGACGATCATCTTTCTTTTCTGACAAAGCAAGAGCCAGAAAGGGAAAACAAGTTTCCATCTCTTGGGCACTAATACCTTCTGTTTCTCAGTAGTTGTATCATGTATGCAACTCCTGGAGGTGTATACTCTACTGAATCTAGGTCATACAACTAGGTGTTGGCAGAGCCAGACTGGATGCAGACTTCTGAGTTTCAGCCACACACTCTTCCTAACACCTCCAAACTTTAGGATGAATGAAATATATCCTAGGTACACGAAACTCTGTTCTAGATGAACCCATTGACCAAATGTTTTGGTTATGTTTGCACATGCTGATGTGTGCTAATGTTTACAGTCCTTAGCAATGAGTGGCCTTTTCTTCCTAGGCTTCTGCTAAATGATGGAGTTTGATGCAGAGCCTAGGAGTGGTAATGCAATCATTTCATTTGTTGGGCATTCACTGTTAGAACAGTTTGGGCCCAGTGTTTATTACACCTGGCCCATCAGACCAAGCTAAGTGTTAATCACATATCTGCTTCTTTTGCAAACCAATTGATCAGAGCTCTTTGCTTTTTTTTCAGGAGAATATTTGACAATGATAAAAACAGTTAGTCCTTAGGTTTAGCTTATGGTCTTGCCTATAAAATAAATGAATTATATGGCTATTGTGCCATCTTTGCAATGGAAACAACTGGAAAAATTGCATGCTGTTTGTGAAAGAAACCTCCTGTATATCATACCTATCAAATTTTCAATTGTCTGTCATTTCCAGTTAACTGATAATTGGCTTTGACATTCTTCATTTAATTCATTGCAATTCAATTTTAAGACCTCCAAAAACAAACAACAAATGAACAAACAAACAAAAAACAAAGGAAAATAAAGAAGAAGTTAAGTAGAGCGATAAAAGTTATTCATTTAGAAGTGCAATGATCATACTGAGGGAGAGAAGGAAATTCAGTGGAATTGACATGTCTATGATTAGGAGATAGGCTGAGACTTATTTTTGTATCACTGAAGAGTAAACTAAAGTTTAAATTAGATTATACAATGGCTGGTTATTTATAGGCACACATATTGAAGTAAATCTCTATATAAGGACAAGCATCTTACTTTTAAAATTCAAATTACAAATAAGTTTACTGAAATACACAAATAAGTACATTCTTGAAATTAGCAAAATTGCTTTTCTTCTTCAACCAATTCTGTAATTCAGATTTTGCCAATGATGGTAAGTGTCTACATGGTATAAGTGAAAGTTTGATGCATATGGAAGTCAAGCAAGAAAGTGGGCAGTTCTTACCTGTTGGCATTTTGACACATACTGTCATATTTTGTGAGTGTATATTTTGCTACATAGAGCCTATTTCTATGGACTTGCAAATAGTCTGTTTCTTCATAGACTTGCTATACAGATGTGGGTAAAGATTTTTTACATCTTCCATACTATATCTGTATTTCCAAAGTGTGGACCCTTGATGCCTGTCTACTGGTGATGTCGATATTTGCTGATATAATCCATTTCTGATATCTTGACTTCCTCACGCTCCCCACCTCCAAAATTGAGATTTGCAATGTTTTGAGAACATTCAGTGAAAATTAATAATAGATGCCTTTATGGAGATAAACAGTTTTCAGGACCAGATTATATATTTTAAAATACTCACAGATATTTTCTGTTCAGCCAGTTTCTACCAGTAAGTGTGGCAGCCTGGGGTAGGAGGAACTTTATTACCTCCCACTGAGTGCTAGGGGACCATTAGGTAAATAACTGACTCTCCCTCAATGGCTGTCTTGCAGCCAGATGGAGTATCTACAGAGGGACATTTACTCCTAGAGCTCACCAACTATGGCTCACTCCCGCCTGAGCAGGCTCCACTGACCATCAACTTTGATGGTTATTGCTGTCCAAAGAATTTTAAGGTTGCTGTGGAGAATAATGACAAAACCCATGGGTCCTGTGGCAAGACCCCAGAACTTTGAAGGTCCTCAGCTCTCTGACCAGTGGGCTTGTGGTAATATTTGTTGCTCTTGGCCTTGGAGTCAATCTGTTCCACACCCAAATGAGCATCTGGAGAAAGTATGACTTCTAAGAACTGTTCCCAGAGGCCATATCTGTCTCTCCATTACCATAATAAAAATAGCCCTGGCTACTCCAACATACCCAGCTAATGAAAAGCTGTCTTATTTAGCCCAGCCAGCTTACACCAATGACCTATAGGTCGACTTTCTCCTGCCTGCTTACATTTCCCACCAAATCAAGGGCATAGAGGACTTAAACATCTGTCTAAAAAATTCTCCTCGTTGTCATTCCCCAGGATTTATACATCATTTTGCTCTTATAAATCTACAAGGTATTAATGCATGAGACCCTGGGGAGGGTACATGGACAGACATGGAGAAAAGCTTTCCTTTCCTGCTCCAGGGCCACCGACCTCTTAGGGCCTCACTTTCCTTGTTTGTACAATGAAAATTTGTATTCAGTGAAAATTAAGGCATGTCAAGCAGTATCTTATGCTTAGGGTATATCATTATAACATTTAATAGTAAAGTAAAAAAACATGTACTATACTATCACAATTATAGAAAACAGCTTTGAGGCCTACAGATTTTTCTGCAGTTGGTGCAGGTTAAACCTGCACTCTATAGTGAGATAACAAATCCTTTTTTTTCCCACCACTGTCAGAAACATATTCCAAGGCACTCAGACCCTAAGCAGGTCCCCTCACACCAAATTTCCCCGAGCTGTCCAAACCAAAGTTTGTACAATGCTGCAGGGAAATTAGGATG
Source organism: Pongo pygmaeus (assembly GCF_028885625.2). Taxonomy (NCBI): domain Eukaryota; kingdom Metazoa; phylum Chordata; class Mammalia; order Primates; family Hominidae; genus Pongo; species Pongo pygmaeus. The sequence continues at coordinate 66,652,901 of NC_072385.2, read as the reverse complement.
GGGAAAATGATTCAAAATGGTGAGCCACGTGAGAGGAGGAAAATCACATGTCAATGTATACCAGCAAACGTTCACTGTTTCACCTGAATTTAGAGTTGGGATGGGAGAGAAAATGGTGATTAAGGGTTTGTTCTTTGCGTGTGTTCTGAGGGGGTGGTATGGGTTCTGAGGGGGTTCATCCATTTAGAATTGCTGTGGGACTGTTTGTTTCTTTTCACATGGCCACAGCCTACTCCTGCTTGGTCAATATTCTATGGTGTACTTCTTCATCAAATTGCCAAAATTCTAGTTAAGTCTTCTGTTTGGGGAAACTCACCTGAAAATTTGTATTTGAACACTAAAACATGCCCATATTTCTGTTTTATATCCTAAGACATGAACTCAAATAGGAAGTTCCTTTTCCTGGGCTATTGAAATAGTTCTTTAGTATATTACTGTAGTGGGGAGAGAAAAAATTGTATCTTAAAACCCAAATCGCCTCCATCAGAGGGTGGGTTCTTGACCTCAGGATTTTTGCTTTGACGAGAGACTCAATGAGTTGGCCTCAGAGATATTTGGAAGGGGAGAATACAAGGAAATTAAGAAGAATATGGAGTTTCTGGAGCAATCTTGTGAGTCAACAGAAAAAGAGAAATGAGAGAAGAAAGGGAAGCAACTGGATAATAACAGGCTAGGGTGAAGGGGCTAGTGTTGTGCTGTGTGGAGACTTTTAGGAACAGGGACTGCCCCCATTGGTGGTCTGTGTTGCTGTGACATAAACACCCTCCTGCTCTCTGCATGCCACATCTCAGCTGGAATGAAGTCTCTGTGCACACAAGTGTATTGTGTTAATACAATGATTGTAGAGCTGGAGGAAGCAGCTGAGTTTTCCATTTAGGTGCTCTTTGGGCACAGCAGGCCCAGAATGGCAAGATCACCCATACCCTGAACTGATCTAGGAAAAGGAAGAAGTTCAATCTAGAGGTAACTATGAGAACACCACTTCTGAGAATTTGCAAGAATCTCAGGGACTCTTTCAGGCTCCCATAAAGCATGGAATGTGAAGCTTGTGACTATCTTATCTGCATTGTAAAGGGCAGGGAGACCCCAGCTGACATATGGGTTCCATTATGGGAGAAGACTTTTGTTACAGCAGTGTTGGGAATTAAGCTAATCTCTTTGTATCAGATTTTATCTGTTTGTGGTAATATTTTGTGGAATAAGATAAGCCCTGGAATATATTCAGATGTGGGTGACAAGTGATTTTATAAGTCAGTTTTGCTCAACATGGACTATTTGACTTCTAATGCAAATCTCCTTCCTCCCATACCACCCCCTCAGAACACACACAAAGAACAAACCCTTAATCACCACTTTCTCTCCCAGCCCAACTCTAAATTCAGGTGAAACAATGAACGCCTGCTGCTATAAATTAACATGTGATTTTCCTTCTCTCGCGTGGCTCACCATTTTGAATCATTTTCCCCATCCTAATTTCCCTGCAGCGGGTTCTGTTGTCTGCCTTCAGCCCTTGGCTATCCTCATGACCAGCCCCTCCTCTGCGAAGAGGGGACTTCACTTCCTCTTATATCTTCAATGCACCACAGTGACCTTAGAGGCTGATGCAGGTGCTTTGGGAGACCAGTTCATCAAGTGCTGCAGACAGCGAGGGCTGGGGTGAGCCATCAGGCCCTCAAAACTATGGTCTAGAACTGCCCTAGACCGGATTAGTAATGGTGACCTGGAGGTGAAAGGCTCTGTATTCCATTACCAGTCTCCTGAGTAATCTACCTAATTCAGTATCCTTTCATTTAATTGAAACATTATTTTCTCTCTGTTAGCCAGGGCACTCAAGCTGGTATAGCAGTGTTAATCTTTCAGCTGATTTCCATCTTTGCAGAATTACCTTTCTAGCAATTAGACCCACTGGTATAAATTTGCTTTGCTCCTTCCTGGAGTTCAACATTAAAATGGAAATCTCCAAGCTCAACACGTTTTCCTCCAGGCTGACCCAGGGCAGGTATTAATTAACTGGGGTGTTGTGAGAAGGTTGAGCTGAAAAAGCCATGTAGGAGAATGCTACTCTTGGGATATCTCTGCGGCCAGCAGATGGATTAAAGAGGGTGAGACCCGGATGGAGAAGAATCACATTTAAAGTTACGTGAAATGACCGCACTATTAGTGAACCCGGGAGCAGAACAATGGTTATTCTGGAAGTACATCAGTACGTTCAGGTAACAAATCTTCTGCATCCTTTAGTTGAAGTCTGAATGTAGCTAATTTGTGAACATTCTCTAAGACACACAGGGTTACAGTGATAAACTGTCTCAGCTTGTTGGGGACTGAGAGATTCTGGGACCAGAGAGACTTCCTGAGTAAAATTGTCAAAGACCTGCAAAAACTAGGATGTGTTGGTCACCCTGCTAGGTTCAAGTTGTTATTTTAAGCAGTCTCATTCTGTCACCCAGGCTGGAGTGCAGAGGCATGATCTTGGTTCACTGCAACCTCCACCTCCCAGGTTCAAGTGATTCTCCTGCCTCAGCCTGCTGAGTAGCTGGACCACAGCTGGCTAATTTTTGTATTTTTATTGCAGACAGGGTTTCACCATGTTGGCCAGTCTGGTCTCAAAATTCTGACCTCAAGTGATCTGCCCGCCTTGGCCTCCCAAAGTGCTGGGATTATAGGTGTGACATGCCAGTTGATTTCTCACATTATTTGCCAAATGGCGACAATAAGTTGATACTCACCCCTCATTTTCTGTCATTTGACTTTTTCTGAAATCTGGTGTCTGCTCCTACAAAAACAGAGAAATTAACCCTGGATTTTCAAGGTGGATAGGATTGCTAATTGTCAAATCCAGTGACCTTCTCTTAGAACTTGCCCTCTCTCTAGCATTGAACACGACTGAATACATCTCTTTTTTGAACTCTCTTCATTTGATTTCTAGAGCTGTGAAATTTTCTTATTCTTCTTTCTAACCATGTCTCTCTCTCCATTGCTTGAATTTCCACCAGCAGGCATGCCTGTTCTTTCTCTGCAGTTATTCCTGTAGACTCTGCTGGTAATCTGCCTATTGCCCCTCAGTCCTGCATTTTATGCTCTGCTTTATCTTGCCAGGGCTGGGAGTTAGCAAATTCTTATTTCCTTGGGTTCACTCGCCAGCTGGTTTGCCATTTGGCTCTGTCAGTAGAGGCACCTGGGGGAGGTCAGAAGGCAGGAGAAACTAGAAACCTCCTTCTCCTGACTCCAGCAGTGTGGCAGTCACTCACAGGGACAGATAGTTGCCATGGCACAACAGAATGTAGGGCATTCTAGTCTCCAGAAGCCTGGGCAGGGGCGTGTCTTCCCAGAAGCTCCAGGCCTGGTCAATGGTGAGTCTGGAACTAAATTTTGACAGCTTTTCCAATAGCACAGAAGCCAGTGAAGCTGAAGGCTCCAGCTCAGGCACATTCAACACTTGCATCCTCTGGCTATTGGCAACCCCACCTGTTACTCTTCTAGCCCTTTCGATATTGTCATAACCAATTCTGTGCCCTTAAGTGTGAAATATACAGAGTGGATGGTGGTTTCCTGACTGAGTCTTGACTGATCTACTCTTGGGCTTTCAATTCTTTTTTTTTGTTGGTTTGTTTGTTTTTGGGGGGTGGGGATGGAGCCTCACTCTGTAGCCCAGGATGGGGTGCAGTGGCACGATCTTGGCTCACTGCAAACTCTGCCTCCCAGGTTCAAGTGATTCTCCTGTCTCCACCTCCTGAGTAACTGGGATACAGACATACGCCACCACGCCTGGCTAATTTTTGCATTTTCAGTAGGGATGGGGTTTCGCCATGTTGTCCAAGCTGGTCTCAAACTCCTGACCACAAGTGATTCACCCGTCTCGGCTTCCCAAAGTGGGATTTTGATTCTTAATGTTACATAAAAGACTCGACCTCGGGCCTGCATCAAAAACCACTATCAGGACCTATCCACATGGTTGTAATGCTAGTTTATACTATACTAGTCGTCATCCTACAACTCTTGATCTTCCTTCCCAATTACTAAAACAGCGACTAGTGATGAAACTATCATTCTTCTATTTATCATGGACACTTGCCACTCCGTTGCTTCCAAAACCTAATCAATCACCAATTCTTGTCTGTTTATTAGAAAAACAAAATTATTTCACATGGGTCATTTTGTTTCTTTTCCTTGCTTTTGGACTCTGTAACGTCAAGTCTGAACAAAAGCAATATCTTTCTCATTTGTTAAGAAAATACTATTAATACCTGCTGTCTTGTAAAGTAGTGGCTACCCTGGAGAAAGTACTTATTTACATGATTTCCAGACAAATTGCCTTGACTCTAGGATACATGCTGTCTCCTCCTGCAGATGAGGTGACTGAAGCTTAGAGGTTAACTTTTCAAAAGTCACAGAGGTGTTAAGTGGAAGAGCCTGGATCTGAACCTAGGTCCTTGTCACTCCATAATGTATGTGTTTTCCTTCAGTCCCTCCCTTTTTAGTCTCTTCAACATCAAATCTGTCACATAACCAGCCTGGTTAATATTCCTAAAGTTTACTTTTAAATCACCTGACTCATAGACAGGATTCAGTAAATAGTTACTGAATGAACTGAACATACTACTCCTCTAATTAAACACTTTTAAAATAAAGTTTTAACAGCTTGATTGAGGTACAAAAGGCATATAATAAACTACATGTATTCAAAGTGTACAGTATAATAGTTTTTGACATATACAAACCTGTGAAATTAATCATTACCATAATCAAGATAATGAATGTCTCCATCATTTCCTGAAGGTTCCTCAAGCCCTTTCTCATTTCTCACTCCCACCTCTCTCCACACCTACCCGCTACCTTATCCCCCAGTGATTCCCAGGAAAGAACTGATCTGCTTTCTTTCACATAGATTTGTTTGCATTTTCTAGAATTTTATATAAATGGAATCAGACAGTGTGTAAGATTTTTTTCTCTAGCTTCTCTCACTCAGTGTACCTATTTTGAAACTCATCCATGTTATTTCAAGTATTGCTATTTTTATTATTAGTGATAGCCCATTATATAAACATTAATTTGTTGATTCATTCACTTGATGATAGCCACTTAAGTTTCTAGTTTTTAGCTATTACAAATAAAGCTTCCATTCAGCATTCACTTAAGTCTTTGTCTAGGCATATGCTTCTGTTTCTCTTGGGTGAATGTATAGGTATGGCATGGCTGGGTCATGTGGTAGGTGTATGTTTAACTTTTTAAGAAACTGTCAAACTGTTTTCAAGTGGTTGTATCATTTTACATGCCCACCAGCAGTGTATGAAAATTCCTGTTGTTCCACATTCTTGTCAACACTTGGTATGAACGGTCTTTTCAATATTAGCCATTGTAAAAGGTATGGTAGTATCACATCATGGTTTAAATTTTCAGCTTCCTAATGACTAATAATGTTGAGCATCTTCATGTGCTTTTTGTTATCCATACATGTTTGCTGAAGTGTCTGTTCAAATATTTTGCCCACTAAAATATTCAGTTGTTTGCATTTGAGATTTCTCATATTTTAGATTTCAATCCTTTATCAGATATGTGATTTGCAAATATTTTCTCCTAGTCCATGTCTTGTCTTTTCATCATTGCCTTCTGAAGAGCAGAATTTCTTACTTTTCATGAAGTCCAGTTTATCAAATTTTTGTTTAGTGCGTAATGTTTTGGTATTATATCTAAGAAAGTGTGACCTAACACAAATTCACAAAGATTTTCTCTTATTCTTTTTCCTAGAGGTTTTAGAGTGCCAGGTTTTACATTTAGCTCTGTAATTCATTTTGAGTTCACTTTTGTATACAGCTGTATTGGTTGAGGTTTAGTTTTTGCCAATGAATCTCCCATCTTTTTAGCACCATTTGTTGAAAAGATTGTCCTTTCTCTATTTAATTGTCTTTGCACCTTTGTTGAAAATCAGTTGACCATATTTATATGGATCTGTTTCTTCTCAGTTCTGTTTCAGTGATCTATTTGCCTATGTTGATGTTAATACCACAATCACTCTAATTTTTAGATCAATCTTGATGTTAGGTACTGTAAGTCCTCCAATTTTATCTTTTTGAAAGTTTTCTGGTCTATCTTAGGTCTTTTGTATTTCTATGTGAATTTTAGAATCAGCTTGCCAATTTCTACAAGATCTTGCTAGGATTTAGTTGTGATTGTACTGACTCTCTAGATAATTTTAGGGGGAATTGACTCCTTGATAATATTAAGCCTTGCAGTCTATAAACGTGGTATGTTTCTCCATTTACTTAGATCTTCTTTAATTTATCTCAGCATTGTCTTATGAATTTTATTATATAAATTTTATGTATCCTTTTGATGTTAATATAAATGGTATTGATTTTTTAAAAATTCATTTTCTGAATGTTGTTAGTCCATAGGAATACAATTTTCCCCAAATCTACAAACTTGCTAAACTCACATTAGTGATTTTAAAAGAGATTATATAAGATGTAGTACATAGACTATGATGTAACCTATTAATAAAGACAGTTTTACCTCTTTCTTTCCAATCTGGATGTCTTTTTTTTCTTGCCTTATTAAACTGGCCAGAACCTCTAATATTATATTGAGTAGAAGTGTTGAGAGTAGACATTCTTGTCTTTTTCCTGATCTTAAGGGGAAAAGCCTCCAGTATCTTCATTTTAAGTTTATTGTTTGCTATAAGTTTCTTTTAAGTTCCCTTTATCAGACTAAGGAAATTTCCTTCTATTCCTAATTTATCAAAAAGTTAATCCTATTTTCATGTGTTCCTATAAATATTCTCAAGCTTGGTCAAATATTTTTTCACTATCAATTCCTGGCTTTTGAATTTCAAAAGCCTGTGTCTCATGGTCCTGAGAGTAACTCATGTTTATATAAAATAGATTTTGCAGAAGTGCTCACTGCTTTTCTGCTCACTCCAGCCTTTCCTACTTGGCTAAAGAGGAGAAAGAATGAACAGGGAAGGAAAAGGGAAGCAGACCTGCAAGGACTTCTAGACAGGGGCCACTTCTTTTTCTAGCCTCTAATCCAATGAATAGGAAGTTCCTAGAACCACGAGTTGGCCAGTGTTCCATCGTATTTATCATGTTATGCCTTTGCTACCATGTTAGTTGATCTTGCTTTTACAAATGGTTATCCACTTCATCATGTTACTGGTTAAGTGGATATTTTGCTTTTTTTTTTTTTTTTTTTTTTTTTGAGTTGGAGTCTCGCTCTGTCGCCGAGGCTGGAGTGCAGTGGTGCAATCTCAGCTCACTGCAAGCTCTGCCTCCCAGGTTCACGCCATTCTCCTCCTCAGCCTCCGGAGTAGCTGGGACTACAGGCGCCCCCCACCTCGCCCGGCTAATTTTTTGTATTTTTAGTAGAGACGGGGTTTCACCGTGTTAGCCAGGATGGTCTCGATCTCCTGACCTCGTGAACCGCCTGCCTCGGCCTCCAAAAGTGCTGGGATTACAGGCGTGAGCCACTGTGCCCGGCCAATATTTTGCTTTTACATTTATTTAATGCCATCTAGCTTTTTATTATTTACTTAAAAAATTCAAAAACGTATTTAAGAGAATTTTCATCTTGTCTACTTAATCTTAAATCTAAGATTTTTATTATAAAATCTAACATTTTACTATTTGTTTTATCTTCAGCTTACTTCAAAATTGAAAGCAAGAATCATTGCCTTGAGGGTGGGATCTGTGAGAACTATCTATAGATTAAGCAGGAATGGCTGGAAGACTTTCCATTTCCCAGGGTCCTCTTCAGTAGATTTTTCAAACCCACCTCAATATTCCTCAGGGCTGCAGCACTGCAAGAAGCACTGTTCAAATTTGTGTTCCATGTAAATGTTAGGAGGAAACTGCTCCAGAATTCCATTCACATTTGCATGCAATACAATGTGCATAATCTCTGAAGGTGCACAACAGTGATACTGGCCACCTTGCAAAGATGATACACTTCATTTTAAAGTCTTTCAACTGAATAAAACAATAGCTGCATGGGTCAATCTCTCTTTCCAAAGATCACATTAATCCTGCATTCAGTCACAGCACAGCCAAACCATTGAAATGATGTTGTCTTTTCACATCACAAATCATCCAAATCCTTTATAGGGATATGAATTATTTAAACTGATGATCTCTTTTTAGTACAACCACTGGACAAGAGGTAAATAATATGCATATTATAAGAAGAAATTGTATAGGAAGTTTCCAGCCAGAAAGGGCTCTCAAATAACTCATTTATTTCATTTTTCTTTACAATTTATAAAAATTCCAATATTTTTATGTTATTTAAAAAAGTGGATACAATGTAGAATAGCAAGATAAAAATATGGAACTAAAAGTTAAAAATGGGAATTAAATAGCATATGTCATTTAAGTTTAATTTTGATAATGACCCAAATTACCTTAAAGGTAAGCAGTTGTCAATAGACGCTTCTTACAGGCAGAATTAAAAAAAGAATTCTCTAAGTGTATAGACTGAAGGCAAAAATCAAGTTGACTAAAGCTGGAATTAAGGTTGACAGTGTTATCAAGAGGAAGGCAGCACCACCAGTGATGAATGATACACACGCATACACATACACACACACACACACACACACACACAAAAGAAACACAATTTTATTGAATACTTGCCAAGTCTTACTCTGTAATTATACACGACAGTTTCCTAAAGAATACCTCTGAGGGTAAATGAACTGAGGGCAGGCTCCTTTACTCCCTAAATTAAAAGACAAGCGTGGATAAACCTAACTTTCTACAAAGTAATTTGATTGACATTCACTACTTCCTCCATAGATGTTATGACCGCCAACCCAATGAGATTCTTAGTAAATAAACTTTCCAAATACCCTGAGGCTCACCACTGTAAGGACTCTATCCCTGATGTAGGCCCTATCTAATTGATACCCTCTTTAAGTGCTTGTATACATTTCATTTTTTTCTCTGCAATTTTATCCCTTTCTAGATGGACATAGATCTTTAGTAGAGGCTGTGAAAGACCCTCTATAGATGGGTGATGAAGTACTTGCTCTTCAGAAATGTGCAGTGTTGTGGGGAAAAATATTTGCATACATGAAAGATCTGCATGTAGTCAAGTGATAGAATCAACTGGATGATATTCTGTAGCCAGTCATACCCGCCTGCCTTTACACACAGAAAAGATTCCATTGAATTCCCATTGTGAAAGAATCACATGGCCTGCCATGTGGAGAATAGATTATAGAGGGACAACTACAGAAAAAAAGAAACTAATTAGGTGGCTTCAATGAGAAGCCAGGCAAGAGATGAGGGTGGCTTGGACTAGGGGATAATGGTAGAGAGTATATGTGTTTTGGTCTTAATATTCTCTCTCTCTCTCTTTCTCTCTCTTTTTTAAACATTTTAGCATCTTTGAAATTGGTATGCGTCTTGTGATTGATGGCTTCTTACCATCACTGCAGAACAGGAGACATAGAGATGTAGTTGCCACTTTTCTGCACACACACATAGTTGGTTTCGCATTTTTATTCTCACTCAATTGCATCACAGGTTCCTGGAGCTTTGCAGCTTCAGTTCAAAATCTGCAGGAAGCAGAGCATTGCATTGCCCACTACTCTTAATGGCACTATGGATGATATTTTGTGGAAAACCATGTACTTGTATGATTCTGAATCGAAAGTAATTAAGAAGCTAGGTTTTCAAATCAATCTTTTTGGAAACTTTAACCAACTTATTTCACATACACTTTCCTCATACTGAATAATGATATATGGCAAACTTATGTTTACATAAGTGGAGAGGTCTTCAAATGCATATAAAATAAAAATTCTAAGCAATAGCACTTGTCACAGATTGCTAGATTTTTTTTTTCTTTTTTAGGGATGGGTAAGATAATCATGTACCTCACAATTGCTGGTAGCTTAGATTCTATAAATTACTGTATTTTGAGAGTAGATTTAATGAGAAGAATGAGAGGAAAAGAGTCAAGGATGACTCCAAACTGTTTTGTCAGAGCAACCAATAACCTGGAGCTCCCAGTCACATAGAAAGGGAGAATTCTCCAGGGAGGAGAGTGGGGCAGGAGCCCTTCTTGGGGGCATGTAAGATTTGAGATGCTTCTTAGGCATCTGCGTTAGTTTTCTAGGGCTGTTGTGACAAAATACTAAAACTGCATGGCTTAAAATAACAGATATTTATTGCCTCACAGTTGTGGAAGCTAGAAGTCTGAAATAAAGTTGTCATCATGCTCTCTCTGGTGACTTTAAGGAGGAACACTTCCTTGCCTCTTCTAGCTCCTGGTGTTTGCCCACAAGCCTCATTATTCTTTGACTTGTCCGTGCATGCCTCCAGGCACATTGCCCTCTTCTCCCTCTGCATCTTCACTTCATCTTCTCTCTGTTTGTGTCTGTCTCTGTATCTAAATTTTCCCTTTTATGAGGACACCAGTCATATCAGATCAGGGTCCACCCTAATGACCTCATTTTAACTTGTAAAGACTTTATTTGCAAATTAAGCCACATTCTGAGGTACTGACACTTCAACATATCTTTCAGGTGTTGGGAAGACACAAGTCGGTCCATAACAACCTCCAAGTAAAGAGGTCAAATAGACAGATGTCAACGAGGCAGTCTAAAGTCAGGAGAGAGGTTTGGTCTAGAGACAAAAATGTGGGAGTCATGAGCATTCTAAATGGTATAAATAAGACTGGGTGAGATCACCAGAAAATGAGTGTAAACAGAATGAAATCGGAAGTCATTTAGAAGTTGGGAACTGTGGAAGAAGTGTCAACATGTCATATTGGGAAGATGTGTTCTAGTGCCTCAGGTAGGTGGAACTTATAATGAGTCTGCCAACCTTAGAAGAGCTTTGAACTAATTTTTTAAAATGCCTGTTACGGAAGAGAATAGGGCTGAGTAGATATTCCTAAGTCAATTTGTCTAAATAAAAACTACTCTCAAAAACACAGTCAGATAAGTGGTGCTAAATTTCAGTAGAACATCCCATTAAAACTCACTAAAGAATAAAAGAAAATAGGCATGGATTCTGCATAGTGCAAAAGAGTCTAACCTTAAGTGGGCAGGCTTTCAGTTACAATGTATGAAAATTTTTTGGATTATACAGTCACACAAGTAAGTTTTCCAAAAGTAAAATTTTCTAGTTGTGATGGAATTTAGAGTTGAGTGTGGTTTTCTAACATCCTGCTGACAGACGAGGAAAGGGAGGTCTGGAGCTACCCAGGGACTAACCCAGCTAAGACGGCATACCTAAAAGGACATGACCCAAGGCCAACAGAGTCCTTTTACTTCCAGTTCAATGTGCTTTCTAGCACACTGCATCATTACACAATTGAAAGAAAAAGCACCAGAGAATTTTATGAGAAGAGTCATAACTTTAAACACAAATCAAAGCCTTATTCCAGTAAGAACAAAGTAAAAATGTATAAAGATCACAGTTGCATATCGGAATGCCATGGATATTTTATCACCACTTCATGGATCTTTAGAGTTTCATTGGACAGTCACTTAGCTTGAGAAATTCAGTTTAAATGTTGTTAGAAACAAAAATAAGATAAAGTAAAGCTGCATCCTCCACTTAGGGCAGTTTGATGTAAAGGCAAAGAGGGCACTGAAAAGACTTCCATGAGGCAAATGCTTAAGTCTTGTTCAGTTAGTCTCAATAATTAATAAACATTAAGATTATTTGCGTATCAAAATATGACCATTCTCTCCAAATAATATGATCACCCCTCCTTGTGAATAACCCTTAAATTTTATCAATATCTTTCACTTTCAATTTGGTATAGGCTCAAACTTATATCACTTCCATAATAAAGATTAATCTCTCTCTCTCTGTGTGTGTGTGTGTGCGTTTGTCTGAGAAAGAAAGTTCCTCAGTAAAAAGCTACTCACTAAATTAAGTAGTAAAAAAAAGTTGAAGCTTTGCAGTTAGACCTGAATTCATATTTTAGCCTATTACTGATCAGCTATGTGACATTTCCAAGTTTCTTGATTTCTCTGGGGCTCAGACATCCCTAATTTGAGAATTGGGATGATATTATTCACTTGTAAAGATGGCTGTGCAATATAAATGACTTAGTTAAGATATATGAAATCTTAACACAGCACTTGGTACTTACTAAATATCCAAAAATGGCTTCACGGTAAATGTTTGTTTTAGTCATTTTTCTTCCTGTGGACAACATCTCTGCCACTGTTTATTTTCTAGTCTGTCCAGATCAGATTGTTTTATTTACCTTATTGTCATAGGTAGTAAAAACCAATACAAATATGTTTTATAATGTTGTGTTTCTTTTTATTCAAGAATCATAAACATTTACAATCCTTCAGACACCTTTTTAGTTGATCTCTTTTTGTATTTCGTGATTCCATTCAAGTTACAGAATAAGTAGCTCTTGTTTATGTATCAGCATACGTCTGCTTACTACTTAAGACAAATACTGTTTTCCTTCTATTGAGTAAAAGAAAGAGTTGCTTTTATAGAGTATAAATCTGAATTCATTTCATACCTTTACTTCACCCTAACTGCACAGACACCACCTTCAGGGTATATAGTACATAATTTAGGAAAAAATAATTTTGAAAAAAATCCCATTTCACTGTGGTTTCTCACGTATTTTTAAATGACTTAAGCTATTTTTCAAAAGGCTACTTAAAAGCTTTCTAACAAAAATTTAGATCTTTCCTCTATACAGTCACCACCCTGCCTATGACTAACTGATCTTTGAGGTTTAGACAGTAGCTTTGCTTAAGAAATATCTTCTAAATTTTGTCGGAAACATAAATAAAGTGTAATAAAACTGCCCCTTCCATTTGAGGAAGTTTTGTAAAAAAGGAAAGAGGAAATGAAAATTATTTCCAAAAATGTACTATTTTGCTGCATGCTCAAACTTGAGTCCTTTTTGCCTAGTGTTCATTTTAAAAAGAGCCAGTTAGACCAAGATGAGCAGATCATTTGAGGTCAGGAGTTCAAGACCAGCCTGGCCAACATGGTGAAATGTCTCTACTAAAAATACAGAAATTAGCTAGGCGTGGTGGCGGGCCCCTATAATCCCAGCTACTAGGGAGGCTGAGGCAGGAGAATCGCTTGAACCCGGGAGGTGGAGGTTACAGTGAGCCAAGGTTGTGCCACTGCACTCTAACCTGGGTGAGAGAGCAAGACTCTGTCTCAAATAAATAAAATGAAAAAATAAAAAGAACCAGCTGTGGATGATTGGGTACCAGAAGTTTAGCACCTTCAGCTTGAGGACTTGAGGTCTGTAACGAGAGGGGAGCTAGCTGTTGTCTGTACACTTGATGGTTCCGGGAACTTGTCTAGGGAACACTTCATCACCAAAGAAACACTTCCATCACATCAAGTCTAGCACCTTCACATGTACAACTCATTTGACAAGCACCAGATGTAAATAAGTCTGCACTCAGGAGCAGGAATATGTAGAGTCCTAGCACCTTCTGTAAGAATTATAAATTGCCCACTTTCAGGATGGAGTGAGATGCTTTAACAAAAGTTCAGAACAGCGGCAGATCTGGCACCAAATCTATTGCACGCTAATTGTTTCAATGAGATAATTTTGAGGTAATTACACCTCACCAACCCACAAGTAACCTCGCTCAAGCTGTACTTAATCCAGTGTAGCTTGCTATTTCCAAAAGGTCAGGAAATCTCTTTCCTCACCTCTAACTGCTCACCTTTCTTGGGTGCACTATGGGGATGCATAATTCCAACGGAGTGGAAATTCAGTCGGTAAATGAACCCTAGACATAAATATTCATGGCAAAAACTTTTGGAAAAAAGTCAAGAAATGAGGCTAAGTAAATCACACCCCACCTCTAGAGGTGACTAAGATATGCTCTGACAATTTGCATGGATTTGCTTAAAATCTTTGCTCTGTTATTTAAGAACTATTTTCATGGCAACTGACACATCCCCTGGGCCAGTATTTGGGCACCACATTTATGCTTTGGCTTATTGAAGAAGAAAGCAAGTGCATTTGGAGCCTCTCAAATTCTTCTTATTCCTGTGACACTTTATTCCTTCTCTATAGTTCTGGTCCTTAAAAAAATAATTCAAAGATTTAAACATTTTCTAATGCGGACAAATATGCCTCAACTAACATAAAATTACTTGGAAGCTTGGAATTAGTTATACACTGTGAAGCCTGCTATAGAATTCATTCATTGCCAAAATTGGCTGAACAACACTCAAACATTGATTCTAATGTATTCTACAAATTATAAATTCTACTAAGTCAATAACCCTGCTCCCCTTTCCCATCCAAAAATATGTATGTAGGTGTGAGTTGTGTTTTATTATAAAAAACAGCCATCCTCTAGTAATAGCAATGGCTTTTCTCTTTATTACTTATATGGTTTGGCTCTGTGTCCCCACCAAATCTCATGTCAACCTGTGATCCCATGTGTGGAATGAGGAACCTAGTAGAAGGTGATTGGATCATGGAGGTAGATTTTCCTCTTGCTGTTCTCATGATAGTGAGTGAGCTCTTCCAAGATCTGGTTGTTTAAAAGTGTGTAGCACTTCCCCTTTTGCTCTCTCTCCTGCTCTGCCATGGTAAGACATACTTGCCTCCCCTTCACCTTCTGCCATGATTGTAAGTTTCCTGAGGCCTCCCCAGTCATACTTCCTGCACAGCCTGCAGAACTGTGAGTCACTTAAACCTCTTTCCCTCATAAATTACCCAGTTTCAGGTAGTTCTTTGTAGCAGTGTGAGAATGGACTGATACAATCACAAACACCAGACTTAATTTTTATACTCTTTAACCCAAAGATGCTCTCAAAAAGGTTACCTTTCCTTCAAGAATCAACACACAGAAAACTCCTGGTGTGACTACAGTTGCAGAAGCAATATGTAAGGGGAAGACCTTTTATGACACTTTACTTTGTACTTTATCTTCTTATGCCTTGGGAAAATTAGTAACAATTTTCCTTGTCAAGATGAGCTATGCACTAAGAATCATACTGGGAGGAACCAGAAATTTTGGTTCTTTTTAGCGTTTGATCATCAAACCGTGCAAGTAGCTATGCCTTGTGGTCTTTCGTTGTTGGACTTTGCCCAGTAGCAGTCAGTGTAAACTTGCCTGTCATAATTAACCAAATTCAGGATAAAGCAGAATTTCTTAATTCTATGCAATTAAAGTTGTTAAAATATTGATATACAGGTAATTGTTTTGTCTTATTTTTGTTCACTTGTTTCTTTGTTGTACCATTGACTAGTGTGGGGAAACTCCCTTAATCCAATGAATTTGATGATTGGATTTAAGGAATAAAATCACAACTACTAGATAAAACTGTGAGAGGTCTGCTATGATCCCCCTGGTGGCACTCTTTTTTGGCAACACTTTAAGCATAGATTAGCTTAGAAGGAGGCATGTGGCTCTAGTATGCTCCAAACCAAATGCTAGTGGAAGACAAGGATGTTTACCTTGTTCTTTATTGTTTTCTCAATTCTGCTACATGATATAAAAAGAAAAATAATCTTTTTACAAATTATTGTGGTAATCCTATATGTAATTATATAAATAGCTTTGAAGAAGTCTACTTGATTACCTTCTTGATTAACACACTAAAAGGTCATCTCATCCTTCCACTACCAAATTGTAAAAGAAAGAGGAAGACAGCACATATGTGTTTAGTGGTCTTATAAATGTGATGCCATATCTCGCATTTTTCATGCTCGATTGTGGCAAGACCACACGGCTGTAGAACAGGACTATGTCGTCTTATGCTTGCTTTATGTGTGACCTTAGGCAAGTTGCTTCCCCTCCTCTTGGACTCAGTTTCCTTACTCTTACAGCTGCTGGTCCAGCAGGTATTCAGGAAACAGTTTAGAAAATGACTCCTTTCTGCCTTAAAATATAGTGTTTTAGGTGGGCAAAAATGAATGTTCCTTCTTTGGGATCTGGGCCTTCCATCTTAAAAGATCTATTTCCCATCACATTTTCTATAGTATGCGCTTATGAGCCTCAGGTGGAAAAACAAGTAGTTAGCCTTTGGAAGGGCTACAGGTATACACAACCTTCCTGACATATAAATTGTTTTAAAATGGGTTTGGTGAGGCATGAATATACCATTCCAAATTCAAACCCAAACTCAAAATTTTTCTTTTCTCTTTCTTATTTTCCAGGGATTTCCAAGAATAGCCATTTCATAGTTCAGTTGTGAAATAAAATCCTCATATCACCATCTAGGGATGTTGAACCATAACTAAGGGGAGCTAGAAAATGTACAATTTGCTCTTATGACTTCCACTATGATCTTGTGAGGTTTTTATTATTATTACTATTTTTAGTAATCATCTCAGCAATATAATCAGAGCAAAAAAAGATTCTAAAGGCACAAATCAAAGAGGAATCTTAGTTTTCAGTAGGAATAGCTTCTCAGTCAGTCCCTTTTCTTCAATCTTCTGGTTTCATGAAAGAGGTGATGTCATAATTTATGATGTTAAGCTGACTAGTGAAATGTCATTGTAGAAGTGATGTTTTAATTGATGATGTTAGGCTGGTTAGCAAGAAAGTATCAAATGTCACTTTTCTGACATAAACTGGCAGTTACGATTATATAATATCAATTATTCTTTGGAAAACTGCATTAGATCAGTTAGAGCTGAACCAATTTAGTTTAAGCAGGTTCATATTTTTTTTCCTAGCTGCTCATCCAGTTCTAATTATTAGGAGTAAAATACACTTTGGACGTAGTTTAGACTTTGATAATGTCCTCTTTGGAAAGGTAATAGGTGTCTTACATGGCCTTTGTGTTGCAAAAGAGGTACAAGCAAAGTCTGTAATGACCTTCCTGAAAGGAGGCTGCACCTTGAATTGCTTTAGCAAATCATCCTCCTCCCAAATTAAAACTCTTGGAATTATTTTAATTGTTAATTGCAATTTAAGTGAAATATGACATTGTGAAGGAATAGTTTTTAAAAAGTCTTAGCTTATTTTGGTTTTCTATGCATGTCAGCTGCTAAGTTAATTTAAATTTAACCACAAAATACTAAGCACACTTGCCTCTGCCCTTTCCGTTGCTTTACTAGTAAAAAGAAAAAAAAAGAAGTGAAGAAACATTTTCTCAGATTCTTTCTACTTTACTAGGACACCTTTTTGAAAATGTGATGAGTTAATTAGAAGGATATAGGAACTCACAACTCAAAAACTAAATGATAAGATTAATATTAATAACAAATACCATGATATCAATAGCTACTATTTGTTGCAATTACTATATCCAGGCACTGTCCTAATCCTGTAGATGCAGTCCCTTATTTATTCCTCACAACAAATCTGTGAACTAGATATGGTTGGTATCATTTTGCATAGAAGAAAAAAGGAGGCTTACAAGTACTTTGGCATGAATCAGAAAATAAACATTTTGTAAATGTTAAGTATTTTCAGGAGTATTAGTATCATTTGATGGAAGGTAATCATGGGGAAATACATCAATGGAGGGAGTCACCTTTCTCAGCCTCTGTCATCATTATACCCAAGGTGAAGCATGGCAGCTGAATGCCAGCGTGAAGGTTCAGTGCTAGCAGAAAGAAGAGCAAGGAGAAGTTGGTGAAGTTGGGGCAAAGTGAGGATATATGTGCGTGCAGATGTGTATGTTTGTACATAAATTTGCATGTGCATGTTTGTGTGCATGTATGTATGCACAGGTGTGTGCAAATGTAGACTTGTGTGTACACATTTGTGCACATGTACGTACGTGTGTGTGCACCTATGGGGTGTGGGAACCAGGATGGGGAGGAAGTATAGAGTAGTGCCAATACTGGAGTGATATCAGCCTCCTTGAACATATCTAGTGCAACCTGACCATGTGGTACAGATTTAACAACAGGCCATCCCTCTAGAGCAGGGTCCAGGAGGTGCCATGTTGAGCTTGGCATTAACTGTCCAATTTCTGGATTTTGGGCTAGTCCAGTAGGGTAGACTTCTGGGGGAGGGGTCAGAAGGACTAAGGCAGGAGGTAGGCTCTGAGGGGGTGGTGTATACTTACCACATGGCACAGCTGTATTTCAAAAGCTGAATAGCAGATACAGTCCTACCATTCAAAGCTGAGGACATAAACTCATAGATTATTGGCCTTCTCTTGTCCCTCCCATATCTCCTATTTCCAGTTCTATCCACACTTAATCCAAAATGAGCTGCCTTCTTTCCACTGCTATAGAAGGGATTTCCTCCAAAACATTGAGCTCATAGATTTTTTTCAAACACTTCAATTCTACAGGACTACTTTCCTTCTTACAGGTATTACGCCTTTTTGTGGGTGTGTATGTGTGAAAACTAGAAAAAATTCAAACCTGGGGCTGAATGAGTCCATTGGAATCACAGAGGAATGTGAAGTTGTGAGACAATATCAGACATTCTAGAACTTGGGTGAAAGGTTTTCACATTCCCTCTCAGGCTCTGTCAAACCACATAACAAAAATAAATTAATCAATAAACGTGTCAAATGAGAAAACATCACATTCTTGTCCTTGGCAGCATTGTGTGGCTTCATGATACTTCTTCATGGCAGATTATTGTGTGTGCCTCGGTCCAAGTCTTTTCCCTTTGTTCTCTTCTCCTTCTCTACCTTGGTTTCACCTTGGTTTAGGAGCAAAGCCAAACTATTTCATTTGGAATCTGATGAAAAGATAGAAATGGTTCCTGGGATTTTGAACCTTCCTCTTTTACTACAACCTACAAGAGAGGCAACTCCGGAGGAGGTAGGACAAATAACAACTAACACTTGTCTAGTGCTTTGTGATTTTGCAAAGTGCTTTTATGGATAAACTCACTGTTTCTTACAACAGCTTTTTAACATCATGATTATTGTTTCCCCTGACAGAAAACAAAATGTCTCAAATAAATTAAGCAAACAGCTTATAGGTTTTCTGAGATACCATGATGTCTCCAATGTAATGTGGGATTTTTTAACCTATCCTCACTCTGGTTATTAGGAGAAATCCTCAGCACCCTTGCCAGGACTCTAAAATCATGTAGGCTTTAACTTTCCTTGATTTAAATAATGACCACGACTCGCTTGCTCGCTCACTCACTCACTCCAGTTCTAATGGGGACTTGAAGTCAGTGGGTTAATGCTTTTTCCTTTTTCCCTTTTACTGTCCCAGGAAATAAATAACTTTTTGAGATATTATTGAACAAATGCTGATTGAGCATCTATTATGTGCCAAACACTGTCCTATGGCTTGGAATATGATTGTTAGCCAAATCATGCCTTTCTAGAGTTTGCATTCTCATGGAGTGAGGCCTAAAATAATTTTAATAATGAATTGTGGCACTAGGTGTTCTATGACAGTTCTTTTCATTAGAAACAAGTCACTAGGTTTAGCTCACAAACAAGGAGAGAGGATTACACTGGGCATGTGTACCAGTAGTTGGTGGTCTTTGGAAGCCATTTTAAAGAGATTTCTGTCAAAGGATCTGAGAATGTCTCTCAGAGGCCCAAAATATCCTCCCCCAACAATAATATGCTTAATAAATAAAATCTACAAGCCAACTTCTGCCTTCATACGTTGATTTTCTGTGTCTCATACCTTCAAGTTCTATCTCTTAATTTCCACTAAGAAACAAGCAACTAAAGACATGAGGTATTACCCTTTTGAAGGTTAATTTCCTCTCCATAAGGGTTTTCCACATCTGAAAATCTTTTTATTAGATAACTCTTAAGCATCATATCTGATCTTCTAAGCCACACCTATATCCTGTGGCAGCCACTGTTGCAACCAACAGTTCTGTGTAGGCTCCAGTCAGTTTCCAGTAGGTACGGTTTTGCTTCAGGCCCAAAATGCACAACTGTTTCCTCCGGCAGGTGTGGAGTTTCTTTACCGATGCCACTGCATTGAGAACTATAGAAACTTAGTCTTCAAGAATATGCATCCTGAAAGTGAGAGTGCTTAATACCAGGTTAGAAGAAATGTTCACCAATGGGGACTGGAAATCAATGGGTAAATGCTGCTTCATTTGACTTTTCCTGCCTCAAGAACATTTTGCAAAGCATTTCATTCTGCTTCTCAGATGAGCTCACAGGACTGAACAACTGGTCACCCATGCTGATATACTTGCATGGGCTCTCTCTCCTCCCTTGTTTTATTCTGGTTCCCTGGAACTACATTTCCAAATAAATTACTCACACATGGCCTTTTTCTTTTATTTATTTATTTATTTATTATTATTATTATTATTATTGTACTTTAAGTTTTAGGGTACATGTGCACAATGTGCAGGTTAGTTACAAATGTATACATGTGCCATGCTGGTGTGCTGCACCCATTAACTCATCATTTAGCATTAGGTATATCTCCTAATGCTATCCCTCCCCACTCCCCCCACCCCACAACAGTCCCCAGAGTGTGATGTTCCCCTTCCTGTGTCCATGTGTTCTCATTGTTCAATTCCCACCTATGAGTGAGAACATGCGGTGTTTGGTTTTTTGTTCTTGCGATAGTTTACTGAGAATGATTTCCAATTTCATCCATGTCCCTACAAAGGACATGAACTCATCCTTTTTTATGGCTGCATAGTATCCCATGGTATATATGTGCCACATTTTCTTAATCCAGTCTATCATTGTTGGACATTTGGGTTGGTTCCAAGTCTTTGCTATTGTGAATAGTGCCGCAATAAACACACGTGTGCATGTGTCTTTATAGCAGCATGATTTATAGTCCTTTGGTTATATACCCAGTAATGGGATGGCTGGGTCAAATGGTATTTCTAGTTCTAGATCCCTGAGGAATCGCCACACTGTCTTCCACAATAGTTGAACTAGTTTACAGTCCCATCAACAGTGTAAAAGTGTTCCTATTTCTCCACATCCTCTCCAGCACTTGTTGTTTCCTGACTTTTTAATGATTGCCATTCTAACTGGTGTGAGATGGTATCTCATTGTGGTTTTGATTTGCATTTCTCTGATGGCCAGTGATGGTGAGCATTTTTTCATGTGTCTTTTGGCTGCATAAATGTCTTCTTTTGACAAATGTCTGTTCATGTCCTTCACCCACTTTTTGATGGGGTTGTTTGTTTTTTTCTTGTAAATTTGTTGGAGTTCATTGTAGATTCTGGATATTAGCCCTTTGTCAGATGAGTAGGTTGTGAAAATTTTCTCCCATTGTGTAGGTTGCCTGTTCACTCTGATGGTAGTTTCTTTTGCTGTGCAGAAGCTCTTGAGTTTAATGAGATCCCATTTGTCAATTTTGGCTTTTGTTGCCATTGCTTTTGGTGTGTTAGACATGAAGTCCTTGTCCATGCCTATGTCCTGAATGGTAATGCCTAGGCTTTCTTCTAGGGTTTTTATGGTTTTAGGTCTAACGTTTAAGTCTTTAATCCATCTTGAATTAATTTTTGTATAAGGTGTAAGGAAGGGATCCAGTTTCAGCTTTCTACATATGGCTAGCCAGTTTTCCCAGCACCATTTATTAAATAGGGAATCCTTTCCCCGTTGCTTGTTTTTCTCAGGTTTGTGAAAGATCAGATAGTTGTAGATATGTGGCATTATTTCTGAGGGCTCTATTCTGTTCCATTGATCTATATCTCTGTTTTGGTACCAGTACCATGCTGTTTTGTTTACTGTAGCCTTGTAGTATAATTTGAAGTCAGGTAGCGTGATGCCTCCAGCTTTGTTCTTTTCGCTTAGGATTGACTTGGTGATGCGGGCTCTTTTTTGGTTCCATATGAACTTTAAAATAGTTTTTTTCCAATTCTGTGAAGAAAGTCATTGGTAGCTTATGGGGATGGCATTGAATCTATAAATTACCTTGGGCAGTATGGCCATTTTCATGATATTGATTCTTCCTACCCATGAGCATGGAATGTTCTTCCATTTGTTTGTATCCTCTTTTATTTCATTGAGCAGTGGTTTGTAGTTCTCCTTGAAAAGGTCCTTCACGTCCCTTGTAAGTTGGATTCCTAGGTATTTTATTCTCTTTGAAGCAATTGTGAATGGGAGTTCACTCATGATTTGGCTCTCTGTTTGTCTGTTATTGGTGTATAGGAATGCTTGTGATTTTTGTACATTGAGTGTGTATCCTGAGACTTTGCTGAAGTTGCTTACCAGCTTAAGGAGATTTTGGGCTGAGACAATGGGATTTTCTAGATATACAATCATGTCATCTGCAAACAGGGACAATTTGATTTCCTCTTTTCCTAATTGAATACCCTTTATTTCCTTCTCCTGCCTATTTGCCCTGGCCAGAACTTCCAACACTATGTTGAATAGGAGTGGTAAGAGAGGGTATCCCTGTCTTGTGCCAGTTTTCAAAGGGAATGCTTCCAGTTTTGCACATTCGGTATGATATTGGCTGCAGGTTTGTCATAGATAGCTCTTATTATTTTGAGATACGTCCCATCGATACCTAATTTATTGAGAGTTTTTAGCATGAAGGGTTGTTGAATTTTGTCAAAGGCCTCTTCCGCATCTATTGAGATAATCACACACATGGCCTTTTTCTTACACTTTGCTTCTTATGGAATCTAGGTGAAAACAGCCTTTAAGCTTTAATGCCTCAAAAAGGAGTGAAATCAATGCATTACTGATGATGAGATTCTGTGCTATATACAATACACCTAAGCTTCAGTAGTTACAATGGCATTTTATGAGGTATGAGACTTACATGACATTGCCAGTGCTGGGCACTGGAATATTCATTATCATAGTCAGTTACCACACTGGACTCATGCATTTCTATTATGGTAGTTAGAGGGTTTTTATAATTTGAGCCATATAAAATGAAGATGATGATAACAACAAAAACTATGAGTAAGACTCACTCTATAATGAGAATCATATGATATTTTGTAAGTATTTTTACATATGCACTTATTCTGGGCAAAGTTCTCAGGATGGACACCAGCAATGACATTTGGTGCAGGCTGAAACTCAGGGGCAGAAGGGTCAGTATGTCCTGAGTTCTCTACTCACCCTGCAGGGCTGTGCTTGGCCAGGGAATCTACTGGATGTACCGTGAAGCAATTACTCCATTGAAGGAACCTGAATCTCTACTGCTATTCCTTTTTATAAGGCTATTGTGTGAGAATACTTAGCTTAGGACCAATGTTTTTAAGGATGTTCTGAAAAAAATATAGATGACCAGCATCTGGAAATCTTAGGGTTTCTGGTTACTTAGGAAGTGATTTGCGTGTAGTCTCTCATGCAGTCTCACACCCCCCTACCAAAGAAGGAGGCCATTAGTCCCAGCTAGGTCATTTTAAGGGAAGCCAAGGTCATTGTCAGAGAGCTCCGAGGTCATTTATTAGAAAATCCTACCCACATCTTTACAAAATATAACAGATACACAGTGGGCTTGGGTGGTGATTTTCCACTTCCTCACAATTTAGGATTTAGTGATAACCTTCAGCCAGTGTGGTCAAGAGAATATTCCTGAACTGCTCCTCATTCTTTATTTGCCAAATTTGGCTCCTATCCCACATCATTTACACCTCTTGGTTGGGCAAGGTATGCTTCTGGTTTCAAAGGCTTTATTATTGAGTGTTATTCTTCCTTAGGCCCTTCACAAGAGCAGAGTCATCAAGTTGAGTCCTGATCAGGTTGTTTTCATGGAAAGCTTTGCCTGCATCCATCATCCTCTGTGGACTGCTAGCTGTGGCTGGCTCTAGGAGGTTGCTGTACCTCTCTAGCTCTTAAAGCCATCCTGCAATGTCTGCCTCTCCATTGCTGGATTAATAGGTTCTCCTATGGACTTTGAAATAGGCTTGGTGGGTATTGGAGCCATGCAGGAAAAAAAGGACATTAAAACATTTCTTTTACAAAAAAAAATTTTTTTGCTTGCATTTGGAATTGAAAATAAGTTCCCTTTTTGTACTACGACAAGGTGCTCTCTATGAATAACACCATTAAATTTTCTGTCAGCTACCCTGGCATAAGAGGAGATCCAAAGTGTTACCATTTCATTTCGTTGTTTTGTATGTTTCACTAGGTAACATGATAAGCATGTCATGTTAGGGCAGCGATATTGTGGGCACCTGAGAGATCTTCTCAGTTCCTTTGGTAGGAAAGCTTCTAAAATGGCCCCAGTGATCTCTGCCTCCTGGCATCCCTGTCCTTCTATAGACTCCTTCCCTTGTATGTGGTCTGAAGCTAGTGACTTGCTTCTAATGCAGAAATGATGGTGACTTCCATCTGGAAGGCACCCTCTCTTTTCTGTTCATTTTGCTTTCTTTGATGAAGCAGGCTCCCATATTAGAGCACGTGACATCGTATGGCAAAGACTTGAAGGAGGTCTCCAACCAACACCCAGCAAGGAAAGAAACCCCCAGCCCAACAGCCATGAGGAACTGAATCCTGCTGACAACTGAGACAGTAAGCTAGAAAGCACATCTTTTCTGTTAAAGATGAGAGGACCACAGGCCTGGCTGACAAGTTGATTGCCTCCTGAGAGAGACCCTAAAGCCGAAGACCCAGCTCATCCAGCCCAGATTCCTTATCCACAGATAAATAAATAGTTTTGTGGTACTTCATTATACTGCAATTGGTAATGAATGCAGCCCTGCTCCAATTACAGGGGTTAGGAGGCTGTCTCTCTTTCGTGAGGCATTGCAACAGCATCCTCTGGTCATAATGCCCAGGAAGTGTCTGTAATCTATGATCTCCTTTGAATGCAGGCAGCCATTTTCCACTCCTGGATCACTAAGCAACATTCAACCTGTCAGAAACTGGGGCATACAAATTCTATTATAGCCACTATATTTAACACAGGAGCCTGGATAATAAGGTCAGAGACGTATTTTACAGCCTTAGCCTGGCATCACATCTTTTCTGGACTAAGGGCATTTTATATGGTTCTGATTGAAAATAGCAATTGTTTTTCCCCCTGATCGGTTATCTTACTGAAAATGTACATTGCTGCCACTCCTGACAAGGAGGACTTGTATTAGACACCATGGGCTTGCACCTGAATACCCAAGTGATGCATTACATGAATATAATTTACATAATGAGCCAGGCAAAAGGCATGTGTTAGAGTGTACATGCTTGTCAACATTTAAAAATGTTGCAGTCTTGACAGAGAGCTGCCTCTTAGAGTGAAGAAAAGAGTGATACTTATCTCTCCAGCCTTCAGACTCTTATCTGTTGCCATGCCACAAATATTACTCATGGAGGAAATTCAGATAATTCACACCAAGAAATAAACCTGTTATAGGTTCAAATGTTTATAAACCTAGCATATTGGACTTACCTGGCTACCTTAGAGCAGATATTTTTTTTCTAATTTTTCAATAAATATGAAAGATTAAATTCAAGCACCCAGTGAATTTTATGGTTAAGTCACAATTTATAGGTGGGCATTAATTAACATCAGATAAAAATGAGATTCCTAAAGAATTACATTTTGCCTTCTCATTAGTGGCTGTTTTATCACTATAAACCTTGCTAGAATGAATAATTAAGAAATTAAATAACTATATTATAGGAAGGCCCTGGGATAATGAAAACTACAGTGTTTGGCACAAGTTTTAGTCAATAACCTCTAGATCTGGGTCACATGCCATCCCTTTGGCTACCTTTATAACCTAAAGATTGATTAGGCTCTAACAATTAAACTTGAATTTCAGGATTATTTTAACTTTTTATTAGGTTTGAACTTCTGAGATCAGGTAAAATGAGCTCTAGAGATTCAGGTGGAGTTTTCAGATTACTGGTAGTTTTCTTGTTTTGTTTTGTTTTGTTGTTGTTGTTTTTTGAGACAGGGTCTCACTATTTCACCCAAGCTTGAGTGCAGTGACACAATCACAGCTCACTGCAGCCTTGACTTCTTGGGCTTAAGTGATCCTCTCACTCAGCCTCCTGAGTTGCTGGGACTGTAGGCATGCACCACCATGTCTAGCTAATTTTTAAATTGTTTTCTTTTTCTTTTTTTTATAGAAACAGATACTCACTATATTGCCCAGGTTGGTCTCTAACTCTTGGGCTCAAGTGATCCTCTCCCACTTTCCACCTCAGCCTTGCAAAGTGCTAGGATTATAGGAGTGAGCCACCATGCCCAACCTACTGGTAGTTTTAAATAAACTTGCTAGTGGACTTCAATCAAACGTATATCACATCAACTGAAAAGTGAAATATTTCCTAGTTTGCTTTTTCCCCCATATTTTGAGATTTAGGGATTTACTTTTATGATATCAAAATGTATCTCCTTGATAGAAGAAAACAATACACAAAAATTTTATTCCTTAAAAATTCTACCCAACTCCATCTCCCCAAGATATACCTTGTTTTTATTAATTCCACCTTTTTAAAAGGCAATACAATTTATAAAATAAACACCTTTATTGTACCTTTAAAATTTTTAGTTCTTGTCCTAAATAAAGTGTTTAGAGGTATCTTTTGATACTGCAAGTACTACTGTTACCTTGACCTAGTCACTAAATGTTAATAAGTGCAGCACCAGACCAGGGGCCACATCATCAGCTTCCCAGGCTGACTCCTGTACCTGAAATAAGGAGGCCAAGAATGCAAAAGGAATAAAAAATTCTGACATGCTGTGGCATTTATTTGCCCTATAACCTACTGACCTAGACAGGTTTTCTGGGGTAGGAAAACATAAGCCAAATGCTGACCTAAATGGAACCTATCAATCCTGCTCAAACGTTAGCCAGCTAGTAATTACCTTACACAGTAACAGTTGAAATGCCAAAAGAATCAAAACGCCTTTCCTTTTGGAATGAAAGGTGGTCACCTGTACTTTCTGGAGGATGTGGCCCTTACCAGTCTCTGGTGCTATCCTGCAAGTGGACAATGATGGCATTGATAAATGGGGCTTCCCCCAGCCTGCTGGCTTTCTCTCTTGACTTCCACTTCCAGTGTCTTCCCACTTCAGGTCCTTGCATTAGAAGTTGCTTTTGCTAGAAGGCTCTTTCTCACTGTTCTTCAGATGATCTTCATTCAGCTGGCCTCTTTCACTTAAGGATCCATTCAAAGGCTACTCTCTGTGATTAACCATTCAAACTTTTCAGTTACCTTTGAGTTTTGGGTGGATGCATTTCTTGAGTCTCAAATCACAAATCCATTATTTACTAGCTACTTAGGCAACTTGTTAAGACTATCTGTACTATAATTGTAGATGGATGTATTCATGTTTATCCTTCATTATTCCAAAAATGATTTAAGATAACAAAGTCTGTTTATATTATTTGGGTGTTTCCCATTTGTAGTACCTTGACATTTCTCTTTTTCTTCTCAATGGCCATAATTCTTCTCAATAACCATAGAAAAAGGGTACTTTTTCTATCTTAAGATAGAATGGAGAATAAAAGAATTGAGGCACAGCCTTAACAGGTCTGGTAAAAAGGATGTTCTATCTTTGAACTCTAAAAATATTCATTTACCTTAGATTGCGTACCTTTCTCTGAATTAAACAGCCCAATCCATATATAGAATACTAAGACAAAAAAAATATTTAAACACACAGAGCCAAGAGGTTTCCGGATAATGAAAGAAATGTAGAACTTCTTTTAGGATTAGGATTTTTTTTTTTTGAAATGCATTGTGATTATGATGTTCAAATTCCCAATTTAAGAAAGATGAGGTAGGTGATACTACTATGTCCTTTGTTAGATAAAGAAAATAGTGACAACAATAAAAGGATTTTATAATTTAGGTTTTAAAATCTCATTGAGATGATATGGTTTTACCTGATAACCTCAGCTACATATCTGACCAGCTGCAATTATCTATTTTCTATGAGTAAATACATTCCTTCTTTACCTTTGTCCCATGTAAGAAATCCCCACCCACTAGAATGATTTTGTGACACAGTGACCTATTGAACAGAGACTCCCTTTAAAACTGCACATTCCATTGCATGTCTTCAACCTTTATCTAGGGCTGTCATTCTCTTTGTAGGCTGCACATTAAAGTTACCAGGGGAGCTTTTAAAATATGTCCATGCCTGAATCCTAACCACAGAAATCCCAATTTAATTGTTCCGTGGTAGAATCCAGGCAATGGTATTTTAAGAACACCTCACTAAGGTGCAGCCAGGTTGTGCAACATTTTGTGCACAGCCAGGTTGATGATTTTATTTCTCTTTCTCTCATGGCAATTGTTGAGCACCCTCAAAGGACCAGATAGTCTCAACCATGTTCAAGTTCACACGTGGGGCTTATGCAACAGGGAGATCACCTAGGACCCCAAGTTCTTTCCATCACAACCCTTCACTCAGCATGAAGAGGAGAGGAGTCTGAAGAGCGTTTCCTTTTAGCAGGTTTGGTGTCTCTGTGTTGGCAAGGTGCCCCAGGAGAACTGGCTTTCAGGCATGCACGCAATGGAATGCAATATGGACCTTGACATTAATCAGACTGTGTCTTTTCCTCTTCTCTGCAAAAGCACAGCACAACCATAAGGTGAAAAGATGGGGCAGTTTCATCCTGGCTGGATTCCCCTCTCTCTCTCTGTTGTTGAGGAACATGAAGCCCTGAACTTCAAGCACTTATAATAATGTTTAACAACAAGCAAAGAGCTCTGGTCAAATTTCTGGAGGGAAAAGCAGTGAGAGGTTGGAAGTCACCATTTTCTTCTTGTTTAGGAAATGAAGCTTTTAATTATTTCTAGTTATGTTATCTCTACTGAGTTTTATGTCAGGAAATATGCACCTGGTGATAGCCTGTTGCTGAAGTAAACTTCAGGCTTTTTTCCCTCTCTTCCTCTTTCTGGTTTCCTCTTGCAACTTGGGTTCATGACAGCTTGTTGTTGGGCAGGGCATTAGCCTTTTGTAATTTATTGCTTTTAGATTAAATCTGGGGAAACTCAATATTGCAGTTGAATGATTAGAGCAATACCCCTTGGAGTAATAAATTTTCTTTGGTGCTGTGCATCTCCAGATCATGTTTCCCTTCTAATTACATTTACATAAATGATATTCTGTAAAATTAAATTAACATTCAAACGGTTACACTGGCAGGGAGAGACAAAAATTAGTTACCAAGTTGCATCTCTTAAAAAAAATCTAGTTCTTTTCATAATATGAATCACTACCCACTCTCAAGTGTCAGCAATCAGCACAACCTCGGTGCCAGAACTGCACAGGGATGTTTGTCACCAGTTAATGGAGATGTTTTGTTTCTTTCTTGGAGATTTAGACTGTAAAGCCTCATTAGACAGTGAGTATAGTGACTTTTCAAACTTGGCTGCTAATGAATTGCTAATTTTTCTTCAAGCTTCTTGCCTTGAAATTCTGCAGTGATCATGGGGAATGTTCAAATTGAATATGCACACAGAACTTTGTTACGGTCTTTGCCTTCCTCGCCACCCACCCAGAATCTTTTTCAAGCTTTGGTTTTTCCAGCCTAGGCATTAACAGAAGGCCTGTCACGGGTGACATCAGGATCTCCCTACTCTTTTATTATCTCTTTACCACTTCAGGATGTTTCCATTATAAAGAGTTTGAGTTTCTTTAGAAGTTGCACTACTTGGAGGGTTTGAATCAGAATAGTCAGAAAATCTACAGCTTCCTTGACTTGGCTAAGAATGTTACCTCCATCATGTTTATCCTCAGAATAACTTCAGAACCATATCCATTATGACTTTCAGTAAAACTAATCAGTGCCATGTTTAAATGGATGATCCATCCATTTTACAGCTTGTTGATTGATACAAAATGTCATTTTATTTATGTTAAAACATATACATCTATCTATAGGAAGATGTTTACCAAAACATTAGCAGTAGCATCCCTGAGCAGTGCATTTTTCTTATTTATGATTGTTTGTATTGTTTGAATTGCCTAAGAGCCTAAAGTATAATAATAATAATAATAATAATAATTAATAATAGAAAAAAAAGGAATGGAAAAACAAAACAAAACAAAACAGTAAGTTACTGCAAAAGAAGCATCTCTTCATGTCCTTGAGGTTTGGGTGAAGAGATGCTTACATGGAGTGCTTGTGGCGTGGTCTGCAGCTGCTTTTTTCTCCCTGTTAAGCACCAGAACCTGTGATTCCTCATTACCTGGATTTGGCAAGACTTTGGCCACAATTATACCCCTAAATCATAATTACATGCATTGAAATGCCTGATAAAATGTGGCTGTCAGGAGTCCGCTCTCATAATAACCTTTTAGTGACCGTCATCGTAACATAAGATGATGCAATTAAAAGAAGAAAACAAATACCTCTTTTCAAAGAAGGCTGTCCTTCCCAGATCCTCGCCCAGATCAGTCTACCTGGACTCCACCACGTCTAACAGGATTTCTCGTAATCTTCTCTTTCTTGGGCTTACATTCACTTAAGACTCAATTATTCATTTCACATGTTTGTATTGAGCACCAGCAATGTGCCAAGTACTGTGATTGTCACTGGAGATAAAATGGGAAGCAAAAACATAAGTAGACTAGGCGTGGTGGCTCACACCTGTAATCCCGCACTTTGGGAGGCCACGGTGGGTAGATCACTTGAGGTGAAGAGTTCGAGACAAGCCTGGCCAACATAGTTATACCCTCTCTCTACTAAAAATACAATAAAAATTAGCTGGGTGTGGTGGCATGTGCCTGTAGTCCTAGCTAACTGGGAGGCTGAGGCAGGAGAATCGCTAGAACCCAGGAGGTGGAAGTTGCAGTAAACTGAGATTGGGCCACTGCACTCCAGCCTGAGCGACAGAGCAAGACTGTCTAAAATAAAATAAAATAAAGTAAATGTAGCTCTTGTTTTCATAGAGATTACAGTCTGCATGGAAAGACAGATGGATGTATAGATGTTAAATAATCATATTGATAAATGTTTAATTACAAACTGAGAATAGACACAGTCCTAAGGAGAACATAAACTCAGAGAATCTATCTGAAACTGAAGATGAGGGGTGATGCTTGAGATCAGGGAAGCCTTTCTAAGCAAGTGAGACTTTAGTTGAACTGAGATGTCAAAAATGGGTCTAGGTGAGCCAGGAGTCATGGAGTGAT
This sequence comes from Pongo pygmaeus, assembly GCF_028885625.2. NCBI lineage: Eukaryota > Metazoa > Chordata > Mammalia > Primates > Hominidae > Pongo > Pongo pygmaeus. Next base: position 66,621,995 of record NC_072385.2, on the reverse strand, counting down.
GGTCCCAGGAGGGACGTGGTGACTTTGCCAGTTCAAAAGAACAGCATGAGCTCATGCCCTGCACCAGGAGGGAGCCTGCCGTGTTTGATACCAAAGGAGGGCCATTGTGGCTGGATTAAAGGAAGCTTGGGGAGAAAGGTAATGAGGTTAGTGAGACAGGTTAAGTGAGATATACAGCAAGACCTGAGGTCATGCTAATGATTTTGGTTTTATTATCAGAGCAACATGAAACTATGGAAATGTCATAACCATGGGGGTAACATAGTCATATTTCCATTTTTAAAGATCACTCAGTATGGGAAATGGATTGTGGAGTAATCAGAGTGGCTGTGGGGAGACCTCTTAGGAAGAAATTACAGTTCAGTATTCTAAATAGGAGGAGTAGCCACAGAGATGGGAAAAAAGTGAATGAAGTCAAAACATAATTCAGAGGTAAGTTTGGTAATAGTTTGTGGTGGGAGAAGGATAAGCCAGTGGCAAGAATGTCTCTTGGGTGTCTCGCTTTATAAATAAATGAGTAATGGATGATGGAACGATTAGGGAACATGAGAACAGACCTTCCATGTGTGACACTGTAGGAAAACTTCACATATTCCTTGGACCCTGCCATGGATAATGACTTGGTGAACTTACCATTTCAGCTCCCTCTTCCGTCAGCTGCTACAGTCCCATTGTCTTGAATCTTGAGAAGAGCTATGAAGCTACCAAAGATGATGCTTAACTTGAAACTCAGTTCTTCTATCTGGGCTTTATCTGGGAAAAAGGGCTTCCTGCCTTCTGATTGATTTGTTCATTATTTCTGTTTGTATCAAGAGTTGATTCATAGTATATCCAAATACATGTACTAATGAACCATGTCATAATGGAGTTCTACACTGTGCAAATGCATGTAATTCATTTTATACTGCTCATGCAGCACTTATATTATGCCATAAATCACTGTTATTTTCATACTTGCTTTATCTCCCCTATAAGAATTCAAGCTCCTTGAAGACAGGGATGTTGCTTTGTGTAGTTTTTGCCTTGCATAGTACCTAACATAGTGCGACTCCCGTAACTAAACATCAATATTTATTCACTGATTCCGTCTTCAATGACCAGGGGCTGTGGGCTCCCTAGGAAAAACAATTGCAGTTATCCAGGTGTAGGGTGATAAGAAATTGAGGTAGGAAACAAGGGAATACCAATATCTAGCATGGAGTAAATATCCAATATATATTTGTTGATTGATTGAATTTTAAGAAGAATTGACAGGTAAAGAGGGAAAAGGTCAAAGTGAAGGACGGGAAATATACCCATAGTTAATTAAAAATGCCACTCTCCTTCATACCTTACCTCTGGTATATGCTGTTCCTTTGCCTGCAACTCCATAGCGTTGCTTCCTCTGCTTCCTACGGGATTCAGCCCAGTGGTCACACCCTGAATAGCCCTTTCCTCATTGGCTTGTCAGAGATGGCAGTGTCTTCCTTTACAATCTCATTGATCATACTGACTATTCTGTCATTCAACACCTTTTTTCCTCTTTAACACATACACCTCTGTTCTCATGGGACTTCACAGGTTCGGCTTCCAGCACAGAGGAGGTACAATAACAGGACAGATGGGTAGAAGGATAGAGGGATGAATAGGGATCCATACATAATTGAGCTCAATTTCAGCAGTACTTACGATACTATCCTACCTCTAAAATACATAAATGTGATTTTTTACCTGCCTGACATTCCTTTTTAAAGAAAAAAAAACTTTCAAAAAATTATAGAATTACTTTATTCTAGAATTACAAAGTTCAGGTGAAATGTAGCTACAGCTGGGATATGAGTCAGAAAACAAGAATTCTACCATTTTGTGTCTGAAAGCTCAATGGCTTTGGGCAAAAACCACCTAAACAATGGTTTTAGTGCTATCTTCTTTAAAATAGGCATAATAGTCTATCAGGCAATGCTTGTGGAAGCAAATTATCAACTGGGACTGGACAGACATAATGGAGTGTCACACCAGTACTTGTTGCTGCTGCTGATGTGCGGGAGGTCAGTGGTAGTGAACATCAAGCTGTCATTCATCCCATACATGATTACTGGGTGCATAGTGTGTGCCTGGTATGGTGCTAGGTGCTTTGGAAAGGAGGAGAAGTTTTAGAAGATGTGGTTCCTGTTCTCAAATTATTTTCGATACAGATAAGAGAAAAAAACTCAAGCAAATTAAAGACAAAATATATGCAAGTACAGGATCACATACAATCAGATCATTTGTGCCACTGCAGTTTTCAGAAGGTAGTGGGTGAATGAGGGTATGCTTTCATTTTTATATCAGGAGAGGCCTCCCTTCCTTTGCTCTTCATAGCCACCTTTGGGTTTTTCATTATCTGATTTGTGAGCCCTCACATCAGGATCTACTAACAGGTACTTCCCTTCTTTGTCATTCACCTACTTTCTTCACTGCAACTCAGTTCTGAATACCCCATGCAGCTGAGACCTTTGGCTCGATCCCTCCCAACACCATCTGCATGCTATGGAGGACCAAATGCTTCTGCAGCCCTGGCTTTCCCAGGTGGGATGCTGGGTGCAGCTCTCAGAGCTGGATCCAGCCTGCTGGCCTCTCAACTGCCTCCATCTGGGCCTGCTATTAGTGGATGGATGCCCAAAGCATGGGCTTATCCACCCGAGGTGAACAAATGGGACCAGTGCTCCAGAGCTCCTTGGGGAGAGCTATGAAGACTGGTCACTGGAACCCTTCATTGCCTGTGACTGATACACCAGGGAAAGTTAGAGAAATGTATGAGTGGGCACCATATGCTAGCCCAACATCTGCTTCCTCATATGGGGCATGAATACAGGACAGTGCTAAGTACATTAAAGATGAGCCTCAGACGTATACACAGAAAATGCAGTTTAACTGCTTAGGGGGATGAAGATTCCAAGGCACTACTAGGAGGAGTTTTCATACTCATTTTTTCAAATTGTAGAGCACAAAATATAAATATAGGTAATGCTGTTCTCTTTAGGGGTGCTGAGAGTCCCTGAATCCTTTCCTTAGTCTTCTTGCAGGGGTCCCTGAGCTACTCCCGTCAGTGCTGTGATTCTAAAAGACAGTTTCAAAACAATTCTTTTGGTTGGTTGAGAAAGGAGAGCTGACATTTTTTTTTCTTTCAGTGTTTTCTGCATTAAACCCTGGGGAAAGACTTACCACATTTAAATATAAAATGTTTGGATGAGGGGTCATCACAGATTGGACCTTGTTTATCAGTATCTCAATGAAGTCAGTTATGAAATTAACTTGAAGTAAACAATCAACATTCTTTTGATAAGCTGAATGCTTTGCAGAAGAGAGGGAAGTACAGTGTTGGTATCTTGATGTTGTTCTTTAAACTTTCCAAATCTACTGGACAGCAAAGTCATGTTTCTACTATACTATTTCTCAGAGCCAGGTTGTAACATCCAAGTCTTGGTTGATAGTGCCACGCAGGCAGTCATGAGAGCAGGAGGAAAGTGGTGAACTACAGTGGTAGTGTCACCCTCAGATTTTGCCACTTTGGTTTTAAAAATGATGATGATGGATATCACTTTGGAGCCTAGATTTTCTCAGGACTGTACATGACAGGGTTCTTTGGAATAATATTATTTAAATATTTGTCAGAAAGGAATAAAAGTCATTGTAATATTTTAGCCAGTAAAAACACCTATTCTGAAAACCCACTGTTATGTAATTTGGATTTGGTTAGAATTTGAAAATTTGTCTTTCTGAGAGTAAAATGACAAGGTAATTAGTAAATGTCTAGGCTCTTTCACTTGTGTGCCGTTGGACAAATTGCTTCTCTGGACCTAAGTTTCTTCATCTCTGAAAGGGGAATAATACAGGGATATGGTTTGGCTGTGTCCCCACCCAAATCTCATCTTGAATTGTAGCTCCCATAATTCCCACATATTGTAGGAGGGGCCTAGTGGGAGATAATTGAATCATGGGGACAGTTTCCCCCATACTTTTCTCATGGTAGTGAATAAGTCTCACAAAATCTGATGGTATAATGGGTTCCCCCTTTTGCTTGATTCTCATTCTCTCTCGACTGTCACCATATAAGATGTGCCTCTTGCCTTCCACCATGATTATGAGGTCTCCCCAGCCACATGGAACTTTGAGTCTATTAAACCTCTTTATCAATCACCCAGTCTCGAGTATGTCTTTATCAGCATGGTGAAAATGAACTAATACATACGGTAATATAACCCAACTTATAGGGTAGTTGGAATGATTAAACCCAAACTTATGAAGCACTTGGAAAATTGGCACTCAAAAAAAATTGTAAATTAATTCTACCACTAAATGTGTCTGTTAATGCCTTGGGACTTTGGTCCCTTGACCTGTGAAAAGGGGTGTTTGGGCCAGTTGAATTTGAAGGTACTTCTAACAGTCTACAGAGTTCTGAACTATTTGGGTCAATGGATTGCTAAGAATTTTGGCTTTTGAACTGATTGATAGTCAGCATATGACCCTTTGACATAAAATGGTGCACTAATTTCCTCCCTTTTTGACATCTTGCTTCCTCTATTTATTCCTGTTGTCCATGAATTCCACCACTTAAAGGAAAATTAAGAACTGGTTTCACTTGCAATAGAGAAATACTGAATTTTTAAAAAAAGTTTCATTTTTCTGCTATTCTGTTTTTTAAAAATTAGTAGCTTAAAGATATGAATCTAATGAGAGGAATACAGAAAATGGTCAGTTTCCCAGCTCTTCCTAAATTAAGATTTCACAATATTATTTTATTAGTTTGAAGTGAATTTCTAGAATTTTAGGCATCTTTATAGCATAAATATTAGGTTGAAAACATTCTAAAACAAAATATGACGTGTTTAGTCATTTTGATGACTTTTTATTCATTTTTTAATGTTTCTCTTCCATTGATTTGGAAATTCCAAAAATAGCAGATTTTGAGGTTATACCATGGGTTTGAGGTGATATATGACAGTATCATCCATTTCAGGACACTTTATATGTTGGAGTCAATATTAAAACTTCTATTTATATGTTTTTTTATCCAATTCTACTGTTATAATTCTGTTTATGCTTTATAAAGAACATGATATATTATTGTTATGTACAGTAGTACCTATGGTACTGCCTGCTCAAACATTATTTTGGTTGGGTATCTAATGAAAAAGTTTTGGAGGCCACCTCTTTGGATAAATATAGCATGCAACGCTGGTCCCAATGGGCTGCAATTTTGATCAAATAGTTTGATGTTCATAAATTCATAAATTGAGTGTTTATTGAGCATATGCTGTGCGCCTGATACCATGCTAAGCACTTGCTATTCATATGATTTTGTTTATAAGTTGTGCTTCTCAAACTGGAAGTGGTAAGTTCATGTGGCACATTGTTGGGAAAGATCAAACACATGGCCATAGGATAGAGTTTATTTGTGTCAGATTGTCCTCTCTTTACTTGAGCTGCTTTAATCTTTTACCTCCACTCTTCATGCATGCATGTTTGGCAAATTGATAAGTGTGAGACAATCATACACAATGTGTATGTCTGAAAACAAATGACAAGAGACCTCACAGGACTGACAGTGGGGAAGTTCATGCCTGCAAAGTTTGGCACTTTGTGGTTGGCTGGCTGACTGCTAGGAGAAGGAAGATTAGAGAAGATTGAAAAGAGGCTGGCTGGAATCAGAAATAATGGACTAAGTTTTAGAGGGCAGCTGGGGGAGGCTCAGTGTTCCAGCTATTCAGCTATTCTCCAAAGACAGTGTAATGTGTCATCGTTAAGGCTTAGAAGTCATAAGAGAAAGAGTTAAAGTTTAGGTTATCTTAGGACCCCAAATTAATTTCACATTTCTTGTATGAGGTAGAATGTGTATATGACTTTTCCCAAGACAGCATCTGGGCTCCTAAACTTACAAAGTACATCTGTCTTTAGGGAGCTTATATTTTATTGGAAACATGGTCCTGAAGGGCTGCTGATGCATGTGAACAAGTACAGTCTTGAATCTGGAGTCTAAACCATCTTAAACAAGGTTGGTGGAATTTGTAGGGAAGGTTAGAAAGAGAGAAATAGGAAGGCTAATGAGGAATAGCTTACCTGATTCAGAGCTCAAAAACGCAAGTCATGTACAGATACAATGATTGAGTTACCAATATGATTTAGACCAATATCAAATACTGTCATGGAGCTCAGGTCAGACTAGGAGTTTATTCAATGCATCCATTTGATAAAAACATACTGAGCACCTGCCACATGCTGGGCATTGTTGTTAATCCTTGAGATACATAAGGGAACAAAATGATAACAAAGAAAAAAGAAAATTTTTAAAATCCTTAACATTTTGTAGCTCACATCCAGTGAGGTGTCAATGAAGGTGACAATATATTTGTGACATTTTAGGAGAGAGTAAACATGAGTCATAGGTGAGAATTAGCAATGTGACAGTCCACACACTCTATGTGGTACCTCACTATGACTCTGTGAATTCTCTTCGGAACCATCGATGGTAAGAGAGGAAGAGCCAGGTGTAGGCAGAGAAATGGTATCAGAAAAATCTGGATTCAAATCTTGGCTCTATCATTTATTAGTAGTCTAATATTGGTCAAGGAATTAAACTCTTTGCTTTAGATTCTTCATCTGTAAAATGAGGATGAGAACACCCATCTCACTTGTCTGTGGTACAGATTAAGTAAGAAATCACATACAAAATGCTCCACAGGAGGTGACTTATAGTAAAAACTTTATAATTTATATATTTTCCTTTTACTTCAGACAAACCTAGTTATCTATGACAATTATATAACTTTCTCCCATACTCTTAAGAATGGTATATAGGCCATGTTATTACCTTTTTTACATTTGAGGTAAACCAAGGCAAAGAGCGGTTGGGTGAATGTTTTGACCATGAATAATTCTGATCTCTGCTCATCAGACAGCCTTCTGTAATAATCTTGATTAATCTGCCTTTTTCTTTCCATTTTAGTCAACCATTTGAGGTTGACCATTGAGGTTTCTGCCATTGGCAATCTTTTTATATTTTTATTTTATTTTATTTTATTATTATTATACTTTAAGTTTTAGGGTACATGTGCACAATGTGCAGGTTAGTTACATATGTATACATGTGCCATGCTGGTGTGCTGCACCCATTAACTCGTCATTTAGCATTAGGTATATTCATTTTGATCAAAATGCTTCTTAGTGGAATGGTTGAAATGAAAGAACCACAAAGACTTATGTGAAAAATGTGGAAGGAGACAGTGGGGGTCTGATGTTCTTAAGTATGTCTCTGCAACTCTGCAGGCAAAAAAATAGGTCCTACCTCTGGGATAGTAGGACCTCTGTGGGTTCAAAGTTCCAGCTCAAGGTGAGAACACTCGAGTAACTTCATAGAGCTGATGGGACTGTTGAATGAGGTAACATCTAGAATGTTGAGCATTTTGCTTGGCACATAGTAGGTACTGGCTTTTCCTTCCTCTGTGCCTGGCAACACCATAAAATAAAACTCAGCTTTCATGAGATTATATGGTAGATGAAGCAACTTTGAATATACATTGTTCTACATCAAGGTAGGAAACATGGTAACTTCATATGAAAATGAGGAATTTATAGAACAAAAGAACTATGTTCTTCAGTAACACTGGTATCCTTGCAGCTGGAAAGACATTTTTCTTAAGTGGTTGGAGCTTGTCATTTGGCTAGATACATCCTATTTATGGTGACTTTCTCTAAAGCTCATGATTAATGTGAGCTTTTAAAAATTGTTTTTCTTTGTGTTATGTTTCTCTCCAGTATGCCTGAATGCTGGTTTTAATTAAATTTAGGAAGGAAGAGAAGGGGGGTTGGGTGGCCTGACAAAGTTGAAGAGCATCAGTGAAAATCACATTTATGTTTGGAGCATGGCATTTGAAAATGGAATAAAATATGAAAGAGAGGACTTCTCCAAATGGGAAAATAATGAATATGCTTAAACTCTTTTGTATTGTTCTCATTTTGGCTGAAGATGGGACTCTTGCTTTGGGAAAAAGTTTTTTATTTAATCATTAACTCTGTGTATTTTATACACACCACCCCAAGAATCACCTTTCTTTTTGTTTTGTTTTTCTCCAGAATAAGTCATTATTTTGTAGAAGTGAATTTTGCTCTTTAATTAATCATATGTTTACTTATGCGACTTTAGCGATAATGTAATTGAAACTTGGAGCAAGGCTATTCTGCACTGGGCTAAGGTTAATTATGCAGTGATGAAACTATATTACTTTTGGCTAAAATTTACCTTTACTCAGCATACTCTTTATTTTTTTTTACAAAAAGTACAAATTAGTAGCATAATAAGATTACTTAGGAAAAAATTGTTTTCAAGCACTTAAATAACCTACCTTCATTTATAACAGCTATATTAATTAGAAACTAGTCTCATCTATTTCTCAAAGCAGTTCCTTAAGAACTTTTAGTCAGCAATAGCATGAATGGATAGGCCTAGACGAGCTGAAATTATTGTGGGTATTTGGGAGTCATAAAACAGTATTTCTTCAAAATATTTCCTTATCTAGATTTTTTAATGTTTCAGCCTGACCTTCCCCTTGGCTAGTTCAAATAAGTAAAATTGGTCTGCATTCCTAAATCATTCCTGAATGTTCTAAGCCCCAACTTCCAATAAGTGGTGTTTGCCTGGCAGTATACTTCCTTGTGGGCTGCCTCTCACCTGAGGCAGTAACCAAGCTCACTAAGAAGGCTGATTAACCCCCTCTCTGAAATAAGATTAGAGTTTAAAGGGTGCATTTTTTAATGAAAGGGAAAACTCTAAATTTAAGGCAGTCATGCTTCTTGTAGGGAGGTCAAAGAGTGAGTAGATTATGGGGTGCGGGAGATGAAGAAGGGAGAAGGAAGATTTATGTGCTCTGTGGTATTTGAAACCAATTTACAATTGGCCCCTGGAGTCCAGAGATTTACATATTGTGTAGTTTGAAAAAACTGATGTGAAATTTTAGAGTAACACTCAAAAGTGCCTCTTATAAGCTTTGTTGGTCAATAGACTCCCTGATTAATTTTAAAAAGAAAATAAAAAATTGAATATTGAAAAAAATTAATTTGCTTGAATACATAACCATTTATCTGGCAATATTGGGCAAAGGTTAAAGGTACAAATTTAAGTATCCATGAAGCTTTGTGAATTTGGGGAAGTTTCTTAGCTTATTTATGCCTCACCAGTATAAAAAGGGTAATAATAGTAATGAATTAAACCCTACACACTCAGTGTAAAAGAATTCAACACTATATGTTTGTTAAAAGAGGAGGGAAGAGAACAATAATTTAAATTGCAAGAATGATTCCATCTGCCATTGAACTCAATATGTATTTTCCCTGGTAAACATGAGACAGGAGATAGGAATCTGCTTTTTCCTCATTTTGTCTTATTTCCTGAGGTCCTCTTGTGATATAAGCATTTCAACTAGCTTAGTGTGCTTCTACTGTTTAAAGATACAGTGTACACTTTTGTGCAATAGGATCCTAAATGCATAAGCTGCTATTTATAACTGGGGATCCACTGACCAGTGATGGAGGTCAACTGTCCGGGCCCTTCTTTTTGAGAAATGTTTTATCTGTCATTAACATGATACCTTTCTTCCCTATGCCTTTTCGTTAAGAATATAGATGGTTTATGTTTTCTGCTTTACATGTTGACTTTAGAACTTCACTAAGTATGATGTAGCTCCACCTTTACGGCTACTCTTAAAAGGTAGTTGGTTCATAGAAACTGAAAGTAGAAGAGTGGTTAGCAAAGGTTGGAGGGAAGGAGAAATGGAAAGTTATTGTTTAATGGGCACAGAGTTTCTGTTTAGGATGATGATAAAGTTTTAGAAATGGATAGTGGTGATGGCTGCATGACATTGTGGATGTACTTAATACCACTGAACTGTATGCTTAAAACTGGTTAAAGTGGTAAATTGTATGTTATGTATATTTTACCACAATAACAACAAAAAAGTAGTTGAGTAATTTCTGTGAGAAAATAATGCATAGCAAGCAATTAGCACAAAGTCATGAAGAACTAATGCAAATTAACTACAATTATTAAGGGGATAATTTGGTTACTATTACTATTCGGCTATGGTTTATACATCAGGACTATCTACCTGATTTTATGCCTTTTGACTCAGTCTAATTCATACACAAGCAGGGATAGGATGAAATGTTTCTCCTGGCCCCTAGGTACATTTTGGGACATAAATCTCAGAACTCCTTTCTGGATCCATTAAGTCCTTGCTCTCTCTCTCTCCTGCTGCCCACATCTCCTGTGTTCCTGTGTGTGCCCACTGTAGGCATGCTTTTTGGGTTTTTGCTTCCACTTCTGTCTCTATAATCACTATTTGGACTTGTCTGTGTTTCTCTATTATTCTTTATTCTCAAAATCATTTGGGATTCCTTTTCCCATTTCCTCTACTTCTTTGCCCAGGATCATTTTCTATGTGATGAGCCTCAGTCCTCAATCCTCAGTGCAATGATTAGTGACTCAACTGAATGACCTATGTACCAGGCTCAGTCCCAGCCCTCTTTCAAGAGGATCAGACATAGTTTCCAGAGTAGAGACCCAGAGGCCTCAGCAGCTTCCTTTTAGAACCATTTAAGGCTAGTCTTCTAATTGGGACACAGTCCCTGCGTGTACCTGGGAAAAGTAAGAAAACAGAGATTGAGGACCTGGTGTGAAGAAGGCCAGGAATTAGAGAAAATGCAAAGGGAGCCAAGGTCAGGAAAAAAAATAGTGGAATAAGAATGACAGATGGTGTTGAGAACATAGAGAAACCACACTGAGGTCAAGGAAATGATCAAAGTTCTGTATAGACAACTCTGACCTGGGACTCAGTGGCTAATTACCTCTCTGAGCACAGCCAGCTGTTTAAAGTTGCAGACCAATTCCCTCCTCTACCAATCTTCTCCCCTCTTAAAATGGCTGCAGCTGAATCTGCATTACAGTGTGCAGGATCATAGAGAGAATGTAACTCATTGTCTTATTTGCAGATAAGGCATGACCCAGAAAGGGAAAATGCTCTGCTCCAGCTAACCTAGCTGTTCAAGTGTGTGCGGGGGGAGAGGGGAGGCAGGGGATCTGGACTTCAACTCAAATCTCACTATTTTGAGTAGTCCCCTTGTGCTCCATGGACTCCCATGGGTGAGGGCCATGATGATGGAGTTGTGTAGAACCATACCAAATATAGCACCATATGCATTGCAGCAGGTAATAAATGCTTCTTGATGGTGGTGGCAATGAAGATGATGATGTTTATGGCCATAGAGAAAACTCCATTTAGATGAAATTAAATGATACTGCATGGATGAGAGAGGAAAATGCCAAGCTGTTTAATGGCTGACATGTAAGATGAATTTGGTAATGAAGCTCGGGGACTTATCAGGCCAGAAAACTGCATTCTCTCATTATATAGTCCTTAATGACCCACTTATTACTAATATAAAGGGAAAGATATACATATAAACACATGTTCCTGAATGTTTGGCTGCAAGAAATGAAACCAGTACACCAGCTTGAGGGGTTAGCAACAGACGCCGTTTCTGTATGAATGATCAAATTTGCTGTTTTCCAGCTGGAAAATGACAGCTGAAGTAAAAGGGTAAAGGATGATTTGACTATACTTATACAAAAGACAGGAGAGAGTAATGTAAAGAGAGCAGGTAGAGCTGGCTAACTCTAAGAATTGCTATGGGGAAACTGGAAGAGGAAATAGATTTATTTGGAAGCATGACTTATGTCTTCTTTTGAGATGTGCACTTCTAAAAGTATTCAGTTTTTCACTTATATGGCATTTATTTCTCTGACAAACTGAATTATCTAAGATATCACTTAAAACTATCAGGGAAACCAAAATGGAAGCCACATCTGTTGGCAAAAGCATATACACTTCATTCTTTAAGAGTTCTTCTTAGGTCCTTGCTCAGAATTCATTCACTCTTATTTGACACCCAGTCTTAAAGAGTTACCTGGTTTCCTATCTCATAGCAAATAATAAGTAGTGCAACATAAGGTATGAATGGCACATTCTTTAGGACCAGAGCAAGTGACACATGACAACTTGAAAATGAGAGGAAGGAAAGAAAGCCAGGAAACAAATAAACAAAAGAAACTTAGAATAAAAAAGACCATAGTGATGTGTTGTCATTTACTGCAGAGAAGTTCCTACATATCACTTTGCTCCTTTGGGGCATTGCTGATTTATATCATAGCCAAAGGAACTTTGCATCAGTCATGGCATCTGAAGATTTAGAGGGTTAGACCAAACAATCTCCAAGGCCCCTCCAAAAAAAAAAATGTTTTCAAAAAAGATTTTGATTGCTATCTTCACTGCAAAGACCATATTCAGACATGGTGTAAAAATATGGGCCCCTCCTCCTCCCAAAACTGTTGGCAGTTGAAGCATTAATCTCAGTTATCTGGAAAGGTGTCTTCCTGGGAACACTATACCATGCTGCTGTCCCATTGATGTGGCCTTATTTTGGCTTTGCCAGAATTAGAATCTCCTGTCTACCATGTATTAGTGAATGACCCTAGGCAAGGTACCACCCATTTCTAATCCCAGTTTCTTCATTTGTAAATTGAAGATTATAATATCTACCACATAGAGCTGTTCTAAGTCTTAGTGGCTTGAACCAATGTGTGTCTAGTGCTTAGCTAAGTGACTAAAATTTAGGAAATGTTCAATAAATATTTGTTATTGCTGTGTTGTTGGCAGTAATAATAACAATAATTTCCCCTTCTACTTTAGTTTGTGTCCATGCTGCAGGTATAAAGGATGAAGTTGCAGGGCAGGAAGTCTTATGACACTTGGACCAGCTACTCAATGGAAATCACAAACAGAATGAGTTTCATGCACATGTCAAGACACTACTACTAACAGAGCTATTTCAGGACACCTATCCTAAATAACTAGCTGTCTCTTCCACTTAAAGCAAAGTATGTATTAGTTTAACCTTATTCAGCTTATATGATAATTTTGCAAACTTTATTTCATTTGGCCTTCACAATAAACTTGTGAAAGAGGTACAGTCCACCCCATATCACGGATGAGGAATGAGCTATTTAGGATTTAAATAACTTGTCTATATTTAACCAGCTCTAAAAGAGAAATAAACTTGAAGTTTGCACTCTGACTCTAATGGTATCTCCTTTTGGTAATGCTGCCCACATACTACAATTGATAGCTTACAACAGAGTTGTTAATGATTTGGGAAAGAATTGGTCTTGGGACTATGTGGGTTTTTTGCTGCTTTAGAGAATACCTTCAAACTGCATAGAATTGGATGAGAAATTCACAGCAATTCAGAGGAAACTGAATCAAAGCTTTATTTTGTCCAGCAAATACTTTATCTGTAGATAATTTGATAGTACAAATAAAATATGAGAATTTTTTCTCTTTAAATAATTGGAGAGAAAAGGATGTTTTCAAGCATCTTTAAACTTATTTGGAAACATCATTTTCATATAAAAATCCAACTGCCAGTTACAAATCAGCCTTCTCTGAGTTGAAGCAAGTCTGCAGAGATCTAAACTGGTGAAGGCCTTAGTGGAATGTATTGGCTTAGTTGGTATGGAGTTTGATATAAAAAAAAGCATATTTTATGTAAAATAGTGCATCTTTTCCCTTTTACCTGTTTTCTTATTAAATCAAATAACCCTTTCTCCCAATTAAAAAAGCAGGAAAGAGGAAAGGAAGAGAGGAAATGAATATTTATTGGGCATCTAAACAGAAACATATACTTTAATAGGCACTTTTACATGTTAACTCATTTAATTCTAAAAATAGTCTTCTGCATTAGGTACTGATTATTCTTTGAATTCAAAAGAATATGTCTTCAGGAATTTGTACAACAGATACTCTGAATGTATTTGTGATCATATGTGAAGGGTTAGAATCAAGTCACACACTTCTCAAAGACATGTTTTGTTTGGCCTGCAATATTGTTTTTAAAATTTTGAGCCAATTTCCAGCTTAAAGAAAAGTCAGAAACTCTGGCAACAGTGGGCCTACATCCAGAATTGCACCATGTGGCTGGAGTACAGCAAGGATGCCCTTTCCACAGCCTGTGATACCTACTTTGCCATAGCCATGCTCTGGCCTGTTCTGCTTGGTGATATTTTCTCCCATGTCTTTGTCAGTGTTTTGACGAAGATCCATAAATGATTAAAATCTTCTGCATGGATTGTTATCGAAGAGCTTTGAATGTACTTACTTGTTGACCACATATGTCAATTTTCAGATGAGAGCAAAACTGAATGGGGGGCAGTTGTTTGGAGCATCTTCTGAGGACAGGACTGTCTAATGGAAATCACCTTACCTTTTTGTTTCTGCTGCACCTCCATGACACTGGGGCAGATGTTGAAAGCCCCTGCCACCCTCTTCCATTCCTCTCTGCCCATCTTCAGCAAATATTTACAAAGCAGTTGGTGTGTGCTCAGCAGTGTGAGAGAGATACAGAGGTGACTGATGAGTACCTGCCCTCAAGGAACATATAGCCCAGAAGAGGATTAAAACATCAGAGGATATAACTGCAATGTGAGGAGCTCTATCTATAACAGAAGAACAAACAAGGGCCCAACATATACAGGAAAGGCTGATTAATTCAGACTTAGGGGATCTGGGTGGGTTTTTATAGCAAAAGTATTATTTAATTAAGCCAGAAGTCTGAGTAGACATTTTTATAGTGGTAAAATATACGCAATATAAAATTTACCAGTTTAACTATTTTTAAGTGTATAATCAGTGACAATAAATAGCCTCAAAATGTTGTACTACCATCACTACCATCCATTGGGTAGACTTTTGATGGGTAAAGAAAGTGATATTATCAGGTTCAATCACTCACATGCATTTGTAGAACAACATGAACTAATTTACTCATCTGCTGCCTCAACCCAAAGAGGATTTGAGGTATATTATAAGAAAATGTAGCATACAATAAATCCAATCTATGAAGCTTTATAGATAATTAGAGCAAAGAAATGAATTGTAAGGCTAGAGGACAAATTTGTTCATAGAAATTTTCTATTAAGTTGGAGACAAATTTGTGTCCAAGCTTCATAGCTGTAAAAGCGAAGGGAATCATGATTTAAAAAAAGTCCTTTAATGTAAAATTGTTATTGTAGAGGTTTTTTTTCTGAAATCATTTGTGCTCCTTTCATATATTTGTTGTACCTTATATTGGCACATACTGGGTTGCTTCTGATTTTCTTATTTAAAAGTAGCTGGGGATTTTTAAAAGATATGCTACTTCTTTGAGATATTTCAGAGCTCAGCACCTAAGTAATTTATTTATTTTAAAAGGAACACTTACATTAATTTTATTTAAAATGACATATTTTATAATTTTTACAGCTACAAGGATAATAGTAATAGTAATGGTTAAGAAATGCTTACTATGGGCCAGAAACTGGACTAAATATTTCGCACATATGATTTAATTTTATCCTCACAATATATCTATGATGTATGTACTTTTTTTCCCTCTGCAAAGTGAGGCATACAGAAACTAACCGGGTCTCATGAGAACTCACTATCATGAGAACAGCAATGGGGAAATCTGCCCTCATGATCAAATCACCTCTCACCAGGCCCCTTCTCCAACACTGGGGATTATAATTCGACATGAGATTTGGGCAAGGACACAAATCCAAACAATATCAGTCACAATAACAATACTCTAGAGCAAGGAGTTGCCAAATATATTCTGCAAAGGGCCAGATAGTAAATATTTTAGGTTTTGTGGACCATATGGTCTTTGTCACAACAACTCAACTCAGTTGTAGAATGAAAGCAGCCATAGACAAGAAAGAAATCAAACCGAGTGGCGGTGTTCCAATAAAACTCTAGAGAACAGTTCACTGGCCCTTTGTAAGAAGGAATCAGGGCTGTATTCACCCACTTCTCTGCAGTTTCCTACAGGCCTCTGCAGTCCTCTGGCTTCTTAAGCGAGATTGACTGGGGTTTCCAGATCATAAAGTCTTTTTCAACATATGTCATGTAATTCTCATATTACCCCAGTGAATGGATTGTTCCCTGGCTTTATGGATGAGAAACTAATATCAGGCACTTACAGGCCCCTGCACAAGGCCACTAAGTGACCAAGAAGAAATGCTAGTGTGAAGCCACATGTTCTGACTTTGTAGGCAACTACTCCTGCAATGTGTATCTTTCTATCTGCACAGATCATAACATGAAAAATTAGCCTCATTTTGAATGACTTCACTGATAGTGCCTATTGACTACTCATACTTTGGGTATGTTGTTTACTTACTTATTCATCCATTAAACCAATATTTATTGAAAGCCTCTTTTATGTCAGAAAAGAAGTTAGATCCTAGTGATATAAAATCTGTCAAAAACTTATATGAGCCTTTCTCTTAGAGAATAGCAAAGAAGAAACATTACTCAAATAAGACCAAAAATACTACATTATTACTATTGTAGTAAAAACTGTGAAGGAGAAATATCTGTGAAGGAGAAGTATTCTAAATGTTTGGTCTATTATAGGGATATTTTATTCAGTCCATAGAAGTCAAGGAAGACTCCTCCTAAATAAGGGATAATTAAGAAGTATAAAGAGAGGAAGGATTTAACAGGGCAACAAGAATTGAGGGTATAAGAGCTAGCTTTCCAGACTGAGGAGCCAGCATGTGTAAAGGCACTGTGGCAGGAGGGATCCAGACCAAGGTCATGTTATGGTTCTGACTGTCATCTTCAAGACCTCCCTGAGAGTACCTCTTTACTATTAAAAACAAAATGTAGTCATTAAAATATTTAAATAGAGGAACAATATGATCCAATTTTCACTTTGAGAAGATTGTTTTACCGCAGTAGGAAGAGTGGCTTGGACATAAATGGCTTGGTCTCACGATTATGAGACCCCAGTAGGCGTTACGGTGGCAATCACAGTGGATACAGAAGTGGATAGATGCAAGAGATAGCTGGGAGGTAAAATCAGTAGGATCAGTGGTGAACTGAGTAAGAGAGTTGAACTAGTGGAGATACTAAGAATGCCCCCTGGTTTTCTAAACATGGAAGGCTGGTAGCTCACTCACTGAACTGGAAGCATTCTTCTGGGATCTTTTAAATGGAAGTATGAACCATGTGATTAGCCTTTCACATTTTGAGTTTGACATGCCTTTGAGACATCAAGAGAAGCCGTCAAATAACACTTATAAGTCTTGACTGTTCAAAGGAATAATCTAGAATGAAAATTTGTGAGGGATGCCTGGTAGCTGAAATCAGTCGAGGTGTATCCATCTTCTCTTCACATATGCTTCAGTTTTGTTAAGTGACGAGAAAATATTTCTTATAGTCTAATAAAATCAGTAAGTGATTAAACCAACTCAGTGGGGTGGAAACAAAGACTCTCTATCACAAGGGACTTTCTAAGGCATATAGTGCAAAAAATATACTTTTAGGTTTGAGAACAAAACTATATTTTCTTAGTTAAGTGGAGATAAATTTATCCCAACTCACATTTGGAATTCAGGAAAAACCATTAGTAATCACCTAGAGCTTGCTGCAAATCTTTGAGACTGTTGTAGCTGAGAACCAGGGTGAAAGTTTTGAAATCTGCATTGTGTAGAAAGGGCTTGTTGCTTGTTTGTTTATTGTGCATCTTTCTCTCCTTATGCCTTCTCTTTGCCTGAAGCTACCATGAGGAATGAGACGTTGCATTTGCCATTTTCTGATGAAGTATGTAAAAATAAACTGAGCTAAATGCACATTTATGCAGCATTTAGAAGAGAGGCACTGCAACTCTACATCTAATTTTACTTCTTCCTTCTTTGCTTTCTTTCCTTGTGGTTTTTGTCTGCAGTTTCTGCTGCAGCCATGGGTGACTGCTGTATGGAATCATTAAAAAAATGGAGTCAGCTAAAAGACGCAACCGGAAAAAAATAAACACTGCTACCTGGAGGCACAGATATTAGTTCTAACTCTTCTACAAACTGTGATCTCAAAAAAAAAAATGACTTGATTATTTAATTTCACTACAAAATGCGAAAGGAAGTTGGTTAAAGTATTCCCTAGATACATGTGTCTCAGAACGAGACACTTAAACCAATCACCCCCTACCAGTGTACCTGACATCAAAAGGATGCTGGGATGGGGGCTACCCACACTCTTAGAACAGTACCTGGCAGATAGATAGTGGGTCCTCAGTAAATATTTGATAAATGGATGGATGAGTAACAAGTAATCATTGGTCTGTTTGAAGTTCTCCTAGGTCAAAGAACTCATTCAATTTTTCTTTCTTCTTTCATTTTAAGACACCTCTCATCACATCTTCCTTGTATTAAAGTTCACTCAAAGTGTGTCCAATAAATGTTTGCTGAATTTCTCTTTAGAAGATATCTGAAATCTTTTTCCAGAATTCCTACCAGTTATTACTAAAGCACCTACAAACTCTAATAGTAGGCTCTGCCAAGGTACTTTAAAAATAAAATCTTCCCATAGGAATTTTCAGTTTTAAAAAATCTTACAGAATTCTAACAACATGAGCAGCCCAACTCTCACCCTGGATATTTTGTCTTCTCTTTCTCCTACATACATTTCTTATTATAGTCACTGCCTACCTTATCCCAGAGTCCCTGGTTAGTAGCATCCATGTAGCAATTCACTCCTCCTCACATTATCCAAGAAGCTTGCTAAACTCTCCTCTGGGGAATCAGTGGCCCTGACTGGGGATTAGGAATACATACAAATGAATTCAATGCAGTCGTTCGCCGTCTAGCAGTGGGAACAGACCCTAAATAGTCACAGAGTGATGGGAGATGCTATACCAAGTGCCATGCTGCTAAGAGGAGTGGGGTACTGACTGCCCAGGGAAGCAGTGAAGACAGCTCAGAGAAAGGACACTGGAACAGAAAATGGAAGGACGAGTAGTAGTGGGTCAAGAAAGGAGATGAGGGAGGGCACCGTGAGTAGAAGGGTGACAGTGGCATGTAAGAACAAGTATATTCTAGTAATAGGGAGAAGCCAAGTATTGTTGAAATCTGGTTTCCCCAGACCACCTCCCCAGGGTGGAAAAGCAATGTCTTCATGCTGAGCTCTGGTTTCCCAAGTTCCTGCTCTAATGCCACCATCTGTACCTAGCTCTCCTGGCAAGATGGTTTAGGCTACCCTTCACGCTGGGCATAACAGGTGTTACCAGTGGTGCCTATGCCTAAGGTAAAGCTGACAAATATCCCTGTGCATGAGAAAAACGGGAATCATATCTACCTGGTATAATGAATGACATTTCTTGAGGGAAGAGGTTTTTCTTCACACATTTGTGGATTCTCAAGAGATGGCATACAATCACACATTATGGGAAACTCCAAACTCTGTTAGCCTTCTGTCATGTCAGTGCTTATAGAACTTTTTATTTATATTTAACTTATATCAATGAAGTTACCTAAAATTGAACAGGAAAGAACTTTCTTTTGTAGGCTCCTTATATTGATTTATTTGATTTGGGGGAAGAGAGCATATTGGTTTTTTTCATTCAGTAGAGTTACATCTTAAAGTTTAAAAGTAATATTCCAAATTTGGGAACTCTCATCTTTATAATTGTATGCACTACTTCTTTTTATTGTTTCAAATGGGCAGTCTTTAATTTTTACCAGATTAAATACTTTGATAATTACTGAATTTTAATTTTCATGTAAAACACCATTGCCACACCACTTTTCCCCTGCTTTATTTTCTTTCTAGAATAAAAATGCTGATTTTTTAGCACTCTGGCACTTTAGCCACACAGCCCAGATTTGCGGCTTGACCTTGAAAACACTATAGAGTGACATCAATTTATCAGTCAAGTTACCATAAGGATAGTTTTAGTGCTGGGCAAAACGGATATACGTCAGCTCACAAGTGTCTCATGCACACTCTCTCTGTTTTAGTTACCTTGGGTTCATACCATTACATTTCCCTTGATTTGTGAATCTGAATTTAAACCAGCCTCATCTTAAGCCAATCCTTCAGCTTCCCTCAGGGAAGACTTCAGCTTGGGTTGAACTGAGCCTTTTCCTTCCCGAGGAGACTTGACGACTGAAAGGCTGCAGTAACTTAGTTCTTTCTGCATTGAGGAATTTGTTAGGATAGTTGCCATGTATTTAAACACTGCAATGAAAAGCCTGGAGCATTTCCAATCTATTGAGTCCCTCCAGTTCTTTGTGCCACTGTGCCTCTGAGATTTACCATTTGGTTCTTTAGAAGTTACCTGGACTGGTAATTCTCAAATAAATACCTGGTGCAATGGCTGGTGCTAATGGGCTGCAGAAGAATCTGCTGGGAGCTTGGCAAAAGTAGAGCTTCTTGGGCTTTACACAAAGCAATTCTGATTCAGTAAATTTATGCTGAGGCCCAGGAATATGTATTTTTAGAAATCTCCGGGGCTTTCTGTAGTCAAGCTCAGTTGCCAGAATTTTCTGAAGTTCTTCGACTCTTATCAAAGATGTCCTGAAGGTAAATGAGTCATGAAATCTTTCAAACCATGAGATGCTTTAGCTTTTCTTCTGCTTATGAGAATCATAATGTGCCTGAAATTGTGATTTGCAATTAATTTCTAGTTTTATTGCATGGTATTAAAAAACAAAGCATAAATAATTATTACTTTGAAGAACTTCTTGAGATTTTCTTTGTGACTAGAATGTGATTTTTTTTTTGCATATGTACCATTGGCACTTGATTACTAAAAGATTCAAAGGTATAAAAATAGTGATGAGATCATTCAAGTCAGTTTATTATTTTATTCCGAGTACATGTTTTGTGAAAAAATGAGAAAAGTATATTAAAATTTCAGTGTCACTTTTGATTTTCTCTGGTTGAATTTAGATTTCTGTTATTTATGTACGTATATTAATACCGTCATTGAAATTTCACTTGTAATGTGTCAAAAATATTTAATTTTTAAAAGATTATATGTTCTATCAATATAAAATTGTGTGCCATTTAATATGTTTTTTCTCAAATGCAACTTTATTTTACATTGGTGTTTCCACCTCTGTATTCTTTTAGTTTGCATTCGGTTGCATATTTTAACCCATCACGTACTTTAAAACTTTTATTATCATTTGTTTTGGGCATGTTTACTGCATTGAGAACTAGGCTCTGAGGTTACACTATATCTTGGATCCTGATTCTAATACTTACTTGCTATGCGACCTTGGGGAAGTTTCTCAATATCTATAAGCAGTTCAAAGAGTTTAGGTAAGACCTTCACACATGATACTCACTAAGTATTAGCCATTATATGATAATGGCAATAATAGTAGTAGTCATGGTAGTTGCGTAAAAGAGTAGAAGTAATATCATCCACTATTTCATTGTGTGCTATTTTATTATCCTCTCTTCTTCTATTTTTTAAATGTCTTTTACTATTGCTTGTTTGTCCCTTAAGTTTTCTCTAGAGATTTGAAATCTATATATTCTTTTTATGCTATTAATGATTTACATATAGTAATTTAAATTCTACATATTTAAAGTCTGACTTAGCTCCATGTTTTCACCTGTCAAAAACGAAAGGTAGATATTCAGCTTTCTTTTGAGATATCTAAAAATAAATTGCTTTTATATTCTTTAATTTCCTGCCTAACTTACAAGTTTTCTTTTTAAATAATCTTAGATATAAATGGTTGTTCATTTTTTATATGATGTGTATTCTTTATAAAGAATTATTTTGACATTTGTATTGGCTTATAACCATAATAACATTTATTTAAATGTTATTTATCTTAAATACTTACTACCGTTTTTTTTTCACATTTTCCTTTCCAGATACTTTATACTTTCACCAGTGAGTTTAAGCCAATCACTAAGTAATGTTTTTACATGTGGACATATGGTTGGAATATCTGTTTTCCTACATGTTTCTGTTAGTATTGCACACACATAAATGATTGTCTGGATTTAGAATTTCTAGGTTATAGTCTTTCCTGTAAATAGAAGTAATTCAATTATCCTTGGGCATTTAGTATTTCAAAGGGAAAATCTGATGAAAATTTTACATACATATGTGTGTGATATTTACATGTTTATTACAGTTCATATATTTATATACACATATATGGGTGAGCATTATCTATCTATCTATCATCTATATAATCTTTTCTTTGAAGATAACAGAACGGTAATGGGATGTTTTATCTTCAAAAATCAACAGTTTTACTCAGCGATTGCTAACTGGGGGATTACTTTTCATTAATTTTACCTAATATTTGATGCATCTTGTTGAAATAATTTTTTTATTTTTTTTCTAAATCAAGAAAGTTGTCTATTAATTCATTGTCTATTGCTTTTCCTCCATTTACTATTTCACCACTTGTAGAATCCTTAGGGAGTTCTTATATCTGCCCTCAGTCACGTATCTTTTATTTCATCATGTAAATATACTCATGTTTTCTCTGATTTTGGGAAGAGTTCCCCCTCTTACCTTCTAATTCTCTTACTCAGCTTTCAGTAGTATTTAATGTGTTGATGACACAATCCTATGTGTTTTAAATTTATGAATCATAATTTTCATCTCCAATGAAACATTCCAGGTAGTAAAATTTTCCTTTTGCATGATTGCCTGCTCTTGAGATATAAAAGCAACATCCTCACAAGTCTTATTAAGAATACCAATTAGTGCCTTTTTAAACTTGATGGTTTCACAGTGAGTAAATGGCAAAGCTACATTTCTGATCCCAAACTCTGAATTCTTAATCCCTATGTTTTACAGTCCCTTATTTTAATACCTGTAAGTATAAGATCTTTCTTTACTTAAAAAAAAAATTTTTAAAAAGGCACATTATGTTCAGATGCTCATAGTTTTATTAAATTTGACTGATTAATGGTGAGCCTTTTTTTACATCTGAAAACTAGGCTCTTTTCCAGTTTAAAAAGGTGTCCTATTACAGCTTGATTATTTCTCTTGTGTATTTGTCTATTTCCTTCTCAAAAAATAGCAGTTGCCCCATTGCCTTTGCTCAGAATTCTGGGAGCACTTCCTTGGTTAACATCCATCAGTTGATAAGCTTTTCTGTGGCATGGATCTTGCTGATGAGGAATTTCATTTTCATAAAGTTAATCACAGGAAATGAAAGTCACCCTGCATCCTGGAAAGAGTGCTGTGCTGGAAGGAAATGTATCACCTTTCTGTGGCCAGTAGATGGGTGCTAATGAGGTACCTCATCTCTCTGTAAGCCTTGGTGGTCTCCTTTCAAAATGGGGAGAATAATAGTTGCCACATCTGCCCACAAGATCAAGGGAAATAAGGCATGGGATAGTGCTGCAGAAATTGAAAAATACATCCTTAAACACTCAGAAATTTTAAAAGCTATTTTTAGTGCCAGATCCAGGACAATGATCAATGCATATAAAATATCACTGCTGAAAACAAGCTAGTCTGAAACAAGTAGTCCAGGACCATCATGTTACAAATAAGAAAGCTAGGGTCTAAAGAATTTAAGTGACTTGCTCATGGTATCCCAGTTAGTAATAGACAGGGAGTAAAACCCTGCAACTCTCCAGCAAAGGGATCTGTGTTATTTTTATTTGTGCTTGAGACACATTTTTCACCCAGGAACAATGTGGTAAAAGCCAGGTCACTTGCTTTAAAGGCTCTTTGAGATTTTTCTGAGACTTTTTTTTTTATATGTAGATGTCCTAGAGAGTTAATCTGGGGTGTAGGCAGTGAGCTAGCTTGGCTGGACGCTACAGGCCACTTCCCTGGGTTTTCTGAAATGGTTCTTCCTGGCCGGGCGCGGTGGCTCACGCCTGTAATCCCAGCACTTTGGGAGGCCGAGGAGGGTGGATCACGAGGTCAGGAGATCGAGACCATCCTGGCTAACATGGTGAAACCCCGTCTCTACTAAAAATACAAAAAATTAGCTGGGCATGGTGGTGGGCGCCTGTAGTCCCAGCTACTGGGGAGGCTGAGGCAGGAGAATGGCATGAACCCGGGAAGTGGAGCTTGCAGTGAGCCGAGATCACTGCCACTGCACTCTAGCCTGGGCAACAGAGCGAAACTCTGTCTCAAAAAAAAAAAAAAAAAGAAATGATTCTTCCTGCTGAGGGATAAGAACAGCTTCCCCAGGGAAAGTACAGTCTTCACAGACGAGTGAGTTCCCTAACTTTTTTTCTGGGATGTTCCTGTTAGAGAAAAACCTGAAGTAAAGAAACTGAAAAAAGCAAAATCTTACTCTGTGGAAGAAATAATCAAACAACATAATTTCAGTAATGTTCTAAGATATCCCAAATATTATAACCAGCATTATAACTAACAGGATAGATTAATATGCAACACAAGGGAAGGATGATAAACTACAGCAAGCCCCTACATAAAAACCCACCTTTTCTTCTTGTCAAAACCCCCAGATGTGCACCAAGTGATCAGTGTTTCCATTAAAAGTTGAAAAGATGGAATCCAGATGTTTCTTTCAGCTCCATGCCCTTTGACCTCTCATGCATTTACTTGCTCTTGGAGTTTTTGGTCACATGACTCTCTGAACTTTATGTTCTACCTAAATAGCTCTGAAATTTACTCTATGATAGTGGAGCATAGAGTTGTTTGGGTTGGGGATCAATTTCATG
Organism: Pongo pygmaeus; assembly: GCF_028885625.2. Lineage (NCBI taxonomy): Eukaryota > Metazoa > Chordata > Mammalia > Primates > Hominidae > Pongo > Pongo pygmaeus. Next base: position 66,597,423 of record NC_072385.2, on the reverse strand, counting down.
TCTATGAAGTGTTGCTGAAACTTTAAAGTTTTTTTCTTTCAATTTTTTTTCAAAAGACTGTCTGTGTTTAAGTCATGTTATCACTAGTCTATCTGGAATTTTAAGTGCTAAACATTTCAAGTGCCAAATGTTTGACCCACTTTGGCAATAAAGGGTTGCAATGGATGAAGTTACTAGTAGAATATAAATTATCTTTCTTAGTATTGCAAATAAAGCATTCATAGACATATCACTGTGATGAGGCGGACAAAATGATCTAAGAAACAAATTGCTTTAAAACATATTTCTTGGCTTTCAATAACCAATCAAAAAACCATCTACACTTACACAACGTAGCAACAAAAATTGCTTTGAAGAAGATAAACAGCTTTCCACCCTGGACACAAATGTGTTAGCTCCTAGGCATAGGATGGTAATAGGATCCTTTGAAAATTTAAAACAAAAGCATGTGGAAAATTACACATTTACAGTGGCAACTATTCAATGTGATGTGGAAAGCCAGTTGTAATATATAATGATAACTGAAGAGTGCAGCAAGTGAACTTATTTTTTCTCTAGCTCTATGAGCAGTTCCCAAATTGATTAGAAGTAGTAGTTATAAACTTAGATTCCTGCTGTGGAAAATAACAGTAAAGCCATGTTCATTTTTAACATTTTTCAAAGGTCCTTAGAAATGCCATTTTTCATACCATAAATCTGTGGTAGTTGAATGTTGGGTTGCTTTCTCAAAGGAATGTTGAGAGTACGGTTGCAGTTTGCTGTGGTCAAGCTTGGTGGAAAGAAAGTGTCACTAATGGGGACCCAAAAGTATTCTTAGAGTATCTGACCAATGTTGTTTTTGACAAAATCATATTGCTACAACTGAGAAAGATTAGAGAAAAAAAAACAGATATCTGAGACTAAAATGATTCTTACCAATTATATTTGGCAGGTTTTCACCCTTTAATATTTTGTTCCTGGAAAGGCCTGTTCTGGAAAATGAGAGATGCTGGCTTATCCATGTAGGGAAGATCCAACTAGGGAAAGCAAAATAGCATCTCAACATTATTCCTCTCTGAAAATCTAACTTATTCACTAAGTCTTCTGATACATGGTTTGTTTGGATAGGAGGCAACTGGTTCCCTGGTTCCCATGCCCACTGGGAGGCAAGTTAGTCCACGGAATAGGAAAACTGACCTCCTATTTGTTTCCTGGGACTAGGAAGATGACTTTGTCACTTGAAAAATGAATTATTTTCCTACATTTCCTTCACCTCTGTTATAGGTGACAAATGTAAATTACAAAGTAAAAAATATTTAGCTATAGTCTTTAAAGCCATAAAAACAGTTTTTACAGTACTTTTTTTTTACTTTTAGTGTAATAATTAGGTAAGGTATATTGCTACTCAATTTACCCACTTTTCATTTCATCTGGCTCTGTGACTTGCATTTATTTCAATGGCATTAACTAATACAGATGGAGTAATATAACAAAATTGACAATTGGCAAATAATTCAATTTCAAGTAAGAGTATTTCTATAGCTAGTGTTCTACTAGCCAGGTAGTAAAATAAGGCAATTATTTGGTAATTTAGGTACAAGTAGAATTGTATTTGTTAAAGAATGGGAATCAAAATGATATGCATAATTGGCTGCATATTTTATTCATTCATTTACTTAATCATTCATTTGACAAATATTTATTAAGTGCCAAAGGATGAAACATGGTTCTTTGTCTTACAGAGCATATAATAGAGTTAGGATGACTGGATACACATGTAAGACATCATCTTTACATGCTTATTGTCACTTGGATCTGGCAGGTTGACTATTGAATAGTACCCGACTGGCACTAATAAAATTGCTAAACTGCTGTATTTCAAGTTACTTCTATTTTGCAACACTTTAATGGAATTATATAATTGTCACATCAGGAAAAACAGAAATTATTTGAAAATGACTCAAACATAGTAAAAGTAGACTGATCCATAAATGTATTAATAATTAAATTATACATTTATACCTTCATATGTTTCTTAAAGTAGCAATTCTAATTTTAACACCAAGTCTGCCTCCTGAACGACTTTATACATTTTCTTATAAGCCATTTGTAGCTTGGTCAGTGCTTTCATTTTTATTCTTGTGTCTTCTTTTCTTTCTTCTGTCAGACCCTGACTTGCTGTCTTAGGCCCTAACATCCTCATTAATACAGATATCTTTGTTAATGGTACTACTGTTGGTAGAATAACTGGTAAGTTGAGATGGAGTGGCAGTTTCCGTTCAACTTTATTTCACTTTTTCTGTTCTGAATGAAAACTCAGGCTACTTGCAACAATTCTGGTCACTGTCTAATAATAAAGAGTTGTTGGGTCACTTCAATTCATTAAGTCACAGAACCAAGTCACAAAATAATTAAAAGACCCAATCACATCAGAACTCCAAAGCCTGACTTACCTTTAAGTTGCCTCTCAACTCTAGCTTGTACCTGCTTAAGGCTGAGACCCTGCAACAGTGAGTATGTGGGAAGAATTTGTCTTTCTATTGTACTCTGTCTGAGCTTACACAGACAGCTTCCCCCACCCTCCACCTGTGGCTTTTCTCCTACCCCAGGGTTGAAGGTAGGAGTGACAGAGAGTGGGGAGAGGTAAGGGGACAGAAAAAGCCACTTTGCTGAGAAGTACCATGCTCTCTGGATCTGGAGTACTGTTAAACTCATTCTTTCCTTGTGGGCACCTATTTATCATATTGAGAGATTCCTCGCTAGAGCTTTTTCTCCTGAAGTTCTCTTAAGTCTGGTGGATGAAACTGTATTCCAGGTAGTCACTGAAACTTCTTGAGAAGAAAATTGCTAAACTGCTGTATTTCAGGTTAGTTCTATTTTGCAACACTTTAATGGAATTATATAATTGTCACATCAGGAAAAACAGAAATTATTTGAAATTGAATCAAACATAGTAAAAGTAGACTGATCCATAAGTTTATTAATAATTAAATTAGACATTTATACTGTCACATGTTTCTTAAAGTAGCAATTCTACTTTTAATACCTAGTCTGCCTCCCAAAGGACTTTATTGGCCCCTTGTGAGACACCTGTACCTTGTGGGTGCTGAGTGTGTCATTGCTCCAGGAGATCATATTGGACAGAACCCAATGCAATGCCATACTGGTCTTCTCTTCCACACGTCCCTCACATGATTCATGGGAGACATGCTTGCATCTCTTGTCTTGCCAACTCAGAAAGTGCAGGCCAGTTTCTCCGCCACTACCTTTCACCACCAATGCAGGCAGCCAGCCTTCTCCAGATCACATGAAAGGTGCTGGCATTCCTGCGATCACAAAGGGCCCTCGGATGCCTGAGGCTACAGGCAGACCCAAATTCACCATCCCAAGAGTGAGGCATTAGTCAGGGACCCAGCTCAAGTGCTAAGTAGTTTCCTGAAACTCTGCTCACTTGGTTTATGTGAGTACGAACACCCCCTTCCACTCATCCACAGGAAGGGAAGATGAAATGACAACACTGGAAACTCTCTCTCAAAAAAGATCCTCCGCATTCTTCTTGAAAAAAAATCCTCTTTCCTCTATAATCTCTTTTATCTGCTGCATCTGGTTGAGTGGTCAAAGAGTTCTGAAACAGTTTCTGAGATCATTCTTTTTATCAGTCTTTATAAGCACAGGAGAGGGGGGGTCCATTTACCACCCCTTTGTGCATCATATCTATCACATTAGGGTCTCGGTGAAGACTGGGGCAGGGAGAGGCCCAGGCCGGCTTTCATTTGCGGTAGTATTTGGAATATGAGAAATGAGTGATTTAATTTTTCTAATATATATGAGGGGCCGCCCTTTCTGAATAAAATAAATCTGCTACTTATGCAGTCCTGTCCCTTGTAAGTCTACCTCACATTTAGTCCATTCCTCTATCTCAGATAGGTAGAGACAATTTATTGAACTTTATAAACCACAGAATTTGAGGTGCATGGCTTCTAGGTATGGCCCCAAAGCACACTGATGCCTTGGGAAATCCAGATTCTCTGTGTGCAGTATGTTCCATGGGCTACCTCAGAGATTCCCCTGAGTTTAGCAGATTATTTGCCAATAAATAATCAAAACACTGTTAAGTGTTGAGAGAAAGGGAATGAATTCCAGGCTGAAGTGACCATAGAAGGCTCTCCTCAGATGGGGCTACTTCTTTTTAGCCATTGTTATAGCTCCAGGTAATGAGTCGCAACCAATTAGCAATCCTCCTGGAAGGTCTAGGTTAGTCATTCATGATTGACTCTAGCATCACTGAAAACTTCAGGCCTAAAATCAGCCCAATGCTTAAATTCTTATAAAGAAAAGAAAAATACGGCTTGGATTTTAAATTTTACACTGTTCTGAACTTAAAAAGAGTACTTAAAACACAAGTCACAAGGATTGACCAGGGCAATTCAAAAAAGCTTATTCAAGGGGTGTTGGTGCTTACAAAAGATCAAATCACTTGTTGATTTCATAAATTGTATAAACTGTGTTAACATTGTACACATACTTTTTGTTAAGACTAGCAATGGACATATCAGGCCTTGCTGCCTTTCCCATATGAAGCAGAGTAAATTAATTGGTCCCAGCTTGCACCTCTGTTGTCGAATCAACATGGTCTGGCCACCTTTTGTGAAATGCCAACTAACGGATCAAAGCCTCTGGAGAATGACCCCTATTTTCCCCCAAATATGTGTGGTTTTCTGGAAATCCATATCTCTCGCCTCTTTAAATGTCTGTGGGTTATTGTGAGAAGACAGTTCCCATCATTTTTACTTAGGCCCATCTTCTTCCTAATTTGCAGCCTGTAAGCCATCTGAGTGTTCCATGCCCAGGAAGGTCATGTTTTAGTGGGTTGTCCATGTTTCTGCCCAGTGACGTGCATTCTAATTCTGGCTGTCCCATCTCTGTTTCTAGTTCCATCTGAAGCAAGCCCAGGTTGGTTCTTTGTTCCTGCCTTAACCTTCCTTACTATACGAGTCACTGTGCAGACCACCTGCTTCCTAGGAGAAGATGCTAGGAAAGAAAGCACCAGTCAGACATCTCAGCCATATAGGGGCTGAGTTAATATTAATTATTAATATTAACATTACATTAATATTATATTGTGAATGTACATAATATTTATCCTTTTAGCCATTCATAGGTGTACAATTCAGTGGCATTAAGTACAATCACAATGTGCTAGAATCATCACCGCTATCAACACCCAACACTTTTCATCATCCCCAACAGAAACTCTGTACCATTAAATAGTAACTCCCCTTTACCCACTTTCTTTAATAACAATGAAAGATACCCAGATGGGAGAGGAGACTGTTGAGTCAGTGTCCTCTTAGCACTGCTTAGAAATTCCCATGGTAGACAATGGATGGGAGAGGAAAAAAAGTAGACTAAAAATCCAAATGCTGTCTCATGTAGTATATAAGGAAAAGCTGGGGAAATGTGCCTTTCTGTTGATTGAAGTCATTTTCAAGATTTTGTGTTTTGGTTAGCTTTTATTTTCTTTCTTCATATCCAAGCAAATTAAATATAAGCAAAAACTGGAGGAGACACCACTATGGCCCTGACATGGAGGAGAAAGGGGATGTTCTTGACTACCTAACATATGCCTTGCTTTCAAGACAAGCTGCAGAATAGGTTACTTGGGCAGGCAGTGCACTCCAAAGATCCTGGCTCAGGGCAATGGGACCAGATGACAAGTTGATAAAGACCAGGGCTGGCCTCCACCCCTCTCTCTGCCTCTCAGGAATGACCCTCCCACCGGCAGGGCTGTGCAAAAGGACAATCCATTTTAACAGACTGAGTAGCTCCAGGGGCTCAACAAAAGCAAATAAGCTCCATGTCCCACAGTAAATCGTCTCTAGCTGAATGATGTCTGGTTCCTTTCTGGAAAGAATGTTCTTCACTGAGGTGTAGTTTGCCAAGGGTCAAATATGACAGAAATGAAGTGTTGCTAATAGTGATTGAAAAGGATTCCTACTGTTTGTGGCCAGTGCTGGGTAGTAGAAAGGCCAAATTTGTGGGCCAGAAAACAGTAGGAGACAGTAAACTTTCCCTGAGACTTACTAAACTTTAAGTCACCTCTGCTCCCCCAGCCATTCTGTAAGCCCTGTTTGGGGGAAACTGATATTATAATTGCTAATCTCAGCAAGGGCCTAACGTGCAACCTGAAGCTTTTTTCGGCCTTTGGTGCAATTAGGGCGGAGGGCAAGGCCCACAGACACCGGCGGGCTCCGCCCCCTCCTCCCAAATTGCCCCACTTGGGTTTCCTCCACACCCTGACATCCTCTGTAGACAGGTAACTGAGCAGTGCTGGCTTCCAGCTTTCAGAGAGAGAAAATTATTCCTGCTCAAGCTGGCTGGGAGCTATTAAAGGTTTAAATGTCACCTCAAAAGAACTCTTTGCTAACCTTTAAGTGGTGGCGTCTCCAGGGCTATTTGGGGCACGATTTGCCCCCTCCCAGGGAGTCTGGAGAGCTGAGAACATTTGTATATGCATTTCCTGCACCCCTCCTTTTCTTTTTCTCCTTTCAGGCAATTATCACTGTACCTTCAAAGGGGGAATTTGTGGGACAACTGGCACCTGCTGGACTGGGCTTCCCAATGAAGGCTCTCTTGGCTGAGTGTATAATTTCATTTAATCCTAAATAGCCCCTTTTACCTACTGTCGACAAATTCCCTTTAATCCTAACCACCACTTACAAGAATATTTACTATCAAAAGAAGACAAATCGCTATTTAAATGTGGATTTACTCAAGTCTGAAACTATGACAGTGACATACAGTAAAATGATAATATGTAAATAACAACTGGAGACAGATTTATCTTCTGAGAAAGCTGGGCAGAGCAGTGGATTAAAGTCATATGTGATCTACTTTGAGTGGACTCAATTCAGACACAGCGTTCAGTCATGACCAACAATGCCATTCATTCTGCTTACTTCAATTCATTTGGCCCTAGTTCTCAATGACCCTCTGTTACCACGCATATACCTCCGATAAGTAGGCCTTGATGTTTACAGCACTTTGGAGAAGAATAAATGCAAACTGCACATTATTTATGGGTGTGCACTCTTAGCTTAAGAGGGATTTGTCAGGATTGTGAATACAGGTAGAATAAGTAGATGTGTGTTAGCGCAGACAGCCTGGTTTCCAGAAACTAAGTGGAAAGAAAGGAGCTAAATAAAATATCACCCCAAGACAACAGCTTTCAATTATTGCCCATGATCCTGAATTCCTCTCAATGAATTGAAAGGGAATCTATACCAGATGGCATTTTCCTGAATCAGCCAAGTGCACCAGTCATTCCTACCTCTTAGTGATGGGCAGCAGTGCCAAGGAAGAGCCAGCCTTTCATTTTCTGCCTCTGCTCGCCAGTCACAGAAAGCAACTTTGCTTTCTAGGGATGAGTTTCCTAATTGCACTGAAATGTAATTAGATCATTTAGAAATGGAGGGCCTTTTTTTCTAAAAGAGCAGAAATCAAGCAAATTGTGCCCTGTGTTCTTTGGCAGTGGTGGTCTAATGAGCCTAAGCCAGAACTGGGAAAATATAGAACACACATTATGTCACTTATTGACATGGTGATAATCTTCTCAATTGAGAGTAGCTCAAAACACGTAAAGTCACTCACAACTCTTAAATGTATGGAAGGTGGGGCATAAAAATCACTGTATTGTAACGCAGCATTAGAATACATTGTATTGAGCCTACTCATATATTACAAGGGAAAGCTGGCCTAAGTTAATCGCAATCTCCCTTAAATTATCTTGTCCCAAGACACCAAGTCTGAGAATGAAGACAAATATATTCCATTGAAAAAGCCAGAATAGGTCTGACACCTCTAACTTGAAAAGTACAATATCTGATATTGGAGTGTTTGTAGGTATTTTTTAGAAAATTGTTCCCTATATAATACCCATAGGGTTGGATCCAATGTACTCTTCATTCACAACTAAATATGGGGAAGCTAAAAAAAAAAACAGGGGTCCTACATATGCTTCATGACAAAGAGACAAATATTCAGTTAATTTATTCAACTAATTACTTTTTAAATGTATTTTCTCACCATATAGTGTAATTTTATTAGTGGATAAATTATTGTATTGTGTTGTTTACTATCTTGGCAACTAAAGTTGATCCTATTTTAAGCATGTGAAGATCTGGAACACTTATTGGTAAATAAAGGGCAGAATTTTTTTTTTTTTTTTTTTTTTTTTGGCAAAGATTCATCGCTGATTTGGAAAAGAAGCAGGAAAGGATGGGGATGAGGAAGAAGAGAGCAATAATAAAATGTGACTGACTATGAATGACAGATTTGTTTCCAAGCTATGAAACTCTTCCTCAACATGTTATGTAAAGGTCACTTTGGTTAGACCCAATACCTTGGTGATTCAAATGTACAGCTGTTTGTTTAACAGAAAGTAGAACAAAACACCAATTCAATCTAGGAAGAAACTTGACTGACAGAACAGGCTAAATGTAAATGGTCCATGAAAGATTCTTCTGTTTAACTAAATATAGGTATCCAACAGTTGATGGTTGAGGTAGCCAGGGGCCTCCAGATGGTTGCAAAAAGATAATCTATCAATGTTAACTCAGGGCCTGAGTGTCTTGAAATAATGGGCTTTGGGTCTTGTTCTTTTATGGTAGCTTCTAGAAAGCATAGACGTCTCACTTTATTACTTGAGGGTCCTCTTTTTTTAAGTGAATCGAGTGTAGCTTCGGTTGCACTGTGATAATTTAGTTCACTTCTGAACTTGACAATGTATTCATCAAAAAACGAAGGAGAGAGTCTTAGAAGGATGCATATTTGCTGCTAATGTCCACTTAACCAACAACCATGCATGCTTTGATGACCTTCAAAATGGTTGACAGTTGAAGAAAATGGATCTTGCATTGAAATGTATTAAGAAAAAGTTTTAAAACCCATGCCATCTGTGGGTTTGAACTGGATATAATATCAGTTTTTGTCCCATGCCATCTGTGGGTTTGAACTGGGTATAATATCAATTTTTGTCAGAACAATTTTCATGTATATTCTGGACTCCAAGTTCAAGGAACAAAATGGTATTAATGACACCATGAAAGTAAAATGAGCATCTTGAAGTTCAAGCTTCTCCCTTAATAAAGTAGCAGAGGGGATCTCTTCCCTCAGTTGCTACTGAGAATCAACAACAACTGACGGCCTGAAGTTAACAAGCTAATATTTCATCCATGGATACCAGAGTGTTAATGGCTAAATGTGCCAGTGGAGGAAAGGCGCACATATGCAGCTATTTGCCTGACACAACTTCTGCTGTCATGGCCTATTAAAACCAGTTTACATGTGCATGTCGAATTTGATGAATATGTATGTGACCCTTTTCAGAGCCATCACTCATTGGGCTATGGCCCCATGGCAGGAAAAACAGCACCTCTCATTAAACACAGCATGAGTTACAGGCATGTTATGTTAATATTTCTTCAGAACTTTAGGAGGTTTTCTTCTTCTTCTAATAAATTGTGTGAAGAAAATAATTTAAAAGTATAATTGATTTAAATTAAAACCTTTTTCTCATTTTCTTCTTAACTATTTGAGTTGGTGTGTGGGTTCTGGAAAGCTCTTTCCTCAGGAAGTTGTCGGACATGTTTATGAATTGTGCTTTGTATCACTCATTTGGGACTCCTGAGGTAGGCCCCCTCCTCAGCGCGAAGTTTAGCAAGGCTAAACAGGAGACCTTTCTGTATAGAACTTGAAAACTCAGGAAAGACAGGGCTCCTTTGGGCCATGAATGAATCATCTGTTAACTCACAGTTCTTATCAGTGGGTCAAGCACACAGTAAGTTTTCAACAAATGATAGCTACCCTGATCACTTTTACTATTGTTATTTAAGCTAGAGTTAAAACAATCTTTGTGCTAGGGAAGATAAGAGGCTTTCTGAACATGCTTTCCAAAAAATCTAGGGAAAAAAATCAGAATAGAGTTTACCTTAAGTAAGTACACATAAATTATTGATGCAGTAATTCCAAAGATTTATGCTGAAAACCCTAAAAGGCCAAACAAGTCCAATTCCTCCCATATCCCTCCTACTCCTACTTCTGTCAGAGTCTCACAACATCCTTTTCCACCCACTCTGCTCCTCTGGCCCTTCCCTGGTGTCTGCTCAATGGTTAAAAGCTGCTTGAGGGCAGGGATGATTCTTGATACTCTTCTGTAGCATCCCAAATATCTAGCTGAGTGTCTGGTAAACAGTGGGTGTTCCATATCTGTGGGTCCCTCCTCTGCAGATTCAACCAACCTGGAATAGAAAATACTAAAAAATTATAATAATAAGTAATAATATAAGAATAAAAATACACAAATTATAAGTACAGTATAACAACTATTTACATAGTATTTACTTTGTACTAGGTATTGTAAGTAATCTAGAGATGCTTTAAATTATTAGAGGATGGGTATAGGTTGCATGCAGATAGTATGCCATTTTATATAAGGGACTTGAACATCTGCAGGAGTTCTGGAACAAATCTGCCTCACCCCATTGATAAGAGGAACAACTGTGTGAATTGTAATCGCCTCCCAAAATTGATGCTCTAATTCATAACCCCTTTATACCAAGACCTTGAAGACCATCTTCTCTAAATACATGTGCTGATGTACTGGATGATTACTAACCTATGACTCTAAATGCCTGGACAGTTTAGCCACTGTCAAGAGACAGTACCTAGGGAAGAGAGGATTTTGGTGAGGAAAAGAACATCATTTCAAAAGGAGCTACCCTGCTGGAAGGCTGGGCTCCCTAGAGAGCTACAATACAAGAACATTGAAATAAGAGCTTAGAATTGGGGTTCTAATCTTGACTCTGCTTTTGTCTGGCAGGTGAGGAACATGTTCATTTTAGATGTCAGTTTCCTTGTTTGCGAATTATTGCCAAGTTCTTCAAGATCTGAACTGCTCTCCACAAAGAATTTCACTCCACTTTTAAAGAATTGGTCTTGGTCTCATATGTTCCTATATACTGTGGTATATCAGAGTATTAGAAAAGATAATTACATACTTAACCTTCCATCATAGGTCTTTTCTCCCTGTGGAGAGGACATGTCACATTCCTGCAATTCTCAAACAAAGATTACAGAGATACTCACGTTTCTTTTCCCCTTTCCAGCATCACCACCTGCAAGCCTAGAATCTGGAGCTGGGCTGCTTCCTGTGCTATCTGGTTGTCCATTTAAAATATCCAGGCAGTACTGAAGATCCCCTTTGAAATTCTTCATTGTGGTCACAGCTCTTCAGATTGACTCCTAGAAGGTGGAAAACCAAACCATGCGAGAAGTGGGATAGTGCATTTGCCGAAGTAATAGTAGCCAAAGTTCAATGAGTATTAAGTCACCATTGGCTATGTCTTGTTCTAAGTGCTTTACATTTTTGCTTCTTATTAACTCATTCAATCTGTACAACTACATCATGAGATAAGTGCTGTTATTATGCTTACTTTAAACAGAGAGAACTGAGAGGCAAAGAGGATTAAAAATATGTCTGAAGTCACACAGAGCTGGTAAGGGAAGAAGGCTGTATTCAAACTCTGGGCAGTCTGGCCCCAGAATCCTAGCTGGTTTTTTTGTTTGCCATTCTGCCACAGTCTGTATGAAATTTCTTCTTCCAGGTGTATGCCTCCTCTGGATAATAGATTTGGAAGCAGATAGATTAACGTCCTTTATAATACAAAAATACAAACTCAAAAACAAATAACAAAACAGACCTAGTTTCTCACCAGAGAAATTTTTTCTTGCTCCAGCTTTGCTGGAACCGTGTTTTATTAGTATGGTGTGCACCAGAGAAGAGTGGCTTGAAATTTGGAGACTGCTCCATGTGTGAGGCTAGTCTCATTGGGACCAGCTCTCCAGTCTGAAGTAGGAAGCTGAAGATGCCAGTGGGAGTGCTTAGGTGGAACGCTCTCTCCCAGGATTCACGCCATTACTCTTCCCTCACTTGAGAGGCCCCCAGCTGGCTAAGCAGCAGCCTCATTCGCCAAAGCCATCTCCAACTCACTGTATAAATCTAGCACCAGAGCTGCCAACAGACAGTGCTGGATAAAGTCTGTTCTGCTCCCTGCCAACCAAATGGCCCCACAGCATAAGGTTCCAAGTTTTCTCAGTCTCATAAAACTTGGCTGAATGAGGCAGCGGTGCCATGAAATTTGCATTTATCTTGTGCACCTGACACTTCCCATCATGATGATGGAGTGCTTCCCTCATGTCAGTGTGCTTTTGGCTCTTAGGGAGGACAGGAAAGCAGAGTGGAGGTTGGTTGTGGGATAGGCTAATCAAAGCCAGGAAGAAGAGTAAATCCGTAGGCATGAAGAATGAAAAACAAGGTATGGAAGAAATGGAAGACTGGGGAGCACTGGGGGACTTAAGATAAAAGAGCATTCCAAGGTCCCTTGTGCATTTGGGTCATCAGTCATCTGTACTTTTCAGGGACAACCTTGCTGGTGACCTCCAGGCCCTGGCGTGCAGCATCCATGCAGCTGCCCCAGGGAAGCTGATCTCCTCTTTCATAGTACATTATTGTGTGCACGTGTAGAGCTAGCCTGTAAGAAGATTGACCTACATGGTCTATAGGTTGTTGTAATGAAATGGTTTTGTTGCACTTGTATTAAGGTTTTGAATGGGAGAGTGGGTGGGAGAGACTTCAGAGTTTCAGCTGAATGTGAGAACAAAAATAAAGAAAAAGGAAAAATAAAACTTGTACGCAAGTGAAAGTTCCCTTATCTGCCTCTTTGTTCATCTTGCTTAAAAGTTCTCAAATTTGTTTTAGTTAAAAAAAAAAAAAAAGGGAAAAAAAGGCTCAGTGGCTAAAGAGCTTGGACTATACAGCAGAGGTCTAGGTTCAAATCCCAGATTAACCATTTACAGGTGGCCAAAGTCTGAGTCTTTCTTTGCCTCTCTTACCTCATTGATAAAATAAGGATATTAGAAGGAGTATTTTATAGAGTTGTTTTGAGGTTAAATGAGATAATGTGTGCTATGTACTTGGTGCAGGTGCCTTGTAGGTACCGTAGGTGTGGGTTAGTACTTGACCTCAAGATTTTGGAGGGATGATTCAGGATTTTAGAAACCATGAATCTCAAGTCTCTCATTTATAACTCCACCATGAAAATTATTGCCTAATGTAGATCTATTTTTTAATGTCTTAGTAAGATTCGTAATGTCTGAATAATTGTTGAAGTTAGGGTTGGTAGAAGGCCACCCATTAAAACAATTATATATTTTCTCTATTGTGCTCTTGTCTATTAGTCAGATTTTTCCCTACTAGATCTGAATTTTTGAGAATCAAGTTCCACTACTGCCTCAACTCTTTGCCCCCTTCTCAGAGACAAAATGTGAACTAGGCATTTATGATACTCTTTTTCACTAGAGGAACTGGCCTAGATTCACCCAATATGACTACATGGATGGTGGGCTTGACATTTCCTGTGCCCTTGGAAATCTAGGGCCATGTGATATTCCTGTGGTCAAGGAAAGTTTCTTTGCCATTCTTTGACCACCACCAGCCTAATTCAAGTCTGAGTGTGGTGGCTCATGCCTGTAATCCCTCCAGATTTTATTAGCAGCAGTAAAGAAAGGTGCCTTCTTTTGGTAAGAAAACCAAAATTAAGAAATGGAAAATTGATTCTGAAAGTGAATTCTTAACTTGAATCATTCATTCATTTATTCACTTTTTATCAAATATCTATTGTGTACCAATTTATATTAAACATGATTGTTTAATTTTTAAATTTCTTATATCTTCCAGAAAAAAATGTGTGTGTATATATAATACATAAAGTTATATATATATATAAAGTAAGATACATATGTATGTGTGTGTATATATATAAGACATTTAAGTTTATATGTGTATGTATATATACATGAACACACTCATATACACATATATATGCATATATATGTGTGTGTATATGTATATATATATATACATCTACATATACATGTAAAATTAAATGTTACGGTTTCTGAGCTTGTTCAGTGAATACAAATAAATAAGCATACAAATAAGCAAACAAATGAATAAAAACTGTCTTTGTTAAATATCCAGTGAATTTCTAAGTTCCAAATTTTTTGAATGAAACAGGCCAAAAATGGCAAGCAGATCTTTTCTGAAATATACGTGCTAACAATTACTTTGTCAATTTCCTCATTGTTTAGGAGAGTCTTCTCTTATCTTCAAGAAGAATAAAAAATGAAGCTGACATTACTTGGAAAGAGAATAAACAATATCTGTCATGAGGACTACAGGGATGAACGACACAAATCAGCCATTTCTCTGAGAGTCAGGAAGTAACTAGTTTATACAATAAGCTGATCTACCAATAAAATACAATTGGTGTTGAAATATATGGCTGAGGAAAGTCCTCATGTTTTAAGGTTCAGAGTTATTCCAAAGAAGTCCTCGCTCTACAAATGTAATATTGAGATGACATATTACATGCTTACCAGAATAAACTAAAGGAACATCAATTCAAAGATATTTTCACTCCAGAAATATATGTATAGGTTTTGTATGTGTTTGAGTATATATTTATGCCTGTATATTTTGTACATATATATTCATATGTACATAAATATATACGTTAATGTTACATTTAGATAATATATAATACTAAGGTAGCATAAAACATTACTTCAATGTCATTCATTTATAGTTTTTAAGCCTTTCTTAATTCAAATCTAGAGCATAAATTATAATTATAATAAAAGGTGGAATTTATACTAGTATCAAGAAATCATAATTTAGAATATGCCTTTGTGGGCAAAGTGAGAAGAGTTAGTAATTATTTATGAATCCTTTCCTGAGAATAAACACTTATTGCTGCTCTCATGAATTAGACTCATTTCAAACAAAAACCTGTTAGAAGATGTAATGAAAGAAAATGTCCCATTTATAAGAGTAATGAATAAGATAAAATACCAAGGAATAAACAGAACAATAAATGAGCCACTCCCACATGAAGAAACATTTTAAATATTACTAACAGCCTCATAAAAGACTTAAGCAAACAAAAAGGCATGGCATGTTCTTGGATAGAAAGATTCCAGGTCATAAAGATGTAAAATTTCTCCAAGTTAATTTCTAAATGTAATATGATCCCAATCAAACTGACATTTTATAAGTTTATAAGAAAAAAGAATAAACAAAAATAACAATGAAAACTGTGAGAACAAAGAAGTGTGATGACAGATTAGCCCTCCCAGATGTTAAAACATATTATAAAGACTCAAATATCAAAATAGTGTGGTGTTGGGGTATAAAGATAAAAATAAACGAGCTAAATGGAAAGTCCAGTAAACAGTGCAAACATATATGGAATTTAATAAATGGTTAAAGTGACATCTTTAATCAGTGAGGAAAAGGAGATCGATACAATAAATGATGTTAGAGCAATTGGAAAGCCAAATAAAAAAATAATTTTGACATATACTTCACATTTTACACCAAGATAAATTCGAAATTGAAGATTTAAATAATAATAAAGCCATAAAAGTTCAAAATAGAAACATGAAGAAATTCCTTCATAATCTTAAAGTAGAGGAGGAATTTGTAACTATAACTCAAAATCTATAAGTATAAAAGATACTGATAGTTTTGATTAATATACTAAGAAATTGATTTATGGCAAAACAATAAAATACCTAGAAATGAAAGACTTATATGCTAAAAACTATAAAACATTGATGAAAGAAATTAAAACCCAAAGATGGAAAGATAACCTGTGTTCAAGAGTGAAACACAATATTATTAAGATGGCAATATTCTCCAAAGCCATCTACAGATTCAGTGGAATCCCTATCAAAATTCCAAGAGCCTGTTATTTGAAGAAATGAAAAACATCAATCCTCAAATTCGTTTGAAATTACAAGGGACCCTAAATAACCAAAAAAAGTACTGAAAAAGCACAGTGTTGGAGGACAGATATGTTATCAATTTCAAAACTTTCTATAAACTACAGTAATCAAAACAGTGTGGTACTGGCAAAAGGATAAACATGTATCCTTTTATTGGTTTATTCATGGTTTATTTTATTGGTTTAAATTAAATCAATTTATTGGTTTATTCATGGAAAAACCAGTTTATTGGTTTATTCATGGAAAAACCAGTTTATTGGTTTATTCATGGAAAAACCGGTTTATTGGTTTATTCATGGAAAAACCGGTTTATTGGTTTATTCATGGAAAAACCGGTTTATTGGTTTATTCATGGAAAAACCGGTTTATTGGTTTATTCATGGAAAAACCGGTTTATTGGTTTATTCATGGAAAAACCGGTTTATTGGTTTATTCATGGAAAAACCGGTTTATTGGTTTATTCATGGAAAAACCGGTTTATTGGTTTATTCATGGAAAAACCAATTGGATATCATTTAGAGTCCAGGAAAAAAATCCATAAATCTATGGCCAATTTATTTTTTAAATTGATATATATAATTATACATATTTATGGGGCACATAGTGATGTTTTGATATGATGTATAGTGATCAAATCAGGGTAATTAGCATATCCATCATCTCAAACATTTATCATTTCCTTGTCTTGGGAACATTCAGGATCCTACTTCTAGCTCCTTAAACTGTTTATTATATTATGGTTAACTTTAGTCATCCTACCACTGTAGTAGGTCTTTAACACTAAAACATTTCTTCTACCTACCTGTAATTTTGTATCCTTTAACAAACGTCTCCCTAACTTTCATTTCTCCTTGCCCTTCTCAGCCTCTAGTATCGTCTATTTTTAGCTCTATGAGATAGACTTCTTTTTAGTTTCCGCGTGAGTGAGAATATGCAGTTTTTTTGGTTTTTATTTTATTTTATTTTATTTTATTATTATTATACTTTAAGTTTTAGGGTACATGTGCACCATGTGCAGGTTAGTTACATATGTATACATGTGCCATGCTGGTGTGCTCCACCCGTTAACTCATCATTTAGCATTAGGTATATCTCCTAAAGCTATCCCTCCCCACTCCCCCGACCCCACAACAGTCCCAAGAGTGTGATGTTCCCCTTCCTGTGTCCATGTGTTCTCACTGTTCAATTCCCACCTATGAGTGAGAACATGTGGTGTTTGGTTTTTTGTTCTTGCAATAGTTTACTGAGAATGATGATTTCCAGTTTCATCCATGTCCTTACAAAGGACATGAACTCATCCTTTTTTATGGCTGCATAGTATTCCATGGTGTATATGTGCCACATTTTCTTAATCCAGTCTATCATTGTTGGACATTTGGGTTGGTTCCAAGTCTTTGCTATTGTGAATAGCGCCGCAATAAACATACGTGTGCATGTGTCTTTATAGCAGCATGATTTATAGTCCTTTGGGTATATACCCAGTAATGGGATGGCTGGGTCAAATGGTATTTCTAGCTCTAGATCTCTGAGGAATCACCACACTGACTTCCACAACAGTTGAACTAGTTTACAGTCCCATCAGCAGTGTAAAAGTGTTCCTATTTCTCCACATCCTCTCTAGCACCAGTTGTTTCCTGATTTTTTAATGATTGCCATTCTAACTGGTGTGAGATGGTATCTCATTGTGGTTTTGATTTGCATTTCTCTGATGGCCAGTGATGATGAGCATTTTTTCATGTGTTTTTTGGCTGCATAAATGTCTTCTTTTGAGAAGTGTCTGTTCATGTCCTTCACCCACTTTTTGATGGGGTTGTTTGTTTTTCTCTTGTAAATTTGTTGGAGTTCATTGTAGATTCTGGATATTAGCCGTTTGTCAGATGAGTAGGTTGCAAAAATTTTCTCCCATTTTGTAGGTTGCCTGTTCACTCTGATGGTAGTTTGTTTTGCTGTGCAGAAGCTCTTTAGTTTAATGAGATCCCATTTGTCAATTTTGGCTTTTGTTGCCATTGCTTTTGGTGTTTTAGACATGAAGTCCTTGCCCATGCCTATGTCCTGAATGGTAATGCCTAGGTTTTCTTCTAGGGTTTTTATGGTTTTAGGTCTGACGTTTAAGTCTTTAATCCATCTTGAATTAATTTTTGTGTAAGGTATAAGGAAGGGATCCAGTTTCAGCTTTCTACATTTGGCTAGCCAGTTTTCCCAGCACCATTTATTAAATAGGGAATCCTTTCCCCATTGCTTGTTTTTCTCAGGTTTGTCAAAGATCAGATAGTTGTAGATATGTGGCGTTATTTCTGAGGTCTCTGTTCTGTTCCATTGGTCTATATCTCTGTTTTGGTACCAGTACCATGCTGTTTTGGTTACTGTAGCCTTGTAGTATAGTTTGAAGTCAGGTAGTGTGATGCCTCCAGCTTTGTTCTTTTGGCTTAGGATTGACTTGGCGATGCGGGCTCTTTTTTGGTTCCACATGAACTTTAAAGTAGTTTTTTCCAATTCTGTGAAGAAAGTCATTGGTAGCTTATGGGGATGGCATTGAATCTATAAATTACCTTGGGCAGTATGGCCATTTTCACGATATTGATTCTTCCTACCCATGAGCATGGAATGTTCTTCCATTGGTTTGTATCCTCTTTTATTTCATTGATCAGTGGTTTGTAGTTCTCCTTGAAGAGGTCCTTCACGTCCCTTGTAAGTTGGATTTCTAGGTATTTTATTCTCTTTGAAGCAGTTGTGAATGGGAGTTCACTCATGATTTGGCTCTCTGTTTGTCTGTTATTAGTGTTTAAGAATGGTTGTGATTTTTGTACATTGAGTGTGTATCCTGAGACTTTGCTGAAGTTGCTTATCAGCTTGAGGAAATTTTGGGCTGAGACAATGGGGTTTTCTAGATATACAATCATGTCATCTGCAAACAGGGACAATTTGAGTTCCTCTTTTCCTAATTGAATACCCTTTATTTCCTTCTCCTGCCTAATTGCCCTGGCCAGAACTTCCAACACTATGTTGAATAGAAGTGGTGAGAGAGGGCATCCCTGTCTTGTGCCAGTTTTCAAAGGGAATGCTTCCAGTTTTTGCCCATTCAGTATGATATTGGCTGTGGGTTTGTCATAGATAGCTCTTATTATTTTGAGATACGTCCCATCAAGAATATGCAGTTTTTAACTTTCTGTTCCTCGCTTATATCACTTAACATAATGTTCTCTAGTTCCATCCATGTTGCTATGAATGACAGAAATTCATTTTTTAATGGCTGAATAGTATTTCATTGTATAAATATACACCAATTTGTTTTTACCCATTTATCTGTTGTTGGACACATAGGTTGATTTCATATCTTGGCTATTGTGAATAGTGCTGCAATAAACATGTGGGTGCAGATGTTACTTTGATATATTGATTTCCTTTCCTTTGTATAAATTCCCAGCAGTGGAATTCCTGGATCATATGTGGTAGTGTATTTGGGGAACCTCCCAAAATACAACCTCTTCATAGTGGCTATACTAGTTTACATTCCCACCAACAATGCATACGAGTTCCCTTTTCTCTACATCTTTTTCAGCATTTGTTATTTTTTGTCTTTTTGATAATAGATATCCTAATTGGGATGAGATGATACCACATTGTGGTATTGATTTGCATTTCCCTGATGTTTAGTGATGTTGAGCATGTTTTCATATATTTGTTGGCCATTCATCTGTCTTCTTCTGTTAAATGTCTGTTGAGATAATTTACCCATTTTTTTCATTCTGTTGATTGTTTCCTTTGCTGTGCAGAAGCTTTTTAGTTTGATATAATTCCATTTGTTTATTTTGACTTTTATTGCCTATGCTTTTAGGTCTTATTCATAAAATCTTTCCTCAGACCAGTGTTCTGATGTGCTTTCCATATATTTTTTTCTAATAGTTTCATAGTTTCAGGTTCTACATTTAGGTCTTTAATCCATTGTGACTGATTTTTCGTATAGGGTGAGAGGTAGGGTTCTAGTTTCCTTCATTTGCATATGGATATTCAGTTTTCTCAGCACCATTTATTGAGGAGCCTGTCTTTTCCCTGGTGTTCTTGGTGTCTTTGTCAAAAATCAGTTGGCTGTGGATACATAGATTAATTTCTGGGTTTCCTATTCTGTTCCATTAGTCTATGTGTCTGTTTTTATGGCAGTACCATTGAGTTCCCTCCATTTCAATTAATTTTTGATAAAGTAGCCAAAATTTCTCAATGCAGAAAGAATTGTCTCAAGCAAATAGTGCTGGATCAACTGGATATCTATATGTGAAAGAATGAAGTTGGACCCCTACCTTACATCAGATAAAAATTTAACTCAAAATTGATCAATTACCAAAATATAAGAACCAAAACTAGAAGAAAACATAGGGAAAAATATATATTTTTTTGCTTCAAATACAACATTAAGAAAGTTAAAAGACAACCTACAGGATGGGAGAAAATATTTGTAAATCATGTATATGATAAGAATCTAGTATCTGAAACAAAAAAAAAAGAACTCCTACAGCTCAGCAACAAAAAGACAAACAACCCAACAAAAAAAGTAGGCAAAGTATTTGAATAAATATTTCTCCAAAAAAGATATACAGTACAAATAGTGAACAAGGACGTGAAAAGATGCTCAACATCATTAGTCATCAGGGACTCAAAACCGTGAGATACTACTAGAAAAAAATCAACAACAGAATATAACAAGTGTTGGTGAAGGTGTGGAGAATTTGAAATGTTGGTGGTGGAAATATAAAATGGTGCAGCCACAGTGGAAAACAGTTTGGTAGTTCTTCAAAAATTTAAACAAATGTCCATCAATGGATGATGGAAAAACAAAAATATGGTAATACATACAATAGAATATTAGCCAGAAAAGGGAACAAAGTACTGAGTACTGACACATTCTGCCACATAGATAAATCTCAAAAACATTACACCAAATACAAGAATCCAGAATCAAAGGTCACATTTTGTAGAATTCCGTATATATGAAACATCTAGAATAGGGAAATCCACAGAGACAAAAATCAGATTGGTGGATGCCAGTGTCTGAAAAGACAAGGGAATAGGGAGTGACTGCATAATGAGTATGAGGTTTGTTTTTGGTTGGTGACAGTGTGTTAGGACTAGACGGAGGTGGTGGTTGTACAACACTGGATAAGTTCCACTGAATTATACATTTTAAAGTAGTATGAAATATCTACTGTGAAGGATCATTGGAAGATTCAATTGGCCATGTATGTACTCAGAACACTGAGTAAGAGCTTTGTAAATAGTAAATATGTCATTTTATATAAAGAAAAATATTGCATTGCTTATTTCAGTTAACATAATCACTGAGATGTTAATGTACAGAAATGTAATGATAATTATTAAAATAGAATAAGATAAAATACAATAAAATAGTAAATTTTATGTTACACAAGTTTCACATCAATAAAAAGTTTTAGCAAAACAAATCAGCATAAAGTATGAACTTCAGTTAATAATAATAATAATAAAAATGGGCCACACTAACATAAGATGTTAATAATGGGGAAGTCAAGTGTGGGGTATATGGGAATTCATTCACAGAATTTTTTGGAAAAGTAAAAACTATACTAAATTAAATTTTTTTAAAAGACAAAAAAATTTTAAAAACAAAATTGAAAAACAAACGACAAAGTTGGAAAAATCTGCAACTCATGACAAACTAAAGGCTAATTTTCTCAACTTTAAGGACTCCTAGAAATTAAGAGAATGTTCACACATCCAGTAGGAAAATGGGAAAAGAAAGGTTTATCAAAAGTAAGACAAAGAGTTCATTAAAATATCTCTTTTAAGCATATGAAGAGATGTTTAACTTCCTTTATAAAAAGAAAGAAAGGTACATTTAAAATGACCCTATTGTAACATTGTTACCCACCAGAGTGACAAAAATCTAAAAGTTTGACAACATACTCTTTGGTAAGGCTGTGTAGAAACAGGAATTCAAAATGATATGTATATAAACTAGTATAACTCTATGAAAGATAATTTATCAATATCTATCATAATTACAAATGAATATCCTCACTGACTAACAATTTCATTTGCAGTAATCTATCTTACAGATACACTACATACATAAGAAATGACATACGTACAAGTTTATTCATTTCAGTGGTGTTTTGAAGAGTAAAAGACTAGAAAAATCCTGAAAGTCCACTGGGGCTGGACGAATATTATTTATGGTACATTCATATAATGACATACTGTACAGCTTCAAAAAAGAATGAAGTAATTCTCTATGTGCCAGCATAAAATGAATCTGAGATTTAATGTTAAGTGAAAACAGTAAAATAGCATGTATGAATGCTATTTTTTGTAAAAAAAAAAAAAAAAAGGGGGATAGAAAAATGACAAATACATTCTCATTCATTTGTGTATGAATCAAGAAACTCTAAAAGATATACAATAACAGTGGTTATACCATTATACCTTGAAAGAGAAGGAGTATTTGGGTGAGTAGGGAGGCATTGGGTGGAATGAATTGAGGGAATGCATTTTATTAAGTACTTAAAAAAAACTTGAACCATGTGAAAGTATTACTTATTTAAAGTTAAACTAAAGAATACTTAAGCAACCAAGTCAGAAAGAATTTGTAATGTACAGATTGGTGTAGACTTTCTCAAAGGAAGACATTCAACAGAGCCATTGTTTCTGAGGCTTCTTGTTAAAACAAGCTACAGACTTCCACGTATATGAAAATTGTTATGGAAGACAAAAGTGCCCCAACACCTTGTCTTCTTTGACCTTGAAAAGCAAAACCATTGGTTTTTCAGGGAGTGTTGCTGGGCTAGCCTCATCATTCAGGTGGTCTTGCCTTCCTCAGACTCTGCCTCTGGCTCTACCTCCAGTGCCAAGAACAATGCTTGACACCAACTCAGTGCTAGTTAGTATTTATTGAACGATTAAATTTAGGGAGTGTCTATCACTGTGTAAGTAGCTTTAGTCATAAATATTGAATCAGTGGTCAAAGGGGAATGAGAATTTTTTTTAATGAAACATCCACTTTAACTTGACAATGTCTTGGAAGCTTTTTTTTTTTTTTTTTTTTTAATCCACCTGGAAATCAGGTGTAGCTCCCTGGGTGTTTTATTCTTATTTTTTATTTTTTAGAGGTGCGGTCTCCCTGTGTTGCCCAGGCTGGTCTTGAACTCCTGGGCTCAAGTGATCCTTCTGTTTTGGCTGCCTAAAGTGCTGGGATTACAGATGTGGGGCACTGTGCCTAGCCTTGGGTCAATTTTAGAAAATACTCCCTGTCCATCACAGACTCACCATAAAACAAAAATCATGTTTCTTTGCAGAAGAATGGGAGGAACTACTTGCATGTTTTTTCTATATTCTTTTCAGTGTGCCACATCTCAGGGGCAGGGAACTATTCCTTGAAGAAGACATTGACAGTCTCTTGGTGGAGGAGCAAATGAAGAAGGGTTGCTTCTACTGGGTGACTTTTATCCCTGAATAGAGATATGTTACTTTAAAAAAATTTTAACATTTGAACAATTTTCATATGTTTTTCAAGCCTTGGGAATGCTGAGTATATCAGAATATGAAATTAGAATGAGAGCAGAAAAAACAGCCTTCAGATTTCCAAAATGAGAATAGAAAATAGAAGAAAAAGAAGTGTGTCCTTATATAAAAATTAACTCAAGATGGATTAAAGACTTAAATGTAAAACCTGAAACCATAAAAACCCTAGAAGAAAAACTAGGCAATATGATTTAGGACATAGGCATGGGCAAAGACTTTATGACTAAAACTCCAAAAGCAATGGCAACAAGAGCCAAAATTGACAAATGGGACCTAATTAAACTAAAGAGCTTCTGCACGGCAAAAGAAACTACCATCAGAGTGAACAGGCAACCTACAGAATAGGAGAAAATGTTTGCAATCTACCCATCTGACAAAGGGCTAATATCCAGAATCTACAAGGAACTTAAATTTACAAGAAAAAAACAACCCCATCAAAAAGTGTGTGAAGGATATGAACAGACACTTCTCAAAAGAAAACATTTATGTGGCCAACAAACATATGAAAAAAAGCTCATCATCACTGGTCATTAGAGAAATACAAATCAAAACCACAATGAGATAATATCTCATGCCAGTTAGAATGGCAATTACTAAAAAGTCAGGAAACAAAAGATGCTGGTGAGGCTGTGGAGAAATAGGAACACCTTTACACTGTTGGTGGGCATGTAAATTAGTTCCACCATTGTGGAAGACAGTGTGGCAATTCCTCAAGGATCTAGAACCAGAAATACCGTTTGACCCAGCAATCCCATTACTGGGTATATACCCAAAGGATTATAAATCATTCTACTATAGAGACACATGTACATGTATGTTTACTGCAGCACTATTTACAATAGCAAAGACTTGGAACCAACCCAAATATCCGTAAGTGATAGACTCGATAAAGAAAATGTGGCACATATACACCATGGAATACTATGTAACCATAAAAAAGAATGAGATCATGTCCTTTGCAGGGACATGGATGAAGCTGGAAGCCATCATTATCAGCAAACTCACACAGGAACAGAAAACCAAATACCGCATGTTCTCACTCATAAGTGGGAGCTGAACAATGAGAACATATGGACACAGGGAGGGGAACAACACACACCAGGGCCTGTTGGGGCGGGGGGCGGGGTAAGGGGAGGGAGAACATTAGGACAAAAAAAAATGCATGTGGGGCTTAAAACCTAGATAATTGGTTGATAGGTGCAGCAAACCACCATGGCACATCTATACCTATGTAACAAACCTGCACATTCTGCACATGTATCCCAAAACTTAAGAGAAGTGTGCTTGAACTTGGTTTACTATTTCGATTTTAAGCATCTATAAATGTAATGCATAAATCTCTCCCATTGTCAATTGCCAAGAAAGTACCTTTGGATTTTATATTTAAGCATGGAGACTTGTAATTTACCACTAGGTCAAGAGATGGCTGGAAATACCTTTATCATAATTTGCTTACATTAATTATTTTCTCTAATGCTTTGCAGTTTTGTAGCTGAAGGGTTTTACAAAATGTTCTACTTTGGGATGAAAAGACATCTTAAGCAGCATGCTTGTCAGTGGGAACACACTTCTCTTTCCTTCTCAGAACAGATTTTCTAGGTATGATGAAAAAGTTCTAGGTGGGATATCTGTGTGTCCAGGTATCACCTGGGTCTGTGAGGCAAGAATGTAATAAAGTTAACTTTCTGGGGAAATTCAGCTCATTTCATGAACCCTGAACTCACTTAGGGATTATAGTGAGGGAGAAATGACTATTAAATATCTGCATCCATGGTATATACTTACATAGAAAAGAATGTCAGTTAAAATATGTTAAACCAATTTTGCAGGTAGTGTCAAAAAACTCAGCAACATTGACAAGTGGGTAGAAATCACTCCTCTTGACAAGTGATTATGTAGATTAGGAAAGATGCAGGAAGTGTACTATATGGCTGAGGAATGGAGAGTGAGAATACATCCCCTGTTGACATAATAGCAGGTGTGTTCTGTTCTAGGTTAACTCTCTCAGAACTTACATTGAGGCCACAGTCAGCCATACAAAGATGACAAAATGGGAAAGGTATGAGTAATGCTTTGAGGTCCCAGGTATTTTGGTCCCCAGAAAAGTTCCAAAACATGTAAGATTTTCAGGTCTCCTAAATCGATATCATAGTCTCTCAGACTTTCAGGCTTTTAAACTGAGATCTCAATCAGACCTTCTGAATTATTTCATTCTGGTCAATATTCACATTCTTACGTCTACATTGAAACAAAGTTGGGAGATAAAAAGTAGATTGTATTTGTTTGCCACCTTGACTCTGAAGTTTATCCACTACTCCAACCTTCATTATGCCTGTCCTCTGGATCCCAGGAGAATTTCTGACTGTGCACTTTGATATTGTCCCATCATATTTGCTGAGCATTGTTACTGTTTCTTAGGTGTGATAATGAGCTCTTCAAGGGCGGAACCTCTGTCTGACACTTCCTGTGTCCACCCAATTCTTGACCCAGGATTCTGTATACCGTGGAACTGGGCAAACAGTCATCATTTTAGATGATGGCTGACCACAATGACATCTTACAAATATCTGCATTTAGGAAAGTGTTATGAGCAACGTTTCAGCAATAGAGCCAAATATCTCCTGTGAACCAGAAATTTTATGTGTCACACTTGTCTTTTCAATGAGTTGTATATTTATGTGTGAAAATGTATGCTATTTGTTGCCACCTATCAAAGGAATAGACTTTGTATAATTTCCCATATTGGACAATTTAAAAGTGTTTGTGAAGCAAAATTAGTTATGAGTGAAATAATGATTTAATTTTCTACATACTTTTTTTTTTTTTTGGAGATGGAGTTTCGCTCTTTTTGCCCAGGCTGTAGTACAGTGGTGTGATCTCGCCAATTGCAATCTCTGCCTCCTGGGTTCAAGGGATTCTCCTGCCTCAGCCTCTGGAGTAGCTGGGATTACAGGCGCCCACCACCGGGCCCAGCTAATTTTTGTGTTTTTAGTAGAGATGGGGTTTCACCATGTTGGTCAGGCTGGTCTCAAACTCCTGACCTCAGGTGATCTGCCCTCCTCCGCCTCCCAAAGTGCTAGGATTACAGGCATGAGCCACCACACCCGGCCTATATACCTTTTTAAAATGACAGAGAAAGGAAAAATAAGAAAATAGGATACTACCGGTTCTTTCAGGAAAGTCCCTAACATCAACCACCTGAGAGTACATAGTAAGGCTCATAAAATGCTTCTTTTCTCCAGAGTCACTGTTATTTAATACTAACTTGGGTTCAATAATGAGCTTCTGGGGGTCCTAGAACCTCCAGAAAGCATTTGCAAAACTTTGTGTTTACACACATTTTACTAAGGAAGGGCAAGAGCTTTCATACCATAGTTCCAGGGGGGCCAATGACCCCAAAATATTAAAAGCACCAATTTAGAATCTTACAATCAACTTATGAATAATTTCAGATGGATCTCATCATCAAATTGTATGTGGATTATTATAAATATTTCAAGTTATTTATTCATTTATTTAGTACACACAAGGTACTGTACTTCCAGATGCCGAGTACTGTCCTTGATGCTGGGAAGATAAGAACAATAAGCTCATAGAACGAGAATGTTAGAAGCATTTCCCAAGTAAATAAAACCAAACAGCATTAGGCCAAGGTGACTCTCCTTTAAGTTTTCTGGTACTAATCTGATGCTGTGTTCTTTCAAAGGTTGGTTATCACTACAAGTACATATTTTTAATTGAGTTACCATAATAACTATAAATCACTTCAATTAACGTTAACTTCTATTGTGGCAGATATAATTAAGAATACATATGTGACTGTTTCTGCCTTTTGTAATGAGCTTTCATAGTAATCACTATTGGAACTACAGTATTAAGTATAATTACTGAGTAATCTACTAGAACCCAGAATTATTTTATAATTATATGATATTTTCCTAAGCATATAGCATGTAGTTACTTTGAGAGTAAAGCATAAGAGTGACATTTTAGCAATCCATTACGTAATTGATGAAATTTTGCTAATAAATGTGAGTTAGCATTCATAAATACTAGACATTTGATTTCCAAAATAAAGCCAGTGATTCATTCAGCTACTTTTTGAAAGGGAAGACACCTTATTTTAAAACCCTAATTTCAAGGGGGGAAGATTATCTGAACACACAAATCGTGTGGTTTTAGAGTCCAAAAGTAAAGCAGATGGCATTAATTGTCTATATTGAAAGGAAGTGTGTGTTTAATATGCTAGAATAGGATTTTTAAAAACAGTTATATCTTTGTCTGCAGCTCGTTTTTTTAGCATATATCTCTAAAAGTTTCTAATAGAAGCTTTGGGATATATTTTTCAAAACATTATTTTCAGCTTAAAAAATGTATTTTCTGGCAGATGCAGAACTCACATTAAATTCTAAAAAGTTGAGGGGAGGGTGATTGTGTTTTCTCAAGATCTGTGACTTGTTACTTAACAAAGAGCCTATTGTAAAATTTCCAAAAACATCGTAGCAATCTAAGACAGAAAGAAAATATGGCACGGAGCAATGATCCCAATTTTTAGGAGCATAGAGAATTAGCAGACAAATTATATAATAAAGTGTATTGATTACCTAGGGCTGCTATAACAAATTACCATAAATTCGGTGGCTTGAAACAACAATTTATTCTTTCACAGTTCTGAAGGCCAGAAGTAAAAAAAAAAATCGAAGTGTTGGACAGGTGGGTACCTTTATGGAGGCTCTGAGGGAGAATCTGTGCCATGCCAATCTACCAGCTTCTAGTGGCTATCAGCAATCCTTAATGCTCTTTGACTTGTAGACATAACAATAGTCTCTGGCTCCATCTCTACCTGGCCTCTTCCCTGTGTCTTCTTTTCTGTCTCCTATCTGGACACCTATTATTGGATTTAGGGCACATGCTAATCTAGAGTTTTATTATATCCAGAAAGACCCTTATTTCAAATAAGATTACATTCTGAGGTTCCAGGTGGACATATCTTGTGGGGGACACATCCAGCTACTACATAAGGTATGAATGTACATGTAACTTTTCAAAAGGAGTCAGAGCTGTGAGGTGTCCAAATGAAGCCAAAACCTTAGAAAGAGAGCTCTTAGACCTGGGAATGATCTCTAGAGAAAAGTAGGACTCCTCCTTGCATTCAACTTGTAGGAAATTATCACTACTTAAGAGAAAAAACAAGGAATGTCAAGAAAACTAAATAGTTTAACAAGTAATATCATCCAGGAAGTGACCAAAGAGAGCCAGTATGTGTCACTGGCTTCCCACAGAAGTGCTGTTTTCACTCCACTTTATCAGAGAAAGCAGCACTTAAAGGTGGCCTTAAGGGGTAGGTAAAGAGGAAAGAAAAGAATAAACCTGAAGTTATTGTAGGAGAAGGAAAATGGGCTCTATTTGGTGGAACCCCTTGTGTCTGACCACTTTAACATCTCAGTGAGGTTATAACTACTACTTTATTTTATCCATCGAACTATCACCTTTGCCTGTACTCATTTTATCACTGCCCATTTAGCCATGAGAAAAGTGTTAAATAAATATTTTTGAGTTGCAGTGAACTAAATTGATTCAATTATAGGTGAGTGCCTTGGAAATCTGCCTAGGTGAGGTTAATATATGCATAATTTATTTATCAGGGGATTTGTTTTGAAAGCAAGTCTATCTCAGTTTCAGAGTTCAGCAACGTCGATTAATTAATTGAACATTTTGAAACATCCTTGCACCCTTTCAAGAACAGACAGAGGGCTCTCTCTGCCTCTAGAGGTGTAGTGGCTCATGCCTGTAACCCCAGCACTTTAGGAGTCCGAGGCGAGCAGGTCACTTGAGATTCAGAGTTTGAGACCAGCCTGGCCAACATGATGAAACCTCATCTCTACCAAAAATACAAAAATTAGCTGGGTGTGGGTGGTGGGCACCTGTAATCCCAGCACCTCGGGATGCTGAGGCCGGAGAATCACTTGAATCTGGGAGGCAGAGGTTGCAGTCAGCCAAGATCGCACCACTGCACTCCAGCCTAAGCAACAGAACTAGGCTCTGTCTAAAAAAAAAAAAAAGCGGATAAAGGACATGCACATGGAATCCAAGATAGTAAGCAGGGAAAGTATTGTATTGAAGGCTTGTGGGTCATATTGTCTCTATTGCAACTACTGAACAATGCTGCTGTAACAGGACAGAAGCCATAGACTATATGTAAGCCAATGGATGTGGTTGTGTTTTAGTGTAACTTTGTTTATAAAGATAGGTGGTCAACCTGATCAGGTCCATGGACTGTAGTTTGCCAAACTATGTGGTGGGATACTTTTTAAAATTTTCAGTAAATAGTACCTCCAGTCCCTTAGTTGTGCTTCAACCACTGACATGATCTTTTTCTCCTTTGCTGGCCATAGCTAGGCAATCTCTACCTATTATTGAGCACATTATTTCTACTCCTACAACCATCTTCTTGGTTCAGAGAAGTCCCCATTATTCAGACTCTTCCTCAGGAATCTTTTTTGCTCTCTTGTTTTTAGTTTTTTCCTCCTTTGACATCTTTTACAAACCATAGGTAGAGTTACCCTTCCAAAATATTTCTCAAAAACTACATTCAGTAAGTGAGGATTCCATGGAGTACTATATGTTCAAGCAGTGAAGTGCTAGAAAAATATGAGTAACATAGTCCATGGTGGCAAGTGAGCATATCTATCCACTCGGTGACTGATGCGTGTTCTTTGGACTTTAGATACCGATGTTTTCTTTCAACTTAATATATCCATTGTATTTCTACTCACTGTATTATGTGAATTTATGTTTTGAGGAGATTTGTCAAAAAAAAAAAAAAACAAGAGAATAACATTCAGACCAGTTAGCCTGTTATTCTTGACTCTCAAAAGCCTGGCTGTAGTTGAACATAAGTCAATTGAACAGACATGCATTGAGCATGTAGCAAAGTGTGGAAGAGGGTGTGTTGTTGAAGCAGATCATTTACTTTCAAATCTCAGCTCCATAATTCTAGCTGTGTGCCTTAGATGCGTTACTTACTTAACTTTTTCTCACCTGAAAATGGGAATAGTAACAGTTTCAATCTCATAGGATGGTTACAAAGATTAAATAATTTTTTGGGAGGTGGTGCAAGTACTGACACATAGTAAGTGTTAATGTTTTCTTTATTATCATTGTTATCATCATCATCGTCATCATCATACCAATCACATGCCAGTCCCATTGCTAGTGCTAAATATTTATTGAATTTCTTGTACTATTGAATTCCTTGTACAAACTAGGCGCTGTTCTAGGTGTTGGGGATGTAACAGTGAAAAGATAGACTAAACCTCTGCCATCATTATGTCATATTAGTCATTGGTTTATTCAACAAATATTCACTGAGGGCCTTTGATGTGCCAGGCACTTCTAGGTACTATGACAGCTGTTTATTAAGACTGAAAAATCCCTGCTCTCATAAACTTGTTTAGTCATTTAGGTGTGGTCTTTTCATCTAAACTATGTGTTTCTTGGGGCCAGTAACTATATCTTAATTATCCTGTATCCCAGGAGCCTACAAAAGGGTTATCACATAGAGACTTATTTCATAAATATTAAATTAGTAAATGCATGAATGAATGAAAAAAATGAAATGAACACCTTAGTTCATTAGGCACAAATAAGTTAGCATTAACTAGTTTTGAATGAAGTTGAAATCAACCATCCTGGTCAGAATCATGTCACACACCATTCCATGAGATTCCTATTGAGGAACGTAACATCCACCCTACTTCGAATTTGGAAGCTCAGGTTTCACAGGCAGCGTGAATGGCAAGAGGGAATAAAATCCTCACAAGAAACAAGATTCCAAAGGAATATATTAAACAGAACATTAGGACTCTGCACAATTTGCAGCAATACGGATTCCAGCTAAATTTCTCAATTCAGCTTTGCTTTCTATTCGAAGTAGGAATGAAATCATGAAAAGTGTAAAAGATGTGGAATGATAAAAACAACCTGGAGACCATGTCTAAAAAACCTTTAGAAGTCTTTGCAAATTAATTAACAATAATTTTGTTCTGCTTGAAATAAAAATGGAGAGATTATATCTAATAACACTTTGTGATATGTAGAAAATAAAGAAGGACAATAACCACGCCCTCTTCTTGAAAGAGCACCTATTGTAATTAGGTGAGATAATAAAGTTTGCTCAGGATAAAGGCTATGTTCAGGTATTTGGAAGAGCAGGAGAAAGGGGAGAAATTTGGGATTTTTCTCAGGCCTGACTTGAGGAAAACTTGAACACTTCAGATGCTTTATGAAAGCCTAGAGTATATTGCTCAATTTGGAAGATGTTTCTTTAAACAGCTTCAGAAATATAGTCTGACCCATTTTCCTCAGCCATGCTTATGGGAAAGCTTATCAACAAAACGGTTTTATAGGGAAATGTTTCAGAGACCTTCTGGCTGCCCCCACATGCAAATCATCAGGCAGCATGCACTTGGAGAACAAGAATATAATCAATTGCACAATGAAACATTTCCATTTCTCCTCTTGAACAGAAAAGAAGGACCTAAAAATGTCCCAAATCCTAGAAGCCTCACCAGTAAAGTAAGAATCATGTAAAGTTTTTGCTAAGGCTTAGGAAAGATGTTTAATCACGTTAACCTCTATTGATACAGTGCTTGGTATAAAATTACATTCTATAGTATTGTCCTAAATTTCTAGAGAGGGGAAAAAAACCCAATCCTGGTTGCTATTTTTCCTTAGGTAAATAAGTTAAGGTCATGTGGATAAGTAGAAAATGAGAAGCTTCGACCATAGCCTAGTGACTATACCTTTTGTGTGTGTGTGTGTGTGTGTGTGTGTGTGTGGTTTGGAAGATGCTTTAAGTTTCAAATACTGATTATGGGAGCTATAGGAAATTCTTTACATGTAGTCAGATTGGAAATGTGATAGACACTGTTTGGGTAAGACAATACGGCTAATATGTCCCTATGGTAAGATAGTACAGCATGCAAAGTTTGAATTTTTGGGCTCCATCTTAACCCAAGGATCAAGCATATATTGTGCTTGCTGGTCAGAGAAAAACAAACAAACAAAAAAGAAATTGCCTAAAAGGAAATCTACCTCATCCTGAGATAAAACGTACATGAAATAGGGTTATAACAAGATTTACATTCTATAATCATTAGGAATAAAGGGAATATTTGCAGATCTATCTTCCTAAAGAACAAATTGAAAAACTTTTCTGATAAAATCTTGCCACACTGTGATTTTCAGTTCTGTCAGATACCACAGAAAAATGGTGGCAAGTGAGCATATCTATCCACTCAGTGACTGATGTGTATTCTTTGGACTTTAGATACCGATGTTTTCTTTCAACTTAATATATCCATTATGTTTCCTACCCATTGTATTACGTGAATTTATGTTTTGAGGAGATCAGGAAAAAGTCCAGAAAAACAGCTTGTTTGGGGATATCATTTTTAAAATGACTTCTGGAGAGAGGATATTGCTGTCTGGGAATTAATTTTGTGCTGGTAGTTTTAAACACATACACAAATATACACACAGAGCAGGAAAAGGATAGGTTTGATTGTTGCTATTAATATTTAAAATCATCCACAGATTTAATTGACTCAACATCATCTTCTTTTTGAGCCACTGTGCCACTGATATTCAGATATGTCAGTTATTTCAAGGGTTTTTTTCTTATGCATTATGGCTTATACATAAAAACAAATAGAAAATAGTTGTCTAGGAAGACTAATATAATTAAGCTGTGATGTATGTGAGAAAAATATACGGGTCCAACTTTTTCAGCATGGAGGTATAATGACTCTTTTTGCTTTCTTAATAAGAAAGAAGACATTTGTGATTTTGGGTGGATGCTGATTGCAAACTCTTCTAGTGAGAAAGCATCATGCCAGCTGGGAAGTACTCCCATTGGACTCTGCTGCTACCTGGAAAAGAAAGCTCACAATGGATACGTGAAGATCAAAGTGGTTGTGTTATCAAATAATTATGGGCTAGTCAGAAAGTGACTTTGAAAAAAAACTTGGATTTAGAAATGGGGAGTCATTAGCAAAGGCTGCCTGAATCATCCTGATGTATCACAGGCAGAACAGAGCCACTGCTGCTGACAGCACAAGAGGTTTCTTACAACAATCTTTGGACAGAGTACTATGGTCAGAAAAAGATAATAAAGAGGCTAGAACATGCACCATCTGGTCTAACAGAAGGGAAGATGGAAAACATCAACGGGGAGTTAGAATTGTTATGGAAAGCCAGACGGTGAAGCATTGATTAAGATTATTTCGTTGATTAGGTGATATCTCATGATTTATGCCATGGACAAGGAAAAGCAAATCACTTTTGTGTGTGCGTGCCTGTGAAACCAGGGTATGCTATAGAGCTACAATTGTTTGAGACCCTGGGAGCTTCAGAAAAATCTCCCTGTCAAGGCATAGGAAGCCAAACTAAGAACCTAGGCTCCCTGAAAACACGAGAACTCTTTTTCTAGTGCAGTAGAAAAGGTGTGGTGATCCAACTGGTTCTAAAGTGTTGGCAGACGGCTGGGTAGCAGTGGGGTAGGATATTACAGAGGGGCTTCTTTTTTTCCCCCCCAAAGAACTCATCGTTGCTGACTTTATAAAGGAAAACCAAGCCAATCAGGCAAAGAGGCCAGATCTAACGAAACCTACCAGACTAGGTGCCATTTGGGGCATTGCTTACTCAGATTAGAAGCCAGTGTATGAGAAAATGTATCAGATGCTTGCCTTCAGAAATTTTTAGGATGCTTCAGATGCTTGCCTTCAGGTTTTTTAGGATAAGCTGAGGCATAGTCTCTCAAATTCATTTATCTTTTTTTTTTTTTTTTTTTTTTGAGATGGAGTTTCACTCTTGTTGCCCAGGCTGGAGTGCAGTGGCACAATATCAGCTCACTGCAGCCTCCACCTCCCCAGTTCAAGCGATTCTCCTGTCTCAGCCTCCCAAGTAGCTAGGATTACAGGCGCCTGCCAGCACGCCTGGCTAATTTTTGTATTTTCAGTAGAGACAGGTTTTTGCCATGTTAGCCAGGCTGATCTTAAACTCCTGGCCTTAGGTGATCTGCCCACCTCGGCCTCCCAAAGTGCTGGGCTTACAGGTGTGAGCCATCACACATGGCCTAAAATGGATTTCTTACGTGCAGTTTTCATAGTGCTCTGTCTCCTTTAATCCCTCTCTCTCTCAATAGTATTCTCTGTCCTTATCAATAGAAGTATTTTCTTCACAATTGCGAAGG
Source organism: Pongo pygmaeus (assembly GCF_028885625.2). Taxonomy (NCBI): domain Eukaryota; kingdom Metazoa; phylum Chordata; class Mammalia; order Primates; family Hominidae; genus Pongo; species Pongo pygmaeus. Next base: position 66,562,736 of record NC_072385.2, on the reverse strand, counting down.
GTCACAATGTTCATTTTCACTCCCCAGGTTGAAACAAAATATCTTAGCGCTTAGTGATTGTCACATCCCTGTGAAATGTCTTCCTGTTTACTCAGCACTTGCATGTGACTTCTTCCCGACATCAGAACCAGCCTTTGTTATAGGCTTACCATGAGCCAGGAGCTTTGCAAAACTTTTAAATACATTAGTCTTTATTTAGTTTGATCTCAAAAGAATTCTGTGAGAAGGAACTATGTTTTATGCCCATTTAAAATATATGTATAAGGAAACTGAGTCTTTCCTCAAGACCATCAGCTAATATGTGATGGAGTCCAAATTTTAAAAGTCAGTCTGATTTCCAAGACTTCACTCTTAACCACTGCTCTTTGCCACCTTGAACATTTACCTCAAATATATTATCTCAGTCTTAAAGCTGAAGGAGCGAAAGTTCAGAAAGGGTGGTGTTCTTGATTAAGCATCGGAATGGGACTTAACTCAAAAGCTTGGGCTGAAAATCCAGTTCTTACCCCTCTACCATCCCGCTGCTATACATTTTCCCAACAAATAACAAACATATCCTCTGAGAGAGAATATCAAACTGTGTCTTCTCTCTCCCTTGGATATCTCATTTTATGAGAAGGGAGTTTCTTCGTGATTCAAACCTGTCCTTTGCCATTTTACAAGAGATGTGTCACATGGAAATATTTGTAAGGCGTTAACTAATCATTAGAAGGTACTTGAAACACCCATTTTGCTTCTTGATGACAGAAAATGCTAACTTCTCATACTAAGTATTACATATTTTAAATTGAAAGCTGGGGTTTCAGTATGGACAACTGTGTCTTTCTTTGACTGAAAGTTCAATCTGGGCAAGAATCATGAAGGATGCACTTATGATGTCATGGGTTAAGTATCTAGCTCATCAGTGAGAGGGCACATGTAGGTATATACATTTGCTTCCCCATTTCATCCCAAACAGTTACAAAAGGATAGTATGGGGTATCAAAAATGTTACCTTCTGTAATTCATAAAGTTGCACTGAATAGAATTATCACCTTGAAATTACAGGGTAAAACTCCCTATACAAAAACAGATTAAAGACAAATTAGACTGTGGGCCAGGTCACTCTGATTGTTAATTAGTGATAATGGAAATACAATTAGCATAATGAGTTCCAATTACTGTATATGGAGAAATATGAGCATACTGCTTTCATAAATCTTGGTTCCAGGAAAAATAAAATGCATCTGGTTTAACAAAGCATGTCCTTCTCTTCTGCAGAAAGCTTCCTGGTAAATATCTTTCTGTGAAGCTAAATCCTTCTTCTGAGTGGTTGTGATTTAAAAAAAAATAAAAAAAGGCGACAGGATGGATTTGCCCCGTCTGATAGCTGAGCTGTTTTGTATTAGCTCAGCTTCTGTTTTAAGCTTCCTAGAAAATCTAACCATCTGTTTCTCCAATAGCGGGTTAAAAACACTGGGGATAATCATAGACCATCACATCAAATGTGCTTATTGTCTTTGAAATGTCGGTGAGCCCCCCTTTATGCCTTTGATAAGCTGTGAAATCAGAAAGCCAATTACAGTCACATATTTACACAAATCTGAACAGCTTTTTGAAAATTCTGTGTAAGAATGAGTGGATGAGAAACAACAGCTTTACACCGAGCTTTGGTAGCATGCCTGTGGGTGTGTTAATGAAGTTATTTTTAAGAGTTGCACTAGAAGGTCTGTATATTTACTTTCACCTTGGTCTTACACTGTCTCAACTTTTCACTGCAGGCACTTATTAGTCTTAACTTTTGCAGAAGGTCTATCAGCTGATAGCACAATATGCCAGTTCTGTTGTCTTCTCTCTTCTCTTCTCTCCTGCTACCTCTCATGCAATGAATGCTCAACTGTTGACAGATTACATTCCAAGGCTGGTTAAAACCCAGGCCATTTGGACAATGAATGGTAATGAATGTGGACTGCTCAGCCCACACAGGTGACATTACACCTTACACTGGGGGAATGCGCCATCTTCCTTGTTGTACCCTGTAAATCTGATAGATGCTATTAACCTTTTCAGTGAATCCCCATGGATCACTGCAATGGCAAATCTCAGTAGTAATTGCTAAGACAAAAATGCCCCAGCATGCCTATATTCTCTGTAAGGATCTATGAAATAGGCAAGTTGGCTACTCAAGTGCCTTTTCCCCAACTGCTGTCTTGATTTACTTTCAGCTGTCAGCCTGCACCCAGGCCACGGTGCTTCCAAATCTTTCAAACAAGCACAAGTAGCAGATCTTGCAAAGTACTTAGAGCAATTCAATTCTCTTCCTTTTTACCTGAACAGGATTTTGCTATAGAGGAAAACAGTGTTTATCTTGACCAGGGGATCTACTATAATTAGCTGAGTTCATTGAGGAGAAACCTCCCTGTCCTAACCTTATGATTCACATCACAGTTCCCATCTGGGCTTTGATTGTGGCTGTCGTATTTTCAACCTAGTCAAGTCTCCTTTGTCTGGATGCATTTGTAAACTGGATTATTCAATAAAAGAAATGCTTGTCAGGCATCATTGTCCGTCAGCGGTTTGAGTCGCTTCCTCTAAAAATGGCTTTCACACTACTACTCTCTCTCCTTGAAACAGACACACATGCGTGCATGTGCTTGTACACACATAGGAATGGAATCAAAATGATCATTGACTCTCTGTCAGCCCATATTTATTAGGGAGGCATGGTAGAGCTTAAAAAGACAAGCTTCTCTCCCTAATATTTTTAATATTAAAGTATATATTAGATCTGTACTACTTTATAGATTTCAACAAGGAAAGGCGATGCATTTAGAAGCACATTGAGTATCCTGGAAAGAAGACGGATGTCCTGAGTCCTGGAAAGTGTTGCATTGACAGGCATAAAAATGTGTACTTGATAAATTCTGATTATAATGGATACTTGATAAATAACTCTGGCAGGGTCTCAGGCAAATATTGAAACTCTCTGGGCCTCTTCCTACTTATGGTATGAGGAATTTTGCCTAGATGTTCTCTGAGTTTTCTTTCAACTCTAACATTTTATGATTCTAAAGGACAAACCCACAAACTAGGAGATATAACATAAAGAAAGCAATACCCACCTGTATCATTTAGAATTAGATTTAGATTTAGCTATGCCTAACAGAAGAGCCCCATATAGAGTGAGACTCATATCTCTAGCAAGGTTTGGTAGTCCTCAAAAGGCCTCCAGCCTCAAAGACTCCTCATTGTTCAAGATGGCAAGTAGGTGCTCCAGCCGTCACATGTATATTCCACACAAAAGGAGACATACGGGTTGGGGATGAAAGAGTGAACCACCTCCATACTCAGTGTTTTAAGGAACTTTCCAGGAATCCTGACCCAATGACTTCTGTTTATATCTTATTGGCATACACAGTTGTGAAGAAGGCCAGAAAATGGAGTATTTTAACTGGTACATTGCAGCCCAGAATAAACCCAGGTCCTATTAGTAAGGAAGAAAAGAGGAATAGATTCTAGGCAGGCAACTAGTAGTATCTGCCATGTAATCCGTTTCTCCTTCATTTAAAATGTTTTTGTACTATGGTCCCTGGTCCTAGAAAAGAGTCTCTCCAAAACAAAGAAATAATTTATTTTCATTTTGTGACCATGGCTGTGATGATGGGTGATCAAATCCCATCCAACCTGACACTTATTCCTTGAAAACCAAGTAGGGGGAATTCTGTTATATAGTCTATCACAATGCAAATTTAGAAGTTCATTTATATTTTTTAAAATAATCCCCTTTTGTAGATGACATTAAAAGTGAAAATAAACATTTTTAGTGTGTTTTTTTTTTTACACAAAGTTAACAAGGAAGTCATATTTAATTGAAAATCAGGAAGTTCAAAAGTTGAGTCTTTCTTTTAAAATTAACTGTATTTATGAAAAACCAATAGATTTTTTCACAACTAATGTCTGTAGATTAAAAAAGAAAGCAAAGGGTTTATTTTGCTATTGTCAGCATCTACTTGGATGAAAAAGTTTAATGAGCTTTCACTTTTAACACAAAAAGATTCTTATTGTTTTTATATGCAATAAGAAAAATTGAAAGTGGACTTCTATTACACAGCAGTCAATCTTCTACCAGAAGACTAATTTTTGTTCCCCCAAACTTGGCGATGTCATATTTATTTCAGAAATATTTTAAAGTGTGAGCAGGCCACCCAGGCAACAGCTTACCAGTCTCTGAATTTCAAATTAATTTTACCTCTTGGTGGTTGATTTGTAAGGGTTCCCACTGATTTTTACCCCATTTGTCATTCCCAGGTATATAGCAAAACAGAGAAGAATAAATGTGAATGGCCACACCCAGTAGAATTATTTTATAGAGGTCGAACCTTCTGGGGACTTAAGTCTCTTGAGGTTGTATTGATAAAATGGGATGGCATGGAATATTCTAAGGTGATCTTTTGTACTGGCCTATAGTGCCTCATAAATCAGTTTTCTGAAAACAAAAAAAGCTTTCAGAAAACAAAATCACAATCAGCTTTTTTGCCATGCAATGAAAAACTACATTTAGCGTCCTTGAATATTTTGGATGAGTCAATACAGAATATCAGTTAAGGATTTAGGTTGCAAACAAAAGAATCCAAGCCTGGCTAACCTAACCAAAAGTGAATTTATTGGAAGGATAACAGGTAACTCGCAGAATTCAGTGCAGGAATAGAGAACCAGGCTCCTAACACAGACAAATCTAAGAGTGAAGAGATGGTGGCAGCAAGAACAATGCACCTGTCTCATCTGCTACCATCCATTGAATGAATGAATGAACTTCAGCTGTTTTTCAATGTTTGCTTTCTTCCATTTAGAGATAATGTCTAAGGACAGAGAATCTGCTTGGCCTAGCTAAGGGACATGTCCACCTCTTGGCTGAATGAGGACTTGACGGTGCACTTTGATTAACAGCAACCTTTGTACTACACAAATGGAGTTCAGGCAACTCCCTCAAAGTGTACTGCTTTTGTCTGAAATGGGATGAATGGGTGTTGTGGTTTTCTGTAAAAACCAAAGCTATTATAACCATGCTTCTTAGACTTTAATGTGCATATGAATTTTCTGGGTTTCTTATTAAATTTCACACTCTGACTCAATAGGTTGGGTCTGAAGCCAGAATCTACATTCCTGGAAAACACCCAGGTGATGTTGCTGACAGCCTTGTGGCTCACCGTTTGAGTAGTAAGCCTTTATAATGGTGAGCACTGGGAAGACAATTAGTTTTACATTTCTTAATCCATATATATTTATCTTGGTTTTAATTGGGGTATAATTACATAAATTAATGAATAGATAAAATGAGTTGAACTTAAGTCCAAAATTTAACTCGTCTATATGCACCCATGCAAGGAACATCAAGCATCCCTCCGAGGGGATTTTCCTCCTGTCTCTTTTTTGTGTCCCCCTCTACCCTCAGAGAGAACCACTATTCTGATTTCTATTACCGTTGACTAGTCTTGCCTGTTCTTGAACTTTATTTAAATAGAATCACATAAGGATGTATTCTTTTGTGTCTAGCTGATTTTGTTCAACATAATGTTGGTGAGATCTATCGATGTACTTGCATCTGTCATTCATTCCTTGGTACTGTCGATTAATATTTCATTCTGCAAATATGCTGCCAGGTTTACTACTTCTTTGGATGGGCATTTGGCTCCCATCCAAATTTTTGCCATTATGAATAAAACTGCTATGAACATTCTTGGACAAGTCTTTTTTGTGAACATATACTTTTCATTTCTTCAAGGTAAGTACCCAGAAATGAAATACTTGGGTTGTAAAATATGTGTGCATTTGGCTTTGTAAGAGACTAGGAAGTAGTTCTCCACAGTGGTTGTACCACTTTACACTCCCACCAGCAGCGTCACAGTGTGTGAGAGAATTCTAGTTGTTTTGCATTTGGTGTTGATGGTCTTTTTAATTTTAGCCATTCCAGTGTAGTGATAACTCATTGTGGTTTTAATTTGCACATCCTTGATGACAGTCCATGTTGAGTCTCTCAGCACAAACATATTTTCTTTTAATCTTTTACTGAATCTCATTTCCACCTTTCAAATACAATCTGCCTTTGAATCTAAGAAACATTTTGTTTACAACCTCACCACATGATGGAATTTCAGCTTGATTCTTACTTGCTCTTTTAGATTATGCTTACCTCCCACAATTATTCCTAACTGAGAATTTTGGTTCTGAGTATCTGAGCATGGGCTGGCAGACATAGTAACAATATTTTCTCATGAAATAATGCTCAGTTCTTTCTCTGATGGTATTTAAATTTGCCATCCCAGGCTCTTGTACTCAAATATATTGATAGTGTCCCATGTGTGTTCCCTGACACTTGGGTGTAATTGTGGTGAACTTTGAATTCCCATCTTAAGGTCAATTATTAACTATTGATGGATTCTCCTTTTCTCCACTTAATGCTAAAGTATTCATACTAACCAAGACAGATGGGAATGGCTAAGGAGTTTTTCAATGCCATTGCTGTGTAAGCTGTCTTTTGCTTCCCTCATGTGAGAAACTCAAAGCACTTTTATAGAGAAGATCATTTATTCAAGGTAAAGGGGAAAAAAAAAGAAAAGAAAGAAAGCTCCCACATATATTCTGAAAATCCCCCAGTTTTCAAAGCCCCATATACTTTTGCTGGAACAGAGTTTTCTGGTCATTAAAGATGAGAAAATGGCATCTTTGACAACAAGCTTAGCTGACCCACTTTGGAGCCAAATGGGATCCGGGTATAAGAAGGATGGCCGGGACTTCAACATCCCGGACAAGTCACCCTGACAAACAGCGGCACCATTTTTGGATTTCCCAGGAGTCAGAAGAGTGCCCTCTGAGATTTATAAACACATCCATAATAAATGGGAGGCTGAAGTTTAAACTGTTATGGAGCCTCCTGTGCTATGCTGCCGAGGTCTCCTGTGATTTAGAGAGGTGACATTTACTGTGTGCAGACCTATTATTCAGAGTGACTGTTTGTGTATAGACAGTATTTTAAAATGGTTTGCTGTAGATGAAAAATTCTTATTAAGTCAGAAAAACAGTTTAAGTAGGTAACACTCTCTCTGTTTAGTCTGCTATAAGTCTTACTGTCTTGCCACATGGAAAGTGCTTGGGGTGGGAGGTAGTGACACCTCACAGGTGCTGGCTAAAATACTATTTCCGGAGCAAACAGAATCAAGGCATCAGCTGGGACCAAGGCACTAATTGCACATCTGAAGTTAAACTCGGAGGCATTTTTTTCAGGTTTCTTCCCTTCAATGCAGTTTTCCTTTAGTACTGATGCAATGCCATGGTTCAACCAATAGTGCATGGTAGAAAGAACACTGAGAGTCTAGAAACTAGGGAAGTAGGTTCTGCCACACTCTAGTAGTGTGTTCTCATAGATGTTCATTAACTGCCATGATCCTTGGTTTCCCTAATCTGCAAAATTTAAGGACTGGGTAAGGTAATTTCTAAAATCTCTATAAGACATGTCTCTTTCGTGTTGCCTACTTTTAGAGAGGAGTGCCTGCCAGCCTCTAGTGGCTGTATAGTAGTTTATGGGGCAGCAAGAGCATTTCTACATCATCACTTTTTCTCATTTAAACTCCATGTAGTCCTGGGAAGGAGGCAGAGAAATTATTGTTGTGCCATTTCTTCAAGTGAGAAAACTGAGGCTCAGAGAGGTTAGGTGACATGGCCAAGATCACATGGCTGGAAAACTCCCCCAACCCCACAGTTTGCCTCTTAGTCCAAGACTCTGTGTCATCACGTTTCTTATACTTCTGCCTGCCATAAGAGCTCTGGAAATGGTTGCGTGTGGTTCACCAGTAGAAAATAATGGCTGCAGGCCGGGCGCAGTGGCTCACGCCTGTAATCCAAGCACTTTGGGAGGCCGAGGCGGGCGGATCATGAGGTCAGGAGATCGAGACCATCCTGGCTAACACGGTGAAACCCCGTCTCTACTAAAAATACAAAAAAAAATAGCCAGGCATGGTGAAGGGCGCCTGTGGTCCCAGCTACTTGGGAGGCTGAGGCAGGAGAATGGCGTGAACGTGGGAGGCGGAGCTTGCAGTGAGCTGAGATCGCGCCAGTGCACTCCAGCCTGGGCGACAGAGTGAGACTCCGTCTCAAAAAAAAAAAAAAAGAAAAAGAAAAAAGAAAATAATTGCTGCAATAGAGATATGAATGGAGAGGGGTAAGAGGACAGACATAGACCCTCTTTTCAGAAATCTTCCAGGACAGACAGAAATGTTTCTGCCTAATCAAACTCTACCTATTTTTCCTTTCATTTTAGATTCAGAAGGTACATACGTAGGTTTGTTACATGAGTATATTGACCAATGCTGGGGTTTGGGCTTCTATTTACCCATCACCCATATAGTGAGCATAGTAACCAATACGTAGTTTTTCAATCCTTGCATCCCTCCCTCCTTCCTCTATTTTTGAGTCCCCAGTGTCAATTGTCTCCATCTTTATGTCCATGGTACCCATTGCTTAGGTCCCACTTATAAGTGAGATCATGTAGTATTTTTTTTCTGTCCCTGTGTTAATCCACTTACAATAGTGGCCTCCAGCAGCATCTATGTTGATGCAAAGGACATGATATAATCATTTTTTTTTGGTGGCTACCTAGTATTCCATGCTGCATATGTATCATATTTTCTTTATCCAATCCACTGTTGATGGATACTTAGGATGATTCTGTGATTTGCTATTGTGAATAATGCTGCAATAAAGATATGAGTACAGGTGTCTTTTTGATAAAATGATTTATTTTCCTTTGGGTATGTACCCAGTAATGGGATTGCTACATTGAATGATAGTTCCATTTTTCATTCTTTGAGAAATCTGTATACTGTTTTCCATAGGAGTTGAATTAATTTTTATTCCCACCAACAATGTATCAGTGTTCCCTTGTCTCTGCATTCTCACCAACATCTGTTATTTTTGCACTTTTTAATAATAGCCTTTCTGACTGGTGTGAGATGGTACCTCATGGTGGTTTTAATTTGCATTTCTTTGATGATTAGTGATGTTGAGCATTTTTTCACGATTGTTGGCTGCTTGTATGTATTCTTTTGGGAAGTATCTGTTTATGTCCTTTCCTACTTTTTAAAGGGGTTGTTTGTTTCTTTTTCTTGTTGGTTTGTTTAAATTCCTTATAGATTCTGGATATCAGTCCTTTGTCAAATGCATAACTTGCAAATATTTTCTTCCATTCTGTAGGTTGTCTGTTTATTGATTGTTTCTTTTGCTGTGCAGAAGCTCTTTAGTTTAATTATTTGTCAAGTTTTGTTTTTATTGCATTTGCTTTGAGGTCTTAGTCATAAATTCTTTGTCTAGGCAAATGTCCAGAATAATTTTTCCCAGATTTTCTTCTAGGATTTCTATAGTTTGAAGTCTTATATTTAAGTCTTTAATCTGTTTTGAGTTAATTTTTGTATATGGTGAGAGGTGGGAGTCTAGTTTCATTCTTCCGTGTATATATGGCTAGCCAGCTATCCTAGGGCTATTTATTATACAGGGTGTCCTTTTCCCTACTGTTTATTGTCATCAACTTTATCAAAGATCAGTTTGTTGTAAGTATGTTTCTTTATTTCTGTGTTCTCTATTCTGTATGGTCTATATGTCTATTTTTATACTAGTACCATGCTGTTTTGGTTCCTACAGCCTTGTAGTAATATAGTTTGAAGTCAGATAATGTGATAGATCTAGCTTTGTTTTTTTTTTGGTTAGGATTGATTTGGCTATTCAGGCTCTTTTTGGTTTCATATGAATTTTAGAATTTTTTTCTAATTCTGTGAAAAATGACTTTGATGATTTGACAGAAATTGCATTAAATCTGTAGATTGCTTTGAGCAGTGTAATCATTTCAATGATACTGATTCTTCCAATCCATGAGCATGGAATATTTTTCCATTTGTTTGTGTCACCTATGATTTATTTCATCCGTGTTTTGTAGCTCTCCATATAGAAATCTTTCACCCCCTTGGTTAAATGTATTCCTAGGTGTTTGTGGTGTGTGTGTGTGTGTGTGTGTGTGTGTGTGTGTCTCTACTGTAAATAGAATCAAGTTATTGATTTGGTTTTTGACTTGAATGTTACTGGTGTATAAAAATACGACTAATTTTTATATATTGATTTTGTATCCTGAAAGTTTACTGAAGTCATTTATCAGGTCTAGGAGTCTTTTGGAAGAATCTTTAGGGTTTTCTAGATATAGAATTATGTTTTTGGTAGACAGAGGTAATTTGACTTCCTCCCTTCCTATTTGGATGCCTTTTATTTCTTTCTCTGGCCTAATTGCTCTGGCTAGGACTTCCAGTACTATGTTGAATGGGAGTGGAAAGAGTGGACATCTTTGTCTTGTTCCATTTCTTAAGGGAAATATTTTCAACTTTTTCTCATTCAGTATGATGTTGGCTGAGGGTTTGTCATAGATGGCTCTTACTATTTAGAGGTATGTTCCTTTGATGCCTAGTTTGTTGAGGGGTTTTTATCATGAAGGGATGTTGGATTTTATGAAATGCTTTTTCTGTGCTTAGTGAGATGATCATATGGGTTTTGTTTTTAATTGTTTATGTGGTAATTCACATTTATTGATTTGCATATGTTGAACCATCCTTGCATCCCAGAAAAAAACCCCCTTGATCGTGATAAAATCCTGAACAGGCCAATAATGAGTTAGGAAATTAAATTAGTAATAAAAATCTACCAATCAAAAAAGGCCCTGGACCAAACAGATTCACAGCTGAATTCTACCAAAAATATAGAGAATAGCTGGTACCAATCTTACTGAAACTATTCCAAAAAATAAAGGGTAGGAATTCTTCCCTAACTTATTCAACAAAACCAGTGTCATCCTGATACCAAAATCTGGCAAGGCACAACAACAACAAAGAAACTACAGGCCGATATCCCTGATGAACCCAGTCATAAAAATCCTCAACGAAATGCTAGCAAACCAAGTCCAGCAGCACATCTACCTATTTTGAAGTCCAAACTTGATTTTTTCCTCCCCTAAGGAGGCTGTCCTACCCCTATCCTCATTCCAGCCTGTAGGATTTCTCTCTTCTCAATTGCTGATTGAACTCCACTTCAGGATGGGTGCAAGAGACATGCTCTTTCCTCCTCTCTTTTACTTTAGTAAGTGCACATTATATTTCTTCTGATTTGTTAGTAAGCTCCAAGTGAGCAGACTTTTGAATTTTATTAGTAGTTACACATATTCATTCACAGTAAGAAATCAGTTAGTAATGTGATTCACTAATCAACTAACGCACCTATATCACCTTGGGTAAGAGTAGTATCAATACAGAATGTTACACTCCTCTTTTTACATTAATGTAATTAGAAGCTGTGATATTACAGCCTTTTTCACCTAACAAATGTGTGGCCTTGTTTTCTCCATCTCTGCCATCACCTCCATTATTTTTAAATCATAATACTTATTACTATAAGAACTTAAACTTTTTTATTTGTTCCTCTGTCTCCCAGCTAGAATGTAAGCTCCATGAAGACGTAGTTTTGTATGAATTGTTCATTGTTGATTCTTCATATCAACAACAATGCACATTGTAGGTGCTCAGTAAATACCCATTAAGTGAATGAATAAATGAATGCATTTCAGGGTTTGTGACCACAGCATGTGACCTCCGGTTTGTACCTCTATCCTTATTCCATAAATTTTGCATATCAATCAAGCACTTCATATTCTAAAAATTTGAACACTAATAAGCTATAACACTTGCCTTTTACAGTTTGTCTTTTTAAATTACTAAAGAAAGAGTAGTCTTTGGGTACCATTAGGCATATCCATGATCATTATTTTGGTAAGAAATATAAACGATGTATTTTTTTTTCACATAAATCCTTTGTTTCTCCCATTACAATCCACTCTGGAAGTAGGTACTAAAGAGTTATTTCCTTCAAAATGATAGAACTTTCTCTGTTACTGATAAAATTAACACTGTTATGTCAAAATTAATATCTAAACCAAACGTTAGCATAGCAGATTAATAATGAAAGCCTACCATAGAGTATGAGCAATAGAGTCAAACTGCCAAGCTTGAATCTTTGTGTCTGCTGAGTAGCTCTGCAACTTTGGACAAGAGATTCCATCTCTCCAAACCTCAGTTTCTTCCTTCATATGCAAAATAGGTATAATAGTGTCTATATCATGTGATTGTTGTGAAGATTAACTGAGGTAATCCTCTTATTTATTGACACCCACAAAGATCTCAGTAAATGTTAGACATTACTATTACTACATGGAATTAGAAAAGTATTGCACACAATTTAAATGCAAATAGTAATTATACTATAGTACTCTGCATTTTTATTTTATTCTCCTAGGATGCCTGATTGCTTCTGCTAATTTAGCAGTAACGACATTCAAAACATATGTTTGTTCTTCTAAGAATTAACAATAGACAGACATGATTATTTGCTGGCTTTGGTCTGTTTGGATCATTGTAATAGGTGCCCCATATGTAGAAAGTGCTATGAATTTCTACAGCTGATTAAAAACATAATTTTCTGAAGAGCCATGGTAAATCTCTTTTCCACAGACACCTTTTAATAAAAAACATAAATTATAAACCTACTCTTATGCAAACAATATTGGCACAACAAGAAAATGATTAAGATGCAGACAGGGTAGGTCAAAAAGGCTATAAAAGGATTAATGCAGTTTGTTTGATGTATATTAAAACAGTTGGTAAAAGTTTAAGTAGCATTTTAATTTTTGGTGTCCACGTACTTATGACCCATTCAAATCTTACCAAAAGCAAACAGAAAATATTTTTGAAAGTATGAGTTCAATAGAAACCACTAGAGCATGTAAAATCTGTCTACTGCCACTATTTTATAAAAAAAAGTTTCAAAATAAAAAGAAGAGCAGCTCTGACTGCTTTTAATTTATAAAATTAAGTAATAGTTATTTTCTTCCATATCTAACTTGATGTTTCTCAGATGTAGAACACCTTTAGTGAGCTTTGATTTTTCTCTTTGGCAACCCATGCTACACCTCATTTCTTGAGTCACTATGGCCTTGTGAGCAGCAATTTTCATGCAAAGTTGCAAAAACATTAAAAGAGGATTTCACATGACTTCATAAACTTCCTGGATGCACATTTGGGTGTTTTGAACTACTGGCGAACTCAAGTGCGATACCCCAGTTTGGCAGCAACATGGCGAGATCCCACCTCTGCTTGTTGATGTGAAACAGCACTCTTACAACTTGAGTTTCCTGATGCCTCACTAGGCTATGAGAAGAAATGGGGTCATCTTAATGAAGTCTTGTAAAACAATAACAAACCACATTTTACCCTGGCTCTTGCCATTATTTTTATGAAGCACATCTTCTTCAATATGTTGTATTTCAGAATTTGGGAAAAGCCTAAACTGTGTCTCATATCTGCTCCCATACAGGTATGGTCAGTTATTACTGGTCATTACTTGAGCTTCCTCTATGTTCCACTCAATCTGTCATCATGCACTGCTATGGCTTCTACCTCCTTCTCTCTCAAGGACCCAAATCTGAGTCTGTAGGACTAGGTGGTGTACATGTTTACACTATGCCCCATTTGAAATTGGTGTTCCTAACAGTCAAAACTCAAGTGTTGTCTTGAGTGGCTCACCTTACCTGAATTGACTTCCAAGAGGCTTCTCAATTCCATTATACTCTTAAACTTTAGACCTGTCTTGTCCATTTTCCAGAAATATATAATAATTAAAGACTATGTTGTGATCATTGTTATATCTGGAATTATGCACTTTTTATCAAGTTTTACTAATATTATATGCAACTATTGATATAATAAAATTTAACATCCAGGAAATGTATTGATCAGCTAATTCCATAATGGTGCTAAGTAACAAGTTATCATAAACATAGTGGACTAAAACAACAATAATTTATTCTCATTCATGCATCTCCTGTTGGGCTGGCAGTGAGAATCAAGGCGGTTTGTAGGCTGAAACAGGCTTGGCTCAACTAAGCCCGGTTCCACTTTATATACCAGGTTCAAATCTTGTCTATGTTTCCCGTCCTCCTCAGATTAGTAAACTAGCCAAGGCATTATCTTCTCATGGTGATGACAGAAGCTCAAGAAAGAAGTGTGCAAGCACATTTCAATCCTCTGCTTGTATGTTTGCTAATATCCCACAGGCAGGACATGTAGTCAAGCCTAAAGTTAATGGGCGGAGAAGTATACTCTGCCTTTAGGGGGAGAAACTGTACAGTCACATGGCAGAGGATGTGAATTCAGGAGTGGTAAATAAGTAGGAGTCACAGTCAAACCTACCGTAGGTATGAAGAACCTAAGTTATACCATTTACTTGATGATGCATTCTTTATTCTTAGCATTTACAGGGCACAGAGATACAGAGTGCACTAGAGAAAGATTTTGGTTTATTTAAATTCAGCAACCATTCACGGAGTACCTACTTCATATAACGTACTGAGCAAAAGCTAAAGGCATATATTGTATATAGAGTACCTGATTCCTGAAAGGCTAATGGTGGGAATTAGGAGAACTCATAATCAGTGCTGAGTCAAGACTTGATGCAATCTCCCACTGTGTCCACAAGGACTGCACTAACCAGGAGTCTTATTATTTTGCTTTAATCTTTGTTGCTTTTTAAATTATTTCAAAGGCAAGAAATATTTATTTTAGAAAATTGAAAAGTATATCTATGCATAAAGGAGAAATTAAAATATGCCCGTACTCCCACCATCCATAAGTAAACAATTATTTGCTTTAATGAACTAGATAGAAAGATAGGTCAAGATCATGTAGATAAGTAGATAGATAGTAAATTGACTAATTGGTTGTAGAGGAGTGCTTTTCTATCTTTTACTTAATATATCATGTATACATTCAATGTCAGTAAATATTCATCTCTATACATGTCATTAATGCTGCTTAATATTCTGTCATGCTAATATAGCACATTTTATTTCACTAAGTTATTGATGAACAGGTAAATCTCATTTTTGCTATTATAGACAATGTTGTTTTGTAAATGTTGTACATCTCTAAATACTTGAAGTACAAAAAAGCAGAAGGGATGTAAAGGAAATATCAATAATGTTTCTTACCAGGGAAGAGTTTATTTTTCAAGAGATTGTAAAGCAAAAATCCAAAGGCTATAGCTAGGTTCCAAATTTGGAGAAATAATCTAAAGGGAACAGGAATCTGAGTATGTTCCAAGCAAGGGAAATAAAGGGGCATTTCAATTAAACACCCAAGGCCAGTCTCCACAGAAGACACAAGGACCATAGCATCCAAAATTCAAACCACAGAAGAAAAATGTGTGTTCCAGGGAGAAAGACATTCTAGGATTGGTTGTTAAGATGCACAAGATGAGGGTAGCTGGGTGGCAAATTGTACAAGACAAAGGAACAATTCTATACAAAGCAACACAAATGTGTGCACCCAATCCTGCTGGTGTGGAAAGATATCCAGTCATCAAACTGCAAATGGCAGTAGGTTTACAAGTCAAAGGCACAGCTGACGAGGCTTACAGGGCGTGTCTACAGTTGTGGCATTGAAACAACTGGTGGTTTCAACTAATAGAAAAAATAAGCAAAACTGAGCAAAACTGAGTTTCCATATTTTATAGCCTTGCAAAAATACAAGCTAGTAATCAGTTCATGATCCGTCTGTATCAGCCTGACTTTCTAAGATGGAAAAAGAGTGAGTCAATATCTTACTGCAGTTTTACGAGCAATGATATTGCGTCTATTCCTAAGGCTGGTCTGCCGTGGTCTGGATGTGGTTGGGAAGATACTCTAAAGCAAATTCTGACACCTAAAGTGAAATAGTCCTATAGATTATCTATAAAGAATGCTTTGATTTAAATGCTAGGACAAGAGCCTCAGCATCTCAGAGAAGTGCCTAAAATTAGGGCACTCTGCTAAACTGAGAGTATGAGAATGTTCTCATTTGTATGGCATTAAATATCAAGCAATTCTTTTCTAAAATTTGGCTTTGAAGGCCCAGAATTTAAATTTGCAGGGCGCTTGACTATCAAAAGATATTAGTGTAATTCATTCTATTTGTATAGCATTTGTATTGATCTTCACATCAATTCAATGAGGTATAGAAGGCAAATGGTAAAACACTACTATAATGGATCAGGCTGCTGAGAATCGTGAAGGGCTGTGCTGGAGGTCACCCTTAGAACATGGTAATGACAGGCTATAGTTACCATGTCCTGGCTACCAGTGCAGGGTCCTTTTCTCCTTACCCACCCACTCTCTTACAACACATTTAAGACAACCTCAAATGTGTTTTTCAGAGAATTTGACATTCTATATCTTTCAAATCTCTACTTAAATTCCCAAATCGTGTGGTTTTATTCCTTATTGTGGAAAGTCTTTTTTATAATATCAGTTGCTAAAATGTCCGTTTTATTGTTCTAGATGTCAAGTTGAATGAATGAACTGGAATCTTTGATGATTAAACTGATGGAACAGATGATCAGTTCTCATCCTCCAAAGTTGCGACTGTAGATGGTGTAGGAGACTGAGCTGAAAATGTATTGAGCCCAGTAGCTTAAATTCTGAGCTCTTGAGAGAAGGGACTGGGTGCGTTTTGTTCAATCTTCTATCCTGGATGCCTACTACATATTTAGCATGAAGTAAGCACTTAATGAATATTGGTTGAATGAATAAATACTATGTAAGAGATCTTCAGAGTGTGCTTTTTGTTATTGATTTCCTTCTCCAGAAAGTCAACTTATAAATTAAAATAAAGAAAGAGAAAGAAATTAAGGAAGGAAGGGAGGGAGTGAAAAAGGGAGGGAGGAAGGAAGGGGGAAGGAAGTGGGGGAGGAAGGAAGTGAGGGAGGAAGAAACGAAGAAATATAAGGTGGGAGGGAGGGATGAAGGAAGGAAGGAGAAAAGAAAAAGAAGGCAAGGGGAGAAACAGGAAGGAAGAAAAAAGGAAGAAATGGAGGAGCATAGGAAGAAGGAACTAAGGAAAAGGTAGGAAGGAAGAAGAAAGGAAG
Organism: Pongo pygmaeus; assembly: GCF_028885625.2. Lineage (NCBI taxonomy): Eukaryota > Metazoa > Chordata > Mammalia > Primates > Hominidae > Pongo > Pongo pygmaeus. Next base: position 66,545,720 of record NC_072385.2, on the reverse strand, counting down.
AAATAAATTAAAAGAAATTGTGAATTTTCAAGTGTTGGCTTTACATAGAAGAAGCTCTAATTCATTTAATCAATACTTTTATCCATTAAGATTTAAAATTCATTTCTTGTCCCTGTTTCAATGTCTATCTCCTTCCCATTCTGTGAAACCAGGACAAGAGCTTCCAATTTTGTGACTCCTGGGTCCTCCTACCACCCTTCAGGCCTTGGGAGTGAGGTGGGGGTAGGAGAAGCACGTGTCACTTGACCTGGAGCAACTGAAATCTATCTTGAAGGGGAGTCACCTCCTGCTTCTCCTGGCTCACAGGATAACCAGTGTCCCCAGACTGGGCTCCCTGTGAACTGCTGGCTGTGGACAGAGTTGCAGGATGAGTTCTCTCTTTGTGCACTCTTTGCTGACCATCTAAGTGGTGTGTCTGACTAGTTTGGCATGTTGCTTGTTAAAATTCATTCTTTTAAAGCTGAGTGTCCACTTAGTTCCTCTCCTCTGAACTTTCATCATTCATTATTAACAATGAAAGCCAAAGTGCATGAAACAAGTTCAGCCCTATCTGTTTCTGGCATGAAAGTGATGTCTTGGCATATTAGTGGGACACAGCTCTATCTTACATAAAATGCTGCCTGGGCCCACAACAAAGGCGCTGTCTCTCAGTGCCTAATAGGATCACCTACTTCAAATGTGAAACTTCCTTCTTTGAAATATTTGTTGAGATTTCATAAACCTATGAAGATTCTCAAACTCAAACAAAACCTTCTAGGCTTTGGCGCAAGCTCTGACTCTAAAGAGCTTTCTGTTCTATAAACCGGTTATTGGATCTGGGTCCCAAGCGCAGGCAGATGGGGAAGTGTGGGGGCATCAGGAGAGGAAGAGCTAGCTTTCCACTTTCTCTTTTTGATACAAAAATAAAAGTCATCTGGCTTTGACTGCAGAAAATGAATCATATTAAGTATTTTAAAAGCACTATTTTTTTGGTAAGACCTAATTTCAGACCGATTAACACTTTAATATGAAACAGAAGCACATCATTTCATTAGGAGGCAAAATAAGGCCTCTCGGCTACCATATGTTGTCTCTTCCTTTGCAAGAAAGGAAAAAAGAAAAAAATCTCATTTGAAAACTCCTATTGTAGATTGAGCTACAAGAGGGAATGTAAATTTGGCACCATCACCCACCCCAGGTGAGCAGAACGCATTGAGGAGCCACACAATCACAGGGTTTTGTTTTTGTATTTTTGGCAATGCTCATATTCACTCTGTTTGGTAACAGAAGATCTGGCTGTTGCCCTAGAAAGCTGAAGAGAAACATTCTTTCGTGAAAACAGAAGTGAAAAGAATCTTTTAGTATGTTCTTCCTAAGAATGTCTATGCTGACACAAAGGGCAAAGAAACACTTTGTACCACTGATTTCACAGATTACTTATTTATTAAATAGATGAAACAAAATTATAGCTGTCCCTTTTCAATATTTAAATTTTTTAAGATAATGCCTTTAAAATGCACAGAACATGAATGCAGGAGCTGGTGTGATAGGAGAGAGCCTTATTGCACATAATTAACAGACACATAATGTCTGGTAACTAGTAATTTCCTTCTAGCTGAGTAAGGAAATAATTTAATCATGTTGATCAAATGAATCCCAGGAGCCCAGTGTAACATTATGCCTAAAAAAAAAAAAAAAAAAAAAAAAAAAAGAAAAAGAAAAAGAAAAAAATTCTGCAATAACTGATAAAAGACTACTTGGTCAAAAAAACAAAAAACAAAAAAAAACAACATGGTTCCAACCTTGTTTAAGTATCCTTAATAGTATTTAAAATGCAGGCCTTAATCTGACATTTCAAGAACATTATTTTCCAACACTGGCAGAGGCTATGAATATCGGTATGGTCCACTTTTCTATAACCAATACCCAATTGTAATAGATGTATATTTCCCTCACCAATGAAAATGGTCCCCCCGACCCCTGCTTAGAGGAGTGTGCAGAAAGTGTGAGGAGTGTCTAAGTGGAAGTGGGGTTGATTAGACCACACATCTATTTTCTTAAGAATCTCTCTTTCCTAGAATAGCATCCTGTGGTCAATAACTAAATATAAACTCCCATTGTTCATCTGTGAATTCCAACTTACTATTCAAAATGGGCAGGAGGAGGCATTCTTCCAAATTATTCCCCCAAACAAATGTCTCCTCAGTAGAATATATTCTAGTTGTGATAGTCTGGTGTTTTCTTTTGAAATCTTTTGTGGTCTTTGCCATTGTTCTTCTGAACTACTTAGAAAAGGCAGTGAGCCACCTTCATGGTATCTGAAGTTGGCTCTCCATAATGAGGTGATATAATTTAACACTTACTGTAATACATTTTATCCATCTATTGTTTGCTAAATAATTCCTGCAATAACACTTTTATTCTTTCCATAATTCTTCAGGGCAATGCTGGAGGAATAATATTTTTACTGCAGTGATTGATGTCAGGTCCTGGTGCTATATAGCCCCATGAACAAAGGTTATTGATAAGCATCAGGAAGATTGGAGGGCGTGGAGGGGGCAGGGAAAGCATTCAGAGGCCCCTGCTGCATGAAAAGAACATCAGGGATCAGAGGGTTAATACCATTTTATGAGGTTGTAAAAATCTACCCCAAGATTCTTGTGTTAGCAATATTCTTTGTGTAAGATGTATGTTATTAAAACAAGTAGCAGCATCTGAATTAAAGTGACAGTATGATGGATGACTACTGAAGGGGAATTGGAGCCGTTTGCAGCATTTTGGGCTAGATGTGGGAATTCTGCCTCAGAGGCAAGGAGCTTGGCAGACACATTGATTCCGGGCTGACACATGTTCATAAATATGCCCCTAGAGAGGTGTGGCCTAGCAGAATTTACAAAATTATGTTCATGAATTATTTAACATTTATTTATGGATGCTATATTTAAACAGTATTTGCCAAGGCAAATGGACCATAGCTTACAAAGTGATCTTTAGATAATGCAAATTCTGCACAAGGCAGAGGTGGTGGGTGACTTGCCCAGCGATGCTAGGCCTATCAAAACTATATTAGAGGAGGTGAGTCCATCAAGGAAGGAGCTGCCCCTCCAGGACACAAGGTGTGTCCTTGATGTAGCTGAGGTTCAGAGCAAGAGGACAGATCAAGGAGGACTTTTTCTCTTCAGGAATGTGGTTACATCAGAAGACAAGATTGTGCTAGAGCTGATTACAATTTCAACGTAAGGCATTTTTCCATTTACAGCACTTTTTTTTAAGGATTGCAAAATGTAACACTACCAGTTAAAGGTCATAAAGAAGAAAGGAGGCCAGGTACGGTGGCTCATGCCTGTAATCCCAGCACTTTGAGAAGCCAGGGTGGGCAGATCACTTAAGGTCAGGAGCTTGAGACCAGCCTGGCCAACATGGGGAAACCCCGACTCTACTAAAAAAAATACAAAAATTAACCAGGCGTAGTGGCATATGCCTGCAGTTCCAGCTACCTGGGAGGCTGAGGCAGGAGAATTGTTTGAGCCCGGGAGGCAGAGGTTACAGTGAGCCAAGATCACGCCACTGCACTCTAGCCTGGGTGACAGAGAAAGACTCCATCTCAAAAAAAAAAAAAAAAAAGAAAAGATTGAGAAAATGTTAAATCTTAGATGCCTCTCTAATCATGTTAAGTCATGTTCAAACACATGAAGTTAAAGTTATGATTTATAAATTTATTAATTTAGTGCCATATAGTTTGGCATGGTGGATATGGCAGTGACCCTGATGCTCATGAAATACTCTATTTGCTCTCACCATTTGCCATCCTCCTTGAAGTCAAGTGGGGCCTTGTGGTTAGGTCTTGCCAATGACATGTGTGTGGAAGTGGCAGGTGTTACTTATGTGACAGAGGCATACAGGCTTTTACTTGTCTGTCTTTCTTCTCCTGTGATGGTAAATGAAGAGGACACACAGTACAAGAGGTTCAACTACTAGAGGGTGAAACCTCCCACAGCCCATCCCTGTGACTGCAGCTGAGCCCCCACCAACCTGTATGAGATGAATAACATGACGGAGAAATTAGAGTTGGTGTATTAGCCCATTTTCACACTGCTATAAAGAACTTCTCTGAGATTGGGTAATTTATAAAGGAAAGAGGCTTAACTGACTCACAGTTCCCCATGGCTGGGAAGCCTCAGGAAACTTACAATCATGGTGGATGGGAAAGCACACACCTTCTTCACAAGGTGGCAGGAGAGAGAAGGTGTGAAGGAGGAACTTCCAAGCACTTATAAAACCATCAGATCTCTTGAGAACTCACTCACTAGCATGAGAACAGCATGAGATCTCTTGAGAACTCACTCACCAGCATGAGAACAGCATGAAGGAAACTGCCCCTATAATCTAATCAGCTCCCTCCCTCAACACATGGGGATTACAGTTCCCTCCCTTGACTGTAGGGATTACAATTTGAAATGAGATTTGGATGGGGAGACAGAGCCAAACCATAGCAGTTGGGTTGGGTTAAGCCATTGAAATTTGGGGGTTGCTTGTTGCTGCAGCGTAACAAAGACAGTCTTGACTAATGCAGTAGGTCAGTGCTACTCAAACCACCTTCCTGCAATGAAAGAAGATGCTGGTGCCAGAATATAAATCAGCACTCTACTCACTTTAAGAAAGTCTTACCGTGAAAAAGTGGTCAGCTGAACTGAACACAGTGCTTAGTGACAGTTGATTTATTTTCTGGCACAAGCTCCTTAACTAAGGACACTTGCCAAAGAGCAGTTCATGGACATACTATGAGAGGCATTGCAACAGACAATGGCATATTTTCTCAGGTAGTTCTAGGTTCATATTTTGTTGTTTTTTATGGATGACTGACATGTTTTAATGCTTCCTTTGCCTCTTGATAAGCCCAACCCTTTCCATCAAAAATGGGGGAGGCACAAACAGAAAAAAAAAGTGTAATCTGAAATGGACAAGATAACTTTGTGTAGGAGATGGGCCTTATGATTTTACCTTTCTGCTAATTTAAAACCTACATCTCACCACCACAAAATCAGAGCTAGACTTTTTCATTTTGTTTCCTCATAAGAAACATAAGTATTTTCCTCCTCTAGCAAACCTGCTTTAAATGTAATAATAACCTGACCAATGGGGTTGTCAGGGTATTCCAGGTTACTGAAAGCTAGGATGCTAGCTAGCAATACCAAGAAAAAATAAAGCAAATAATCTGATTTCATCAATTCCAGAAAAGACACAGTGACAATAAAGAGAGGCAAGGCAATGGGATTGAGTTTTACTTTGCTAAAAGGGGGGAAATAGAAAGGAAACCTTTAAATATATACATCAAAAAAGACTCTGCATAAGTTCAAACTCTGCATAAGTTCATATGTATCACTGCATAATACAAAACTAAAATGATAACTTAATATATGTGCTTTAACTACCATTTAAGTGATAGAAATCTTTCCCTTTTAGTTGTCAATATTGGTATTACAAAGGTAGGGCTGCAACTGCAGTGTCACTGGTGTCTCCTTTTGCCACTCTTAGAGCAAAAGTACAAGCTAAGTTTGTAATGAGAAAATTGATACTACATGGTATATGTGTGGATTCTGAATGTGATATGTTATTTTTAATTGATGTCTGATTGTAAAATTCCTAGGAATGTTATATGACCAAGCATGCACACACACACACACACATGTGTGCACACACACACACCCCTCTCTATCTCAATACTTAGGATAGTTACTAGAGCTAAAAATTTAGTCAATTATTGATAAATAAATAAATGAGTGCATACGGGTGAATCTGTTTGCATTATCCAGAAGGCAACTACTAGAAGCACTAACAAAACTCATAAGAGAGTGTTTAACTATGGTGTTTGAGAATGGCACTAGCATCTTAAGATATGAATTCTATGTCATTAATCAGAGTTTCCAATAAAATAATGTATGAGAGCTCCATATAACTCTGGTTTGGCCTATAGTGTTGAATTTTAATGTTTTTTTCTCTCTCTTTTATTTATTATTATTTTATTTTATTTTTAGACATGGGATCTCACCGTTTTGTTGCCTAGGCTGGAGTGCAATGTTGTGATCCTAGCTCGCTGCAGCCTTTAACTCCTGGGCTCAAGTGCTCCTCCCTCCTCAGTCTCCTGAGTAGCTGGATTACAGGCATGCATCACCATGCATGGTTTAATTCACTCTCTTATGAAACTTTTCAGGATTTTTAAAGGATTGGTAAGAAGTGCTGGAAAATTAGGCATAGACAAGTGTATAGATAAATAGGGAAACACATTGTTCTTCCCTTAGTTCTAGTCTGCTAGGAAGCAGAGCCTGAGGCAAGAATTAAAGTTCTGTTTTTGTTTTGTTTTGTTTTTAATTTGAGAGGGAGAAGCTCATTGTAAGGTAGGAAAAAAAAAAAAAAAGAGAAACAAAGCAAGGGTAGATGCAAAGCAAGGGTAGATGCAAAGCAATGTGATGCTCTGAGCCATCTAGCTGGCATTTGCTACAGAGTGAACTGCAATGGGACATAGCAGGTTGCTCAGCACATATGTGTGCTAGGCACTCAGCAGAAACTGCACCTCAGAATAGCCCAGAGAAGGAAGAAATGAAAGGGAACTTACCTTCCTCGCACCCTGCAACCTCTTTTTGTTCATTGATCCAAGTTTATTCCATGCAGAGCTAACTCCCCAAGGTTGCATCCTTCACCCTCTTGGCAGCTGTGCCTGCAGTCAGACCCCAAGCCTCTCCATAGGGTGTTTTTTCCAAGTTAGAAAGTGGAGAGATACCTTAGCACTGAGAGGGCTTGGCATGAGGGAGGCAAGGTTCTGCATTTCTGTGATTTCAATTCAGACTACAGCTGCTGGGGAGCTATGCAAAGATAGCATGGGCATAGTTGCCCAAGAGGCACATGTAACCTTTGTAGATAAATAGGCAGTTAAGTCTGAGAAAGCACACGAGGTTTGTGTTCAGCATGGTTCTCCAAGGTTTTAAGAGTCCCGAGGCATGAGTTTTTGTGGATGTTTTTCACAATGCCCTCCACTTTTTCTCCTAGTCTTTTTCCTTTACCCTTTTCCAGTCCATCCACCCTTTACTCCAGGTTCAGCGTTCACTCATTTGCCCACATTTACCACTGCACCCTGCTCTTCGTTGAATATCGTACCCAATGCAAAACATGTTCTGCAGCCAGTGATCATTGTTAATTGAAGGAATACTTTTCTCTGGCATTGAGAACAAATGCCATCCTTTTTCTAAAGCGCTTCCTCTGTCCTCTCCAATCTGATGCGTCTCCATTTGCTGTGTTCACATACTCCTTATATCTTTGTTTAGATGTTTGTCAATGCCTGGTATGCCCATAATTATTTATGTGTATTTATCTACTCACTAAGTTGTTAGCTCCTTGAAAACACAAACTATGAAATTAGCAGAATGAGCTTGGATTTTGGTGTCTGGCAAGTCTGAGTTCTCCAGGACTCATTTGCTTCATGTTTTTATGGTTTGTCTCTTGCTTCACCTTCCTGGGTTTTATCACCTTTTATGTAAAACTGTGGCAGTTGTACTTTATTTGGTTTTAGTGATAATTGGCAGAGACAATTTAATGCTGATGGCTAATGGGGTGACTGACACATAGCTGGTGCTAAATAAAGGCTACTTTTTGTCTTTATCCAATTGTTATATCCCTTTATCAGCACCAATGTAATGAGTGGTTAATGGAAAATGTAAATAATTTCCAATTTGTGTAATACTAGGGAATACATGTAGTAATTACTTACATGCCAGGTACTATTCTTAGTGCTTTAGAAGAGTTTACTTATCTGTGTTAGTCAGGGTTCTCTAGAGAAACAGAACTAATAAGAGATATATATATATACACACACACACACATAAGTGTGTACATATGTGTGTGTGTATATATATGCAATATAGTATATATATACACACATATATGTGTGTGTGTGTAGATATGTATATGGAGTTTATTAAGGGGTATTAACTCACATGATCACAAGGTCTCACAGTAGACTGTCTGCAAGCTGAAGGGCAAGGAAGCCAGTCTGAGTCCCAAAGCTGAAGAACCTGGAGTTCAATGTTCAAAGGCAGGAAGCATCCAGCATGGGAGAAGCATGTATGCTGGGAGGCTAAGCCAGTCTAGTCTTGTCATGTTTTTCTGCCTGCTTTATATTCTGGCCACGCTGGCAGCTGATTAGATGGTGTCCACCCAGATTAAGGGTGTGTCTGCCTTTCCCAGCCCACTGACTCAAATGTTAATCTCCTTTGGCAACACCCTCACAGACACACCCAGGATCAATAGTTTGCATCCTTCAATCCAACCAAGTTGACACTCAGTATTAACCATTACACTATCTAATCCTATAAGGAAGATACAATTTTTATGTTAAAAAACTTCCATAGAACTTCCTATATGCCAGACACAGTTCTAATTACTTAACATTTATTAATCATTTTAACCACATAACATTCCCATGCAGTTAGTACTGTCATTATTATCCACTTTCGAAATAACAAAGACACTGAGAGGCTAAGTATCTTGCCCAAGGTTACACAGTTAGTAAGATACAGGATTTAAACACAGCCAGTCTGTTTCCAGAGTCTGCATTCCATAGAGTGTGGTATAATGTATTATAAAATAGATTCTATGTTAATAACTTCCTCATATATTTAAGAGTTTTTATTACTTTTAGATAAATAATACTTCTCTAGAAATTGCCAGTCCCTTTCTTTAAAAGTGAACATGTTATATACTTACTCTCAGAATAAAGGGTATGGCTTATTCAAATTGAGCAATTGATTCAATGGAACAGATTTAAGCTATTACAGCCTAGCTTTGATGGTAAATGGTAGGAGTCAATTAGACATAACTAGTATAAATCACTATGCATAGTATAAATTACTATGCAAGATTGATATGACACCTGCACAAAGACAGGGCAAAGAGAGTTACTTATTTTTGCACCTATTTGCAATACTGTATCGTGTTGCTGTTCGCATTCATACCCTGTAGGATATTTCTTTCTAAAGATTCTTGCTTTCAGCCAGGCGCGGTGGCTCATGCCTGTAATCCCAGCACTTTGGGAGGCCGAGGCGGGTGGATCACGAAGTCAGGAGGCGGATGGATCACGAGGTCAGGAGATCGAGACCATCCTGGCTAACACGGTGAAACTCCGTCTCTACTAAAAATACAAAAAACTAGCCAGGCGTGGTGGCAGGCACTTGCAGTCCCAGCTACTTGGGAGGCTGAGGCAGGAGAATGGCATGAACCCTGGAGGTGAAGCTTGCAGTGAGCCGAGATTGCACCACTGCACTCCAGCCTGGGTGACAGACCGAGACTCCATCTCAAAAAAAAAAAAAAAAAAAAGATGTTTGCTTTCACATACAACTTTTTATATATCCCACAAAACCTACCAGAGTTGACTCTATGTGTGTGCATGTGCATGTGTATGTATTGGGAGGGGAATGATAAAATAAATTTTTCTAGTTCATAAAAAATATATAGGCATCATAATAACAAAAGTGAGAGAACATTTTCCCAATAAAGTGCAACACTGGCAAAATTGATGCTTACCTTGCAAATGAATTGAGATTGGGCCCAGACCCAAGTCACCATGATTTCATGAACCACCAGAGAATGTTCATACAATATTGAGTACCTTCCAATATCTGAAGGACAAAAGTGAGCACATATTAAAAATCTGAAGAATTGAATTTTTAGGCAAGGTCTCAGTAGAATCAGATAAATTTCTCATTATCATCTCTCTTCCCTTTCTTCCCCTGAGGCAAGAGTGTGAGGCCCTAACATAAACCTAACATTGTCGTCATCTTAAAGGATATACTGTTTTTCCACTTATGCCATATTTCATACACTTTTTAGCTATGAGAAAAGATTGTGCACATTCCAAAGAAATGTTATTTGGAGGGTATCAATGTCCATCAGAGAAGCTCTTCAGTTCAGGTAAGATGAGGAGAATCAGAAGAGCTTTTCTTTAAGCTAACAATGTTTCCTTTTGAGTTAGGGCAGATATTAATCATGTCTGATCTCTTACAAATAAAAAGGAAATAATCCCAAATGGCATGGCATGTAGCTTTCTATCCTGGGGTTTCTCCCCTCAGTTTTGATATTTATGTATTTGAAAGAGATACCAGCATGGTTGATATTAGTTATGACAGTTCACGTTTCTCCTCTAAACCAAATTCTAGTGAAAAAAAAAACAGCTGTCTGATAATGAATCTTCCTTTCATTCTTCCTACCCAAGTCTAATTATCATTGAGTGACAAGCTTTAGGTACATTCCTGTCTGAAGAACTCTCTCTCTTTTTTTCCGTTTTGGACATTGGCCTTTCACTCTCTGTAAGCTGTGCCTTTGACAAAACTGTGGGGCAGACAGGAAGTGGGGAGCCAGACCAAACTACCCCAGGCTACCTGTGAAATTGGCATAGTGCCACTTACACTGTATTATAGAGTTCAGTCACATTCCAAAAGAATGCAGAATATGTTGCTACTTTAGCAAAATTGTTTTTTTAATTTATTTAACTGATGATTGACCTTGAATACAATAGCCTAACTGTTCCTTGGAGAAAAATCCCAAATACATGGCACATGTATACATATGTAACAAACCTGCACATTGTGCACATGTACCCTAAAACTTAAAGTATAATAATAATAAAATAAAATAAATCCCAAATATCCAGAAAACAAATTCTTATTTATCTCCTTGGGGAGCCAAAGAGGGAAATAGCTCAAATTATTTTATAGTAAATCTGTAGCCTATAAAAGAAGCTCATTATTTTTGAAAATAATTTAATCTGCTGAGATGACACTATCTTGCCATGCCTACACGTTATAGGAGTTAACATGGTGATCTTAGGAGCTAGAATTGTAGATCTTCCGGCTCCGTGTCTCCCAGATGCCTACTTTTACTGCACCACTTTATCAGTGGTAGTGGTTGAGGTTCATTTTCTCTCCCTCTTAATTCCTTCCTGGCAGAGGTGGAGAATTCACCTATTATTCCATAGTAAGATTTCGGTTAGGAAGAAACTATCTGTATTAGTTTGTTCTCACACTGCTATAAAGAACTACCTTACACTGGGTAATTAATGAAGAAAAGAGGTTTAATTGATTCACAGTTCCACAGGCTTAACAGAAAACATGGTTGGAGAGGCTTCAGGAAACTTACAACTGTGCTGGAAGGCGAAGGGAAAGCAAGCACCTTCTCCTCATGGTGGCAGGAGAGAGAGAGAGTGAGGAGAGGAATTGCTACACTTTTAAACCGTCAGTTCTCATGAGAATTCACTCACTATCATGAGACTAGCATGGGGGAAATCCACCTCCATGTCCAATCACCTCCCACCAGGCCCCTCCACTAACACATGGGTATTACAATTTGACACGAGATTTGAGTGGGAACACAGAGCCAAACCATATCACCATCCATTTCCCTCTCTGTCCCTCTTCACTTTGCAAAGGAAAAGCCCAAGACAACATATCTTTCTAGGGGCAATAGCAAGTAGAATAAAACTAGTGCTTGAACCCATTTAATATGGACTCTGGCTCCAAATTCGGTGCTTATTCCAGCACAACAAAAATGGTATGTATTCATAGATGGGAAAGAAAAAGAAGCTCCACCATCACACCCCCATCCTTTATCTCCATGCATGGCCCTGTCTATATTCCTATCATGGCAGGAGATAATATGCATGGGAAATGAAAACATGTCAAGTGCCTTCAAGGGGGATGAAGAATCTCACAGATGAAGAGGACTGAATTCTCCATGTAGGATTTTATACAAAAGAGAGTGGGAGGCTAAAACCACAGAGAAAGCAAAGGAGTTTGTTCAGGGTCTAAATTTGCTAAAAAGAGAGAGAAGCTCCATACAGGTAGATCAACAGATTTGCTGACTTTGTCAATGTTTCCCACATGAAGAATGGCAAAGAAAATGGAGGGGCTGGATAAAGGACTTAAACTGTGAAGAAACTAGCATCAGGTCAGTACATAAAATCTGCCCGGACTTGGGGCCAGAGTACAAATGGAGGACCATATGCCTTATGAGTAAATATTCAAAGGATCTAAATCCAACGGCCAATCTGTTAAATAAATACATCTCATTCTCAAACCTTGATATATGTTCATTTATAACAACAAATTAGAAAAATATAAAGCTAAATTTTTATAACATTGAAATTTGGCAAAATATGAAAGAATCATTCATTCAATTATATTGCACATATCTGAGTATTCTATTGATGGACCAGTGCTGTTGGATAAGTAATAACCTAAAGACAAATAATTCATAAATTATCACATATTTTTCATAAAATATATATCATCTGTATTTAAGCAAAATCACTGATAATCACTATAATCAAGAGTTTTGCATAATTTATACACTACTGACAATAATGCCAAATTTGACAACATTTCATGACTTATTGTAATTATTTGGAAGTACTTTATTAACTTCAGTTTTAGAAATTTCCGTCTACTGTGGCAGTAGCAACTTAAATTTTTAAGGTTCTAATAATTAAAAGAAATTATTGTTTTACAAATAAAAATTTTTATTTTATATTTTTTATATAAAATAAAAATTTTTATTTTATTTTTTATATAAAATAAAAATTTTTATTTTATTTTTTATATAAAATAAAAATTTTTATTTTATTTTTTATATAAAATAAAAATTTTTATTTTTTATATAAAATAAAAAATATAAAATAAAATAAGAATATAAAAAGGCAATAATTTTTATTTTACAAATAAAAATTATATTTTTATTTTACAGATAAAAATTTTATATTTTTATTTTACAGATAAAAATTTTATATTTTTATTTTACAGATAACATTTTATATTTTTATTTTACAGATAAAAATTTTTATTTTTATTTTACAGATAAAAATTTTATATTTTTATTTTACAGATAAAAATTTTTTATTTTTATTTTACAGATAAAATTTTTTTATTTTTATTTTACAGACAAAAATTTTTTATTTTTATTTTACAGATTAAAATTTTATTTTTATAAAAATATAAGATAATTTTATATCCACCCTGGCAGGTGGATATACACATTGCTACATGCATGGGTATGCATGCTCCCCTTGTAGTCACCATGAGAGGGAAGATCAAGCCACGTTACTACCAAGAAACATGATTTCGTTCTAGGGGATCCAGTTTCTGACACTGAAAAATACCAGAATACTCTCCAACTAGAACAAGAAATGAGAAACCAAGATAGATTCATCTCTACACCGAAATTACAGAGTGCTGGGAAAACTGATGAGAATCATTGCTAACCTGCGGCTGCCAGTGCCCCACCCCAGCAACACATATGCATCCCATTATGCTACTGCAGCTGCTGGCATGCATCAGCAAGTAAGAATCTTGCAGCTACAGCCATGACAAAGCACTTTGGATGACACCACCCATTGGAGTGTTGTGGCAAGTGGACCAGGAACTGGACCAGGCCACTCCAGTGCAGCAGGTTCCTAACCTCAAGGGGACAGAGAATAAAGCAAGGGGACTGATACCAGGCCCTCAGAGTTAGAGCATGCAGCCTAGAAGTGCCGATCTGAGTCTTGGTCCCCAAAAATCTTCCAGAAATGAAGCCAGTTGACTGAACCCCCCGTGTACCATAATGAAACCCCAAAGGGTACCAAAGAAGATAAAAACAAAAAATAAATAAATAAAGATAAAAACCATCCAAACGATGGCAACTTCAAAGATGGAAAGAACATCAGCCTATACTGATGAGAAAGAACCAGTGCAAGAACTCTGGCAACTCAAAAAGCCAGGATGTCTTCTTGCTCCCAAACAACTGCACTAGTTTCACATAAGTGGTTCTTAACCAGGAAGAAATAGCTGAAATATCAGACATAGAATTCAGAATATAGATAGGAATAAAGATAATTGAGATTATGGAGAAAGTCAAAACCAACCCAAGGAATCTAAGGAATACAGTAAAACAAATACAGGAGCTGAAAGACAAAATGACCATTTTAAGAAAGAAATGGATGTGATGGAGCTGAAAGACATACTTCAAGAATTTCATGATATAATCACAAATATTAACAGCAGAATCGACCAAGCTGAGGAAAGAATCTCAGAGCTCAAAGACTGTTTCTCTGAATTAAATTGCTTAGACAAAAATAAAGAAAAGATAATTAAAAAGAATAAACAAAATCTCCAAGAAATATAGGATTACGTAAAGAGACCATGTATATGACTCAATGATGTCCCTGAAAGAGAAGGAGAAAAAGGAAGCAAACAATTTGGAAAACATATTTAAGGATATTATTCATGGAAATTTCAACAATCTTACTAGAGAGCCAACATTCAAATTGAGGAAATGCAGAGAACCCCTGAGAGATACTAAACAATCATTCCCCAAGACACATAGTTATCAGATTCTCCAAGTTAGAAATGAAAAAAAATGCTAAAGGCAGCTAAAGAGAAGCAGCAGAATACCTACAAAGGTAACCCCATAAGGCTAATGGCAGACATTTCAGTAGAAACACTGCAAGCCAGAAGAAATTGGGGGCCTATATTCAGCATATTTAAAGAAAAGAAATTCCAGCCAAGAATTTCATATCCAGCCAAACTAAATTTCATAAGTGAATGAGAAACAAGATCCTTTTCAGATAAGCTATTACTAATCTTTTCATTTGTCATCACCAGACCTGTCTTACAAGAGGTACTTAAGAGGGTAGTAAATATGGAAAAGAAAGACTGTTACCAGCCACCACAAAAGTACACTTAATTATACATACCATCAACACTACGAAACAACTACACAACCAAGTCAGAATAATAACCAGCTAACAACATGATGACAGGATCAAATCTGCAAATATCAATATTAACCTTGAATGTAAATAGGCAAAATGCCTTGATTAAAAGGCAGAGGGTTACAAGTGGATAAAGAAGCAAGACCCAACTGAATGTTATCTTCAACAAACCCATCTCACATGCAATGACATCCATAGTCTCAAAGTAAAGGAATGGAAAAAAACTACCAAACAAATGGAAAAAAGAAAAAAGCAGGGGTTGCTATTCTAATTTCAGACAAAACAAACTTTAAAGCAATAATGATCAAAAAAGACAAAGAGGGACATTACATAATGCTAAAAGGTTTGATTAAGCAAGAAGACCTAACTATCCTAAATATATATGCACCCAACACAGGAGCAGCCAGATTTATAAAACAAGTTCTTTTTTGTTTGTTTGTTTGTTTGTTTTATTATTATTATACTTTAGGTTTTATGGTACATGTGTGCAATGTGCAGGTAAGTTACATATGTATACATGTGCCATGCTGGTGTGCTGCACCCACTAACTCGTCATCTAGCATTAGGTATATCTCCCAATGCTATCCCTCCCCACTCCCCCCACCCCACAACAGTCCCCAAAGTGTGGTGTTCCCCTTCCTGTGTCCATGTGTTCTCATTGTTCAATTCCCACCTATGAGTGAGAATATGCGGTGTTTGGTTTTTTGTTCTTGCGATAGTTTACTGAGAATGATGATTTCCAATTTCATCCATGTCCCTACAAAGGACATGAACTCATCATTTTTTGTGGCTGCATAGTATTCCATGGTGTATATGTGCCACATTTTCTTAATCCAGTCTATCATTGTTGGACATTGGGTTGGTTCCAAGTCTTTGCTATTGTGAATAATGCCGCAATAAACATACGTGTGCATGTGTCTTTATAGCAGCATGATTTATCGTCCTTTGGGTATATACCCAGTAATGGGATGGCTGGGTCGAATGGAATTTCTAGTTCTAGATCCCTGATGAATCACCACACTGACTTCCACAAGGGTTGAACTAGTTTACAGTCCCACCAACAGTGTAAAAGTGTTCCTATTTCTCCACATCCTCTCCAGCACCTGTTGTTTCCTGACTTTTTAATGATTGCCATTCTAACTGGTGTGAGATGGTATCTCATTGTGGCTTTGATTTGCATTTCTCTGATGGCCAGTGATGGTGAGCATTTTTTCATGTGTCTTTTGGCTGCATAAATGTCTTCTTTTGAGAAGTGTCTGTTCATGTCCTTCACCCACTTTTTGATGGGGTTGTTTGTTTTTTTCTTGTAAATTTGTTTGAGTTCATTGTAGATTCTGGATATTAGCCCTTTGTCAGATGAGTAGGTTGCAAAAATTTTCTCCCATTTTCTAGGTTGCCTGTTCACTCTGATGGTAGTTTGTTTTGCTGTGCAGAAGCTCTTTAGTTTAATTAGATCCCATTTGTCTATTTTGGCTTTTGTTGCCATTGCTTTTGG
Source organism: Pongo pygmaeus (assembly GCF_028885625.2). NCBI lineage: Eukaryota > Metazoa > Chordata > Mammalia > Primates > Hominidae > Pongo > Pongo pygmaeus. Next base: position 66,529,455 of record NC_072385.2, on the reverse strand, counting down.
TGTTTTAGACATGAAGTCCTTGCCCATGCCTATGTCCTGAATGGTAATGCCTAGGTTTTCTTCTAGGGTTTTTATGGTTTTAGATCTAACATTTAAGTCTTTAATCCATCTTGAATTGATTTTTGTATAAGGTGTAAGGAAGGGATCCAGTTTCAGCTTTCTACATATGGCTAGCCAGTTTTCCCAGCACCATTTATTAAATAGGGAATCCTTTCCCCATTTCTTGTTTTTGTCAGGTTTGTCAAAGATCAGATAGTTGTAGATATGTGGCATTATTTCTGAGGGCTCTGTTCTGTTCCATTGATCTATATCTCTGTTTTGGTACCAGTACCATGCTGTTTTGGTTACTGTCGCCTTGTAGTATAGTTTGAAGTCAGGTAGTGTGATGCCTCTAGCTTTGTTCTTTTGGCTTAGGATTGACTTGGCGATGCGGGCTCTTTTTTGGTTCCATATGATCTTTAAAGTAGTTTTTTCCAATTCTGTGAAGAAAGTCATTGGTAGCTTGACGGGGATAGCATTGAATCTGTAAATTACCTTGGGAAGGATGGCCATTTTCATGATATTGATTATTCCTACGAATGAGCGTGGAATGTTCTTCCATTTGTTTGTATCCTCTTTTATTTCCTTGAGCAGTGGTTTGTAGTTCTCCTTGAAGAGGTCCTTCACATCCCTTGTAAGTTGGATTCCTAGGTATTTTATTCTCTTTGAAGCAATTGTGAATGGGAGTTCACTCATGATTTGGCTCTCTGTTTGTCTGTTATTGATGTATAAGAATGCTTGTGATTTTTGTACATTGATTTTGTATCCTGAGACTTTGCTGAAGTTGCTTATCAGCTTGAGGAGATTTTGGGCTGAGACAATGGGGTTTTCTAGATATACAATCATGTCATCTGCAAACAGGGACAATTTGACTTCCTCTTTTCCTAATTGAATGCCCTTTATTTCCTTCTCCTGCCTAATTGCCCTGGCCAGAACTTCCAACACTATGTTGAATAGAAGTGGTGAGAGAGGGCATCCCTGTCTTGTGCCAGTTTTCAAAGGGAATGCTTCCAGTTTTTGCCCATTCAGTATGATATTGGCTGTGGGTTTGTCATAGATAGCTCTTATTATTTTGAGATACGTCCCATCAATACCTAATTTATTGAGAGTTTTTAGCATGAAGGGTTGTTGAATTTTGTCAAAGGCCTTTTCTGCATCTATTGAGATAATCATGTGGTTTTTGTCTTTGGTTCTGTTTATATGCTGGATTACATTTATTGATTTGCGTATATTGAACCAGCCTTGCATCCCAGGGATGAAGCCCACTTGATCATGGTGGATAAGCTTTTTGATGTGCTGCTGGATTCTGTTTGCCAGTATTTTATTGAGGATTTTTGCATCAATGTTCATCAAGGATATTGGTCTAAAATTCTCTTTTTTGGTTGTGTCTCTGCCCGGCTTTGGTGTCAGGATGATGCTGGCCCATAAAATGAGTTAGGGAGGATTCCCTCTTTTTCTATTGATTGGAATAGTTTCAGAAGGAATGGTACCAGTTCCTCCTTGTACCTCTGGTAGAATTCGGCTGTGAACCCATCTGGTCCTGGACTTTTTTTGGTTGGTAAGCTATTGATTATTGCCAGAATTTCAGCTCCTGTTATTGGTCTAATCAGAGATTCAACTTCTTCCTGGTTTAGTCTTGGAAGGGTGTATGTGTCCAGGAATTTATCCATTTCTTCTAGATTTTCTAGTTTATTTGCGTAGAGGTGTTTGTAGTATTCTCTTATGGTAGTTTGTATTTCTGTGGGATTGGTGGTGATATCCCCTTTATCATTTTTTATTGCATCTATTTGATTCTTCTCTCTTTTTTTCTTTATTAATCTTGCTAGCGGTCTATCAATTTTGTTGATCCTTTCAAAACACCAGCTCCTGGATTCATTAATTTTTTGAAGGGTTTTTTGTGTCTCTATTTCCTTCAGTTCTGCTCTGATTTTAGTTATTTCTTCCCTTCTGCTAGCTTTTGAATGTGTTTGCTCTTGCTTTTCTAGTTATTTTAATTGTGATGTTAGTGTGTCAATTTTGGATCTTTCCTGCTTTCTCTTGTGGGCATTTAGTGCTATCAATTTCCCTCTACACACTGCTTTGAATGCATCCCAGAGATTCTGGTATGTTGTGTCTTGGTTCTCATTGGTTTCAAATAACATCTTTATTTCTGCCTTCATTTCGTTATGTACCCAGTAGTCATTCAGGAGCAGGTTGTTCAGTTTCCATGTAGTCGAGTGGTTTTGAGTGAGATTCTTAATCCTGAGTTCTAGCTTGATTGCACTGTGATCTGAGAGATAGTTTGTTATAATTTCTGTTCTTTTACATTTATTGAGGAGAGCTTTACTTCCAAGTATGTGGTCAGTTTTGGAATAGGTGTGGTGTGGTGCTGAAAAAAATGTATATTCTGTTGATTTGGGGTGGAGAGTTCTGTAGATGTCTATTAGGTCCGCTTGGGCAGAGCTGAGTTCAAAAAAATATGGAACGCTTCACGAATTTGCATGTCATCCTTGCGCAGGGGCCATGCTACTCTTCTCTGTATTGTTCCAATTTTAGTATATGTGCTGCCGAAGTGAGCACATAAAACAAGTTCTTAAAGACCTATGAAGAGACTCATATAACCACACAATAATATTGGAAGGCTTCAACATTCCACCGGGAGCATTAGACAGATCATTAAGGCAGAAAGCTAACAAAGATATCTGGGAGCAGAACTCACACTTGACCAAATGGACTTAGCAGATATCCATATAACTCTCCACCCCAAAATAACACAATATACAATCTTCTCATCTGCACTTAGCACATACTGTAAAATTGGCTGCACAATGGGCCATAAAACAATTCTCAGCAAATTGAAAAAAAAAAGAAAAAAACGAAATAACACCAACCACATTCTTGGACCACAGCACAATAAAAGTAGATATTAATACTAAGAAGACCACACAAAGTCATAAAATTATATGGAAATTAAATAATCTGTTCCTAAATGACTTTGGGGTAAATAATGAAATTAAGGCAGAATCAAGAAATTCTATGAAACTAATGAGAACACATATACAACATACCAGAATCTCCGGTACACACTAAAGCAAGTTAAGAGGAAAGTTTATGGCAATAAACACCCACATTGAAAAGTTGGAAAACTATCAAATTAACAACTTAACATCGCAACTAGAGAAACTAGAAAAACAAGAGCAAACCAACCCAAAGCTAGCAGAAGACAAGAAATTACCAAAATCAGAGCTGAACTGAATAAAATTGAGATGCAAAGAAGTACAAAACGTCAACAAATTCAGCAACTGGTTATTTGAAAGAATAAGATTGATAGACCACTAGTTAAACCAATAAAGAAAAAAGAGAATTTCCAGATAAACAAAATCAGAAATGATAAAGGGGTCATTACCACTGACCTCACAGAAATACAAAAAGAAGCCTTCAGAGATACTACGAACACCTCTACGAATACAAACTAGAAAGCCTAGAAGAAGCAGATAAATTTCTGGAAACATACACCCTCCCAAGGTAAAACCAGGAAAAAAATAAATCCCTGAACAGACCAATAATGAGTTCTGAAATTGAATCAGTATTAAAAGGCCTTCCAACCAGAAAAGTCCAGGACTAGATGGGTTCACACTCAAGTTCTACCAGATGTATAAAGAAAAGCTGGTACTCTTTCTACTGAAACTATTCCAAAAACAATTGAGGAGGAGGGACTCCTCCCCAACTCATTCTATGAGGCCAGCATCATCCTAATACCAAAACCTGGCAGAGACACAACAAAAAAAGAAAACTTCAGGCCAATATCCTTGAAGAATCAAGGATTCTGATTGAAGGATATTGATCGAAGATTCTTCATCAATGCAAAACTCCTCAACAAAATGCTAGCAAACCAAATCCAGCAGCACATCAAAAAGCTAATCCACCACAATCAAGTAGGCTTTATTCCTGGGATGCCAGGTTGGTTCAACATATACAAATCAATAAATGTGATTCATCACATAAACAGAATTTAAAAAACATGATCATCTCAATAGAAGCAGAAAAAAAGCTTTTGATAAAATTTAACATCCCTTCATGTAAAAAGCACTCAAAACTAGGCATCGAGGAACATATCTCAAAACAGTAAGAGCCACCATCTATGACAAAAACACAGCCAACATCATACTGAATGGGTAAAACCTGGAAGAATTCCCCTTCAAAACCAAAACAAGATAAAAATGCTCATTCTTACCACTCCTATTCAACATAGTACTGGATGTCCTAACCAGAGCAATCAGGTGAGAGTAAGAAATACAGGACATCCAAATAGGAAGAGGGGAAGTCAAACTATTTCTGTTTGTAGATTATATGATTCTTTACCTAGAAAATCCCTTAATCTCTGCCCAATAGATGCTAAATCTGATAAACAACTTTAGAAAAGTTTCAGGATACAAAATTAATGTACAAAAATCAGTAGCATTCTTCTACACCAACAACATCCAAGCTGAGAACAAAATCAAGAACACAATCCCATTCACAACAGCTATGAAGGGAATAAAATATTTAGGAATACAGCCAACCAGGGAGGTGAAAGATGTCTGCAATGAGAACAGCAAAACACTGCTCAAGAAATCAGAGATAACACAAACAAATGGAAAAACATTTCATGCTCATGGATTGGAAGAATCAATATTGTTAAAATAACTATATTGCCCAAAGCAATTTACAGATTCAATGATATTCTTATCAAACTACCAACGACATTCTTCACAGAATTGGAAAAAACCATTTTAAAATTCATATAAAACAAAAAAAGAGCCTGAATATGCAAAGCAATATTAGGCAAAAAGAAAATAGCTGGAGACATCACATTACCTGACTCCAAACTGTACTACAAGGCTATAGAAACCAAAAAGCATGCTACTGGTACAAAAACAGACACACATTCCAATGGAACTGAATAGAGAACCCAGAAATAAAGCCACCCACCTACAACCATCTGAACTTCGACAAAGTTGACAAAAACAAGAAATAAGGGAAAGATTCCTCATTCACTAAATGGTGCGGTGATAACTGGCTAGCCATATGCAGAAGATTGAAACTGGAATTCCTAACACAATATGCAAAAATTAGCTCTAGACGAAATAAAGACTTAAACACAAAACTGAAAACTATAAAAACTCTGGAAAATAATCTTGGAAATAGCATTGTGAACATAGGCCCTCACAAAGATTTCATAACAGAGATGCCAAAAGCAATTGTAAGAAAACAAAAATTGATAAATGGTACATAATTAAAGCACTTCTGCACAGCAAAAGAAACTATCAATAGAATAAGCAGACAACCTACAGAATAGGAGAAAATATTTGCAAACTATGCATTTGACAAAGGTCTAATATCCAGAATCTATATGGAACTTAAACAAATTTACAAGAAAAAATCAAATAATCCCATTAAAAAGTGGGCAAAACACATGAACAGATGATTTTCAAAAGAAGACATGCATACAGCAAAAAATCATATAAAAAATGCTCAACATCACCATTAGAGAAATGCAAATGAAAACCACATAAGATACTATCTCACACCAGCCAGAATGGCTATTATTAAAAAGTCAAAAAAGCAACAGATGCTGGTGACATTGTGGAGAAAATGGAACACTTATACACTGCTGTTGGGAATGTAAATTAGCTCAGCCATTATGGAAATATGTTTGGTAATTTCTTAGGGAGCTTAGAACTACCATTTGACCCAGCAATCCCACACTGGGTATAGGTCCAAAGGAATAGAAATCATTTTACCATAAAGACACATGAACACATATGTTTATTGCAACATTATTCACAACAGCAGAGACATGGAATCAGCCTAAATGCCTATCAGTAGTAGATTGGATAAAGAAAATGTGGGGGGGGAGGAGCCAAGATGGCCGAATAGGAACAGCTCCGGTCTACAGCTCCCAGCGCGAGCGACGCAGAAGACGGGTGATTTCTGCATTTCCATCTGAGGTACCGTGTTCATCTCACTAGGGAGTGCCAGACAGTGGGCGCAGGTCAGTGGGTGAGTGCACCGTGCGCCAGCCGAAGCAGGGGCGAGGCATTGCCTCACTTGGGAAGCGCAAGGGGTCAGGGAGTGCCATTTCCAGGGGTGACAGACGGCACCTGGAAAATCGGGACACTCCCACCCGAATACTGTGCCTTTCCGACGGGCTTAGGAAACAGTGCCCCAGGAGAGTATAGCCCACACCTGGCTCAGAGGGTCCTACGCACACGGAGTCTGGCTGATTGCTAGCACAGCAGTCTGAGATCAAACAGCAAGTCGGCAGCGAGGCTGGGGGAGGGGCGCCCGCCATTGCCCAGGCTCGCTTAGGTAAACAAAGCAGCCTGGAAGCTTGAACTGGGTGGAGCCCACCACAGCTCAAGGAGGCCTGCCTGCCTCTGAAGGCTCCACCTCTGGGGGCAGGGCACAGACAAACAAAAAGACAGCAGTAACCTCTGCAGACTTAAATGTCCCTGTCTGACAGCTTTGAGGAGAGCAGTGGTTCTCCCAGCACGCAGCTGGAGATCTGAGAACAGGCTGACTGCCTCCTCAAGTGGGTCCCTGACCCCTGACCCCCGAGCACCCTAACTGGGAGGCACCCCCCCGCAGGGGCAGACTGACACCTCACACGGCCGGCCAGGTACTCCAACAGACCTGCAGCTGAGGGTCCTTTCTGTTAGAAGGAAAACTAACAGAAAGGACATCCACACCAAAAACCCATCTGTACATCACCATCATCAAGATCAAAAGTAGATAAAACCACAAAGATGGGGAAAAAACAGAGCAGAAAAACTGGAAACTCTAAAAAGCAGAGTACCTCTCCTCCTCCAAAGGAATGCAGTTCCTCACCAGCAATGGAACAAAGCTGGACGGAGAATGACTTTGACGAGCTGAGAGAAGAAGGCTTCAGACGATCAAATTACTCTGAGCTACGGGAGGATATTCAAACCAAAGGCAAAGAAGTTGAAAACTTTGAAAAAAATTTAGAAGAATGTATAACTAGAATAACCAATACAGAGAAGTGCTTAAAGGAGCTGATGGAGCTGAAAACCAAGGCTCGAGAACTACGTGAAGAATGCAGAAGCCTCAGGAGCCGATGCGATCAAATGGAAGAAAGGGTATCAGCCCTGGAAGATGAAATGAATGAAATGAAGCGAGAAGGGAAGTTTAGAGAAAAAAGAATAAAAAGAAACGAGCAAAGCCTCCAAGAACTGTGGGACTATGTGAAAAGACCAAATCTACGTCTGATTGGTGTACCTGAAAGTGACGGGGAGAATGGAAACAAGTTGGAAAACACTCTGCAGGATATTATCCAGGAGAACTTCCCCAATCTAGCAAGGCAGGCCAACATTCAGATTCAGGAAATACAGAGAACGCCACAAAGATACTCCTCGAGAAGAGCAACTCCAAGACACATAATTGTCAGATTCACCAAAGTTGAAATGAAGGAAAAAATGTTAAGGGCAGCCAGACAGAAAGGTCGGGTTACCATCAAAGGGAAGCCCATCAGACTAACAGCGGATCTCTCGGCAGAAACCCTACAAGCCAGAAGAGAGTGGGGGCCAATATTCAACATTCTTAAAGAAAAGAATTTTCAACCCAGAATTTCATATCCTGCCAAACTAAGCTTCATAAGTGAAGGAGGAATAAAATACTTTACAGACAAGCAAATGCTGAGAGATTTTGTCACCACCAGGCCTGCCCTAAAAGAGCTCCTGAAGGAAGCACTAAACATGGAAAGGCACAACTGGTACCAGCCACTGCAAAATCATACTGAAATGTAAAGACCATCGAGACTAGGAAGAGACTGCATCAACTAACGAGCAAAATAACCAGCTAACATCATAATGACAGGATCAGATTCACACATAACAATATTAACTTTAAATGTAAATGGACTAAATGCTCCAATTAAAAGACACAGACTGGCAAATTGGATAAAGACTCAAGACCCATCAGTGTGCTGTATTCAGGAAACCCATCTCACATGCAGAGACATACATAGGCTCAAAATAAAAGGATGGAGGAAGATCTACCAAGCAAATGGAAAACAAAAAAAGGCAGGGGTTGCAATCCTAGTCTCTGATAAAACAGACTTTAAACCAACAAAGATCAAAAGAGACAAAGAAGGCCATTACATAATGGTAAAGGGATTAATTCAACAAGAAGAGCTAACTAACCTAAATATATATGCACCCAATACAGGAGCACCCAGATTCATAAAGCAAGTCCTGAGTGACCTACAAAGAGACTTAGACTCCCACACATTAATAATGGGAGACTTTAACACCCCACTGTCAACATTAGACAGATCAACGAGACAGAAAGTCAACAAGGATACCCAGGAATTGAACTCAGCTCTGCACCAAGCGGACCTAATAGACATCTACAGAACTCTTCACCCCAAATCAACAGAATATACATTTTTTTCAGCACCACACCACACCTATTCCAAAATTGACCATATACTTGGAAGTAAAGCTCTCCTCAATAAATGTAAAAGAACAGAAATTATAACAAACTATCTCTCAGATCACAGTGCAATCAAGCTAGAACTCAGGATTAAGAATCTCACTCAAAACTGCTCAACTACATGGAAACTGAATAACCTGCTCCTGAATGACTACTGGGTACATAACGAAATGAAGGCAGAAATAAAGATGTTATTTGAAACCAATGAGAACCAAGACACAACATACCAGAATCTCTGGGATGCATTCAAAGCAGTGTGTAGAGGGAAATTGATAGCACTAAATGCCCACAAGAGAAAGCAGGAAAGATCCAAAATTGACACCCTAACATCACAATTAAAAGAACTAGAAAAGCGAGAGCAAACACATTCAAAAGCTAGCAGAAGGGAAGAAATAACTAAAATCAGAGCAGAACTGAAGGAAATAGAGACACATAAAACCCTTCAAAAAATTAATGAATCCAGGAGCTGGTTTTTTGAAAGGATCAACAAAATTGATAGACTGCTAGCAAGACTAATAAAGAAAAAAAGAGAGAAGAATCAAATAGATGCAATAAAAAATGATAAAGGGGATATCACCACCAATCCCACAGAAATACAAACTACCATCAGAGAATATTACAAGCACCTCTACGTGAATAAACTAGAAAATCTAGAAGAAATGGATAAATTCCTGGACACATACACCCTCCCAAGACTAAACCAGGAAGAAGTTGAATCTCTGAATAGACCAATAACAGGAGCTGAAATTCTGGCAATAATCAATAGCTTACCAACCAAAAAAAGTCCAGGACCAGACGGGTTCACAGCCGAATTCTACCAGAGGTACAAGGAGGAACTGGTACCATTCCTTCTGAAACTATTCCAATCAATAGAAAAAGAGGGAATCCTCCCTAACTCATTTTATGAGGCCAGCATCATCCTGATACCAAAGCCTGGTAGAGACACAACAAAAAAAGAGAATTTTAGACCAATATCCTTGATGAACATTGATGCAAAAATCCTCAATAAAATACTGGCAAACTGAATCCAGCAGCACATCAAAAAGCTTATCCACCATGATCAAGTGGGCTTCATCCCTGGGATGCAAGGCTGGTTCAATATACGCAAATCAATAAATGTAATCCAGCATATAAACAGAACCAAAGACAAAAACCACATGATTATCTCAATAGATGCAGAAAAGGCCTTTGACAAAATTCAACAACCCTTCATGCTAAAAACTCTCAATAAATTAGGTATTGATGGGACATATCTCAAAATATTAAGAGCTATTTATGACAAACCAACAGCCAATATCATACTGAATGGGCAAAAACTGGAAGCATTCCCTTTCAAAACTGGCACAAGACAGGGATGCCCTCTCTCACCACTTCTATTCAACATAGTGTTGGAAGTTCTGGCCAGGGCAATTAGGCAGGAGAAGGAAATCAAGGGTATTCAAGTAGGAAAAGAGGAAGTCAAATTGTCCCTGTTTGCAGATGACATGATAGTATATCTAGAAAACCCCATTGTCTCAGCCCAAAATCTCCTTAAGCTGATAAGCAACTTCAGCAAAGTCTCAGGATACAAAATCAGTGTGCAAAAATCACAAGCATTCTTATACCTCAATAACAGACAAACAGAGAGCCAAATCATGAGTGAACTCCCATTCACAATTGCTTCAAAGAGAATAAAATACCTAGGAATCCAACTTACAAGGGATGTGAAGGACCTCTTCAAGGAGAACTACAAACCACTGCTCAAGGAAATAAAAGAGGATACAAACAAATGGAAGAACATTCCATGCTCATGGGTAGGAAGAATCAATAACATGAAAATGGCCATCCTTCCCAAGGTAATTTACAGATTCAATGCCATCCCCATCAAGCTACCAATGACTTTCTTCACAGAATTGGAAAAAACTACTTTAAAGTTCATATGGAACCAAAAAAGAGCCCGCATTGCCAAGTCAATCCTAAGCCAAAAGAACAAAGCTGGAGGCATCACACTACCTGACTTCAAACTATACTACAAGGCGACAGTAACCAAAACAGCATGGTACTGGTACCAAAACAGAGATATAGATCAATGGAACAGAACAGAGCCATCAGAAATAATGCCACATATCTACAACTATCTCATCTTTGACAAACCTGACAAAAACAAGAAATGGGGAAAGGATTCCCTATTTAATAAATGGTGCTGGGAAAACTGGCTAGCCATATGTAGAAAGCTGAAACTGGATCCCTTCCTTACACCTTATACAAAAATCAATTCAAGATGGATTAAAGACTTAAATGTTAGACCTAAAACCATAAAAACCCTAGAAGAAAACCTAGGCATTACCATTCAGGACATAGGCATGGGCAAGGACTTCATGTCTAAAACACCAAAAGCAATGGCAACAAAAGCCAAAATAGACAAATGGGATCTAATTAAACTAAAGAGCTTCTGCACAGCAAAGGAAACTACCATCAGAGTGAACAGGCAACCTACAAAATGGGAGAAAATTTTCGCAATCTACTCGTCTGACAAAGGGCTAATATCCAGAATCTACAATGATCTCCAACAAATTTACAAGAAAAAACAAACAACCCCATCAAAAAGTGGGCGAAGGACATGAACAGACACTTCTCAAAAGAAGACATTTATGCAGCCAAAAAACACATGAAAAAATGCTCACCATCACTGGCCATCAGAGAAATGCAAATCAAAACCACAATGAGATACCATCTCACACCAGTTAGAATGGCAATCATTAAAAAGTCAGGAAACAACAGGTGCTGGAGAGGATGTGGAGAAATAGGAACACTTTTACACTGTTGGTGGGACTGTAAACTAGTTCAACCCTTGTGGAAGTCAGTGTGGCGATTCCTCAGGGATCTAGAACTAGAAATTCCATTTGACCCAGCCATCCCATTACTGGGTATATACCCAAAGGACGATAAATCATGCTGCTATAAAGACACATGCATATGTATGTTTATTGCAGCATTATTCACAATAGCAAAGACTTGGAACCAACCCAAATGTCCAACAATGATAGACTGGATTAAGAAAATGTGGCACATATACACCATGGAATACTATGCAGCCATAAAAAATGATGAGTTCGTGTCCTTTGTAGGGACATGGATGAAATTGGAAATCATCATTCTCAGTAAACTATCGCAAGAACAAAAAACCAAACACCGCATATTCTCACTCATAGGTGGGAACTGAACAATGAAAACACATGGACACAGGAAGGGGAACATCAGACTTCAGGGACTGTTGTGGGGTGGGGGGAGTGGGGAGGGATAGCATTGGGAGATATACCTAATGCTAGATGACGAGTTGGTGGGTGCAGCGCACCAGCATGGCACATGTATACATATGTAACTTACCTGCATGTTGTGCACATGTACCATAGAGCCTAAAGTATAATAATAATAATAGTAATAATAATTAAAAAAATAAAAAAAAGAAAAAAAAGAAAATGTGGTACATATACACCATGGAATACTATGCAGCCATATAAAAGAATGAGATCATGTACTTTTTAGCAATATGGATGCAGCTGGAGGCCATTATCCTAAGCAAACTAATGCAGGACATAAAACCAAACATCACATGTTCTCACTTACAACTGGGAGCTAAACACTAAGTACACATGGACACAAAGAAGGGAACAACAGACACCAGGGCCTACTTGAGGGTGGAGGGTGGGAGGAGGTAAGGATAGAAAAGCTACCTATTGGGTACTATGCTTATTACCTGGTAATGAAATAACCTGTATACCCACAAAAATCAGGATTCAAATGCAACTGCCATTTGGTTCAAAGATGTAGAAAATAAATATAGAAAAGCATCCCCCCCTGGGGCTTGAACAGTGTTACTTACAACAGTGGAAGTTCAGTGTCATGCTGGCAGGGCCAATAATGGATATTAGATCCTGAGTGAGGGAATGCCCATGAGGTCTTGAGCATACTGCATATGTGTGTATTTGTGATATCTGGGCCCTCTAAAGCACGAACCCCCTTTCCAGCATCTAAGCTTACTGGCTGGGAAGATTTGTTCCTCCTCACAACTCATTATTCAGTTGTCTCCACAGCCTATCTTTCATTCTCTAAATACTTCTAATTTCCATTAGCTCTCTTCCTCTCTGCAATGTGGTCTTCCTTCTCTCCATCCATCTTTCTTTTCCTCCTTTTTTTACTTTCTTTCTCCCTCTACATTTCATTGCTTCCTTTTTCTTTCATTGCAATTTCTTTTTTAGAACAATGTTTTTCAAGAAATACATAGCATGCTGTCTCTTAGAATGCGTGTGTGTTAGCTTTTACACTGTTGGTGGAACTGTCAACTAGTTCAACCATTGTGGAAGACAGTGTGGCAATTCCTCAAGTATATAGAACTAGAAATACCATTTGACCCAGCCATCCCATTACTGGGTACATACCCACAGGATTATAAATCATGCTGCTATAAAGACACATGGCACACGTATGTTTATTACTTCACTATTCACAATAGCAAAGACTTGGAACCAACCCAAATGTCCATCAATGATAGACCGGATTAAGAAAATGTGGCACATATACACCATGGAATACTATGCAGCCATAAAAAAGGATGAGTTCATGTCCTTTGTAGGGACATGGATGAAGCTGGAAACCATCGTTCTCAGCAAACTATCGCAAGGACAAAAAACCAAACACTGCATGTTCTCACTCATAGGTGGGAATTGAACGATGAGAACACTTGGACACAGAAAGAGGAACATCACACACCAGGGCCTGTCGTGGGGTGGGGGGAGGGGGGAGGGATAGCATTAGGAGATATACCTAATGTAAATGACGAGTTAATTGGTGCAGCACAACAGCATGGCACATGTATACATATGTAACAAACCTGCATGTTGTGCACATGTACCCTAGAACTTAGAGTATAATTAAAAAAATAAAAAAAAAAAGAATGTGTGTGTGTTAGAGCGGAGGAATGTATAAGCCTACAGAAAAATATATGAAAACATGAAAGTATTACCTCTCTTTAAACTTCTCAAATAAATATTTTCCCCACAGGAAATTACTATTAAGACCTTAGCTTTTATATTTCTGGACCATTTTCAACATAGTTTAAAAGTATACAGTTTCTTAAACAAAGGTAAATAATCAGATCCATATCAGTTTTACAAGTAATTTGTTTTCTAATCAACAATGAGTAATGGATCTCTTTTCATATAAGTATATAAACTTTTAATTTGTACATAATATTTCATATTTTGAATATACCATTGATTTAACCATTTCTAATAGTTGCAAATATAGGTTTTCTCCATTTTTTGATATTATCAAAAACACTGCAATAAACACACTTGCACATTACTCTTTATTTACTTGTATATGTAAGGATGTATGCCTAGACCTGGTGCTGATGATTAAAAGAATACTTTAAAATTTGATAGATCTACAAAATCTCCCTCCAGGGCTTCTGTTTACTTCTACCACCAGTGTATGAAAGATATTATTTCTTCACTCTCTACCTAACATTAGTCATTATAAAATCTATTTGAAATATTCTTTTCATTTTTACAGACTAAAAACATTCTTTTGTCATTCCAATGTGTATTTTTATGATGTGTATTTTATGATTTTATTATTTGTTGTAAAATAGTATTTGCATTTTTCCTGTTTATTCCTTATTTGTATTTTTTTCTTTTATGAATTACTAATTCATAGCTTTTGCTTATTTTTTTTCTATTGGTTTGTTTGTCTTCTTATTAATTTGAAAGAATCTCTGAAATATTAAGGGTAAAAACTGGCTACATGGCCAGGTGCAGTGGCTCATGCTTGTAATCCCAGCACTTTGGAAGGCCAAGGCAGGTGGATCATCTGAGGTCAAGAGTTTGAGACCAGCCTGGCCAATGTGGTGAAACCCCATCTCTACTAAAAATACAAAAATTAGCTGGGCTTGCTGGTGAGTGCTTGTAATCCCAGCCACTCAGGAGGCTGAGGCAGGAGAATCGCTTGAACCCGGGAGGCAGAGGTTGCAGTAAGCCAATATCACACCATTGCATTCCAGCCTGGGCAACAAGAGCGAAACTCCATCTCAAACAAACAAACAAACTGGCTACATATACTATAAATAGCTTTACTCCTGTGCCTCATCTATCTGTACCCTATTTACATTATCTATGCCATAGATAATTCCCTTCCTCTATCCTTTGTTTTTATCTTTGTTTAGGATATGTTTTTATTTAAAGATATTTTTATTTTATGCACAGTCAATATTGTCAATTTTATCTTTTATGGCTTATGATCTTTATGCTTTCTTGAAGATATAATCTACCAAAATAATATAAAATGTTCTACTTTACCTTATTCTTCCAAGTTTATCATTATGCATTATGTTTATCAGAAACTTCATCAATTCAGTATGCATTATAGGGGCTGAACACTATTATAGTCTCAATAGATACGTAATTGTGCCAAGACTTTTACTAAATTATATGCCTCCTAATTTAAAATAATTTCTATTATATTGTCATATTTATAAAAATTTCTTTCTTGGCTCCCTATTTTGTCTCAATAATTTATTTGGCAAATCAACATTTTTTAAATTACTGACATGTTATAATTTATCTTAACATGCCAAAGTGTTTTCCCTTCGATTTTTCTTTCTTATTCCAAATTTGCTTTATTATTTCAATCCTTTTGCTCTTCTAACTATATTTTATAGTCACTTTTTCGTGTTCCATTAGATTTTTTTCATTGAGATTGCATTGAATTATATTAGTGTCAGTAAAATTTCTATCCTATAATATTTATATGAATTCATTTTACACACAGGTGTATGGGATGTCTCCTTGCAGTCAGGTCAGAAATTTTCCAGTTCAGGAAAGCATTATAATTTTTGTCATATCATTTTCATACATTTCTTATCAAATATGCTTCTATTACATTTTATCTTTTGTTACTAGTATTAATTGAGTCTTATGGATTTTGTTGCTATTATAAGTTGAGTCTTATAGCTTTGTTATTATTATGATTTAAGTCAGAGTTTTCTATTACATTTACTAGAAAACTTTTTTTTGTATATTTATGTTTTATTCAGCCACCTTCTGGATTATTTTTATCAGTTATAATCATTTTCAATGTATTCTTTTTAGATATTTTAAAATAATTTTTATTACATATTATATATGTTATATACTTTTTTATTATAAAGTTTTCAAGTACATAGTCAAGGTGAATTGTACAGCTACCATTTATACACAAAATATCTAGATTCTACCATTGGCATTGTACTATATTTGCTTTGTCACATATTTATTCACATATCAATGTTTTTCATCTAATAATATATACTTTAGATTTTGAAACATTTCTAAGTAAACCATAGACATCAATACATTTTCTACATGCTTCAGCATTTACAGTATTAACTAGAGCTTTATATTTTTGTACATTTTTCTTTTAAAAGTAATTTACTTACAATGAAATGCAGAAATCTTAAGTGAGTCTTCAGTGAGTTTTGGGAAATGCACAAACCTGGCAATGAAAGCCCATTAGCCAGAAAATTCCCTTATTCCTTTTTCTAGTCAATCTGCACTCTCACCTTCTCAAAGGCAACCACTATTCTGAATTTTTCCTCCATCAATTAACTTATCCTATTCTAAAAATTTTATAAATGGAATTATATGCTATCCAATTTTTGTGTAAATATTATTTCACTTATCGTCTGTTTAAAGATAAAGTTGAAGCACTTTTTCATGTGTTTTTGGCTATTTATATACCATCTTTTGTAAGGCACCTGTTCAAATATTTTGCATTTAAAGAATCATATTGAATTTTGCTTTTTACTATTCAGTTATAAGAGTTCCTTGTATATCATAGATTTGGACATTTTTTAGATACATTTTGCAAATATTTCTTCTCCCAGCCTGTAGTTGCATATTTATTTATTTCTTATCTTTTGATAAACAGACATTGTTAATTTTGATGAAGTCTATTATGTTACTTTTTTCTATTGTATTAATATTTTCTGTTATTAGTTTATGAAAACTTTTAGTAGCCCCAAGTCATGAAGATATTATTCTATGCTTTACTCCCAAAGATTTATAAGTTTAGCTTTTATTTTTAGATATATATGCATCTTGAATTAATTTTTGTGTATTACACGAAATAGGTATCAAGTTCCTTTCTCTTTTTTAAATTTTTTTTTTCAAGTTCCTTTTTCAAAACTATATTGACACTTAGTTACTCCAGCATCATTTGATGGAATTAGTTTTCTCATTGCATAACTTTGTCACAAATCAAATGACAAGGTATGTGTGGACATATTCTGGGTTTCCTGTTTCATTCCATTTATTTATGTGTTGATCCTTATGCCAGTCACTGTTTTAATTATTGCAATTTTGTAGAAACTTTTGAAATCAAGTCATGTAAATCCTACAACTAAATTACTTTTCAAAATTGTTTTGGATAGTCTAGGTCCTTTCCAGTTCAGTATGAAATTTAAAATCAGTTCAATTTCTACAGAAAAGACTACTGGGTTTACACTTGAAAGTGCATTGAATCTATAGATAAATTTGGGAAGAATTGGCATCATAATAACATTTAATTTTTTACTTCATGAACATGGTATATCTCTTCACTTATTAAGTCTACTTTAATTTCTTTCCATGTTATAGTTTTCCTTGTAGAGATAATGCACATATTTTGTTATATTGATTCCCAAATATTTTATAATTTAAACACTATTGTAAATAAATTTTTAATTTAATTTTTCAACAGTTGGCTAAAACTATATAAAAATTCAATTGAATATTGTATA
The DNA here is from genome assembly GCF_028885625.2 of Pongo pygmaeus. NCBI lineage: Eukaryota > Metazoa > Chordata > Mammalia > Primates > Hominidae > Pongo > Pongo pygmaeus. The sequence continues at coordinate 66,512,150 of NC_072385.2, read as the reverse complement.
TTTACCTTGTATACTATAAACTAATGAAATTCACTTACTTATGAAGTTGTTTTGTATATTTTTTTAAGGATTTTCTGCAAAAACAATCATACCATCTGCAAATAGAAACAACCTTTCTTCTTTCTTTTAAATCTTTATAGCTTTTGTCATATTTTTTCTTTGCATTATTGCAATGTCTAGAACCTCCATTTCCACTTGATTTTAACCAAAAGGCCTAGAAGTGGTAGAATATCCATTTGAATAGAAGTTGTAAGTAGACATTCTTCTTTATTACCAATCTTAGAGCGAAAGCATTTAATATCTTACCATCAAACAAGAAATTATCTGTAGAATTTTCATAGTGACTTTCATCAGATATCTTGAATTTTCTAAGGAGGTTGGCATAAACGTGTTGAATCTTGCCAAATTATCTTTCTATATTTATTAAAATAATCATGGGAATTGTTTCCCATTTATTCTGTTTAGATAGTGAACTATTTGATTTATTTTTAAACACTTTTAGATTTTCTAAGTAGGTGACAATGACAGTTTATTCTCTTCTTCTAATACATACACATGTCTTATTGCTTTTCTTTTCTTCTTGCTGCATACATCAAGCCCTCTACCATGATGCTGAGTAAACATCTAATGGCAATTGAGTTTATTATAAGTCTTTTAAAATCAAGAATGGTGGTTGAACAATGCTTTTTCTAAATTTATTAAATAATCATGCATTTATTTCTAAAATATATTAACAGATTTATTATATGCATGGACTTCCTAGTGCTGAACTATTCTTACATTACTAAACATTACTTGATCATGATGCATTCTTCTTTCCAATAGATGACTATGAATTTTTATCTTATTTAAAGTTTTTGTGTGCATAGTTATTGTTTGTGCTCTTTTTTTTTAATTGTAATATCAAGGCTATATTAGCCTTGTATTAGGCAATTAGTTTTCTTCTTTTACAAGGTTATAGGAAAATATAAATAACAGTTATTTTCTGTTGCTTGAATGTTTGATTATGTTATTTATAAAACCATCTGCATCTGATCTCTTTTCTTTGCAGGCAAATGTCTCATAAAATTATTGATCTATTCATGTATCTTTTACTTTAATTTAAAAAATTCACATTTTCCTATAAAATTATGTATTTCATCTAGAATTTCTTATATAAAATTATATATAATATTATCTTATAATTTTAAATTACCCTTTCTATATCTATGGCTCCTTTTTTAGTTCTAATAGTTTTTATTTATATTTTTTCTATATTTTTATAAGCTTTGACAGAGGGTGGCTATTTTGTTGATCTTTTATTAGAACTAGATCTTGGTTTTATGTATCAATTGTATTGATTTGAATTTTGATTTCAGATTCATTCTCTCCTGTTTTATTATGCTCCCTCTTTATTTCTGGTTCCAAGCATTTTCTAATAAATGCACTTATGGTTATTAATTTTCTTTTGATTACTGCTTTGGATATAACACATCCATTTTTCTATGCAGTGTTCTCATTGTCATTCACATCTAAGTAGCTTTTACATTATGTTTATTTTTGATTTTTCAACCCCAAAATTAAATACAATAGTATTTTTAAAATCTCAGCAGTTTGGGTTTTTTTTTTGTATTAGCTATTTATTTTTTGTTAAAATGTACCTTATATTATTTCTGCTGATTGGAATCCTTTGGGATTTCCATTGCAGCTTACAATATTGTCAATTTTTTAAATTTATCATGAGTATTTTAAAACATGCAGTCTTAATTTTATTTTTATTGATATTACCTATGTATTACTTTTGTTCTCTTGATCTATTACTTTTTGAAAAGGAGTGGTTGCATCTTACTCTGGTTAAATCCCTATATGCTTTGAAATAATTTTTGCTTTATGAATATTTCCAAACTATATTCTTCATAGCATAAAAGCTATGTTTTTGAAAAAGTTTCAAAATGTATTCAGTATCTATCATGTACCAGATACTTAGATATACTGGTCAATAAGACAGAATTCTACCTTCTCTGCCTTAAGGTCATACAGTCTTCTAAAACTAATCACAGTAATTTCTGGTAATGATAATGCTATGAAGACAATAAGTACATTAGAAAACAGCATTCATAATGAGCTCAGAAGGATTTTTAAGCAGAGGAGTAACTATCTAACTTACATTAAAATAGAGCATTTTGGATGCTCTAGGGATGTTAAAATTAAAAATGGGAACATCATTTAACAGGCTATTGCAGTGGATTAGAAAAGATATGATGATGGTTTGCATTAGGATCATGGTGGGCGAAATCAGTGAGGAGGATGTGATAGAAGTATTACTTTCAAGGCTTCGGCTTAAGCCACTGAATAGATGGTGCAGTCTTCACTGGACTGTACAGAAACACATTTGAGAATGTAGAAATACTAAGGACAGAAACACATTTGAGAATGTAGAGTATGAGTGGGCATTTTAAGAGGTAACTGGGCAGGGATTGTGTGGAAATCAAGATATGCTTTGAAAATGTGACAGTCCTTATTAATATGCAACTGGATATAGCAAGAAGGAAGCTGGATATATGAGCCTGGAATTCAAGGGAGTAATCAGGACTGGAAACTAAAGTTGAGAGTCGATAGCATACAGATAAAGTCATGGAACTGGATGAACTTACATAGAGACTTTACATAAATGAAGATACGGGAGCCAGTTCTGATCCTGGATCTATGAGCACTTAGAACAGCACAGAGGAGGAGAAGAAGGAGTGGGAAAAGGAGCTTAAGTTAGAGCAACTTAATAAATATAAAGGAAACCAAGAGAAAGGAGTCAGACAAGACAAAAGAACATATGCTTCCAGAAAAAAGAAATGATCAAATGTGTTGAATGCAACTGAGATGTAGAATAGGATGAGAATGAAAGATTACCACTATCTTTGGCCACATGGAAGAAATTAATAACCTTGACAGAAGGAATTTCCAACCAGAGTTGGGTTTGAGAATAAATGCAAAGGATTTGTGCAGTAAATGGGAAGTAATGAAATAGAAGTAGCAAGTGTTTTGGGTTTATCTCAATGAAATTCAGAGGAACAATGTATTGAATTGGGTTATTTTTCATGGTATGTACTGATGTAACAAAAGGAAAGGTCATTTCATCTAATAAATTCAACTTAGGAGATTGAGGTGATCCCATTTATTGCATTCAATTAACTATTTAAACCCTGCATTGTTTTCTTCCTGGGATGTTCCCAGATTGATGGAATAGATTAAGTATTTAAAGCAAACAAACAAATAGAAACCTTGACCACTTCGAGTTGATGTGAAGAATATTCCTCTGTTTTTCTGGGTCTGTCAAAACTTCATTGTTTCTATTGTGAAATGCTACATTCCCCATTAATTACATCGTTTGGGAAATAATTCATCACTGCTGAAACTTTCCCACCAGAAACCTTGGACATGATACAGGTTTTCACTTTGGTTCCATTAAGATTTTATTTTAATATGTCTAACCTTCTGTCTGACAAAGGTGATTTTTTTTTTCTTGCTCTACTTTTCATCTCTAGTGTAATGCCAAAAATGAGGTTTCTCATGCACAATCTTATTACTGGCAGCATATCATATCAAGTGACTTTTCTGGCAGCCAGCAGCAAGATTTTAAAAAACTAATAAAAAACTTTCTTTTCGCTTAGAAAAAGAAAATCCCAAGATGCTTGATTAAATGTGTTCTGTCTCTTTTTACCAATGATTTCACAAAAATTGAATAGGAATACTTGATCACTTTACAACCACCTCCTTTCTTAATGAAATAAAGACATGTTGAAAATAGTATCTTCTACATACTATCTCAACGATCCCAAATGTGTGATTGATACTCATATAGGGAATCTTGTAACTAATCTTTTTAGACATATTAATTTATATTTCAGCCCAAGCTCTTGATTCTGTTTAATAGGACTCAGAAGGGGAAGAGAAGAATAGCATTCATATTTTTAACGGCTAGAGTCTCTTTGAAAATCCCTTAGGAAAGAGACCTATTTTCAAAATAGAATAGATAAAGCATGATTTTGAAGGACGTTTCAATAGGTCTTGTGCAAAATGATGGCAAATGGACACTGTGACCACTTCAGTTTGTGGAGGGTGGTTCTCACCAAGGCCTTACCTGGATTATCTAGAAAACTGGTTTTTATCTAGGAGGGATGTGAAGATTTGGCTGCTCAGAGAGGAATCCAAAGTGATTGTAGAGATGAACAGTTGTAATAAGGGAGTATTCTCAAAAGCTGGGAGAAAATGTTTGTCAAAACTACCCACTGTTATTTCATAAGTTAAAATATGGATTTCTCTTAATTTTCAATAAATATTGTATCTACAAAGGAAAATATGCTCAGAACAGTGACTGGTCCTCTTGGTAATTGGAGCAACATTTTAAGAAATCTAAGTATAAAACTGACTTAAGCCTTGAAATGCTTGTAAAAATCAGAAATCTGCCAGTAACATGTTGGGAAGGAATTTGCCAGATTGAGTTTCCGTGTTAATAGATTCAGATTTGTTTGCCATCCTACTCGATTGGTAGATAAAAGTGGTTATCTGTGGATTACTGAGTTAGCAAATGAATGTCAATGGATCAAAAAACACACCTTGCAACATGAAATCCTGGAATGTGGAAATTGAAGAACCCTTGTACCATGAACCAGTATTATCTGGCAGATTCATGATAAAGTAAGCCATCAGGAATGGTATCTGAAATCTTTCTGTAATGACTATAATGGTCAGAAATGTAACTCAGTGAAAACATTTCCTACTGATTTGGGGTCAATCTTAATATGTTACCCAGGTTAATGTCACCCTTTCTTTAGGAAATAATAAAGAAGTGGTTGTATCCTCATCCCACAGGAAGTCCAAAGGGAACTTTGAATTGCTTGTAATGATTGCTTTCTACTGGCCTGAATGAATTAACTGCCTCCTCAGGGAATGGTGTTCGGTCTGTGCCAAAAAGATAGAGAACTTTAAGCTTGTAACTGGAGAATGTGTCAGGAATTAAAAAGAGGATGGCAGCAGATACCAAGATCTGCTGGAGCAGAAATGCATAGTCTATGATTATTAACGGACCGATTATCTAAGCTCTCTGTTTATCCTCTAGTTATATTTTTCATGTAATAGGGTAACATTTTATTAAGGTTTTACTCTGTGTTAGGCTCTGTGCTGATGTTTACTGTGTATTTAACCCACTGGGAGGGGTGCTATTGATACTGTTTTACAAATGAGGAGAATTGGGATGAAGAGATGTTAAAACCAAAACCAAAACAAACAAAAAAAATCTGTCCTGATTTACTCAGCTAGCAAGAGCAGAGCTGGGATTTAAAACCTAGACAGTGTGACTCTAGCTATGTACTCCTAACCATTATGCTACACTGTCACCTTTAACCTAAGGATGGGCCTATGCCACAAAGAGGCAGACAGAGTTTAAATCAATAAAGAGAATAAAGAAATTATCTCAATTGAACGCTAGCTTTGCATTTTCAATGAGGCACAGTTTTTTCTGCCCTCCATTATCAAAATTAGGGGAATTATATCTGCTAAGATTTTATATTTTGGGGGGAAAGTTTGGAAAACCTCTGGCTGATAATTAAGGCAGTCAACTACTGCAGCCTACATTATGATTGCTCCTGGTATCTAGAAATTGCCAGAACATTTATGAAAACATAGATCAATCAGTATTCAATAGTTATTATCCCTTTTACTGTAAATTTGACAATTAGAAAAAAGCACTAGAGATGAAGTCTTCTCACATAATCTTTATGCATGAGTAATTCCCGGCATAGACTCTAAGAAAGATAAAGAAGGATAATAATAGAATAGAAGGATATGAGAAACTTGAAAACCCCAGTATGTAAAACTGATGAGAGAGTGAAATGCCAGAACATTTTATTCACACTTAAGCTTCTGGGGAAAAATAATCAGTGAGGATCAACTTGTCCAAGGTTATCCAATTGTCTTTCTGGCTGAGCAATTTGAGATTTGAGATTTTATTGTGTTTATCAAAACTCTAATACCATACTCAGAATATTCTCAATCAGCTTTGCTTCATTTTTTAGGGTTTGGGGGTTAGGAGGGCAATTTCACATTGTAGGATAAGTTACTAATAGGCAATTCTTGCTTTTTATCAAATAGTCATTTATGAGGAATTTAGTTTTGATTAAGTAGAAGGTATTAAACATTTTTCCACTAAGAACTGTTATGGCTGACACTAAAACTCTGTTGAATGACACACAAATCCTTTGCTCATTTATTTTTTCATTTTAGTATTTGAAAAGCTGAAAATACCTTGCTCAATCAAAAAAATTTTTTGCTGTCAAAAAAATACGTTTCTTCCTGCCAAAGATAGTAATAACTGTTCATTTACCAAAAAGCCATAATGCATTCCGGTCCCCTTTTTTTTTTGTCATGGAAATATAAACTTACGAATTAAGACTGGGTTGTTTGCCTGACAGAGTTAGAATCAGAGAAAGCATAATAACACATGAAGAGTTTTGTAATGCTTTAAAAGTCTATATGGAGTTGCTGTTCCCTAGAACCTTCCAAGTGACTTAATCTCTTAACTTCCAAGTCCCCTTGAAACTTTTACCTGACAGTTTTTAAAATTGTGCTTTCTCATCTCTTCATTGAAAGATACAAGAAAGTAAAATAATAATAAACATAATTTCTTTAATCCAACGTGGCCTAGGAGTAAGACAATCTTCAATTAATCATCCAAACTGGAACATCAATTTGAGTAAAAGAGGCCATTATTAATAATTGCCACAGGTGTAAAATGCATCTATCCAATGGGTGTTGTTACCAACCTAGGAGCAATTTCCCTAGACATGAAGCGACTGGAAATGACTACAGGAATTGAAAAATCTTAAAATTCAAAATACTTTGAAAAGCAACATTGCTTTGTTCTCTGGAGGCCTGTGAGAGTACATTAAATAGCTATGGAATTTTATTTCAGGTGTTTTCTCTAGATGACCAGGTTTTAAATTCCGAGCTTACAAGGATAGTTACTTTATTTAGTTCAGCTTATTAGCACACGTTGAACCTAAAAATCTTATTATTTCTTTTTAGCAGTTCTTTTCAGTTCAAGACTCAATCATTTCTTCCCTGACTAGGTCTACAAAACACCAGCTATCTGTAAGCAAGATTACTAGTTAGTTACTTTTCTAATCACTACTACAAATTCCCTCTGGTTCTTCCTAATGTCTCTGAGAAAACCATAAACAAACCTGCTTCTGGGTTTTTCCCCACTTTTATGCTTAGGTTTGTAGAATCTACTTTTCATCCGAAGCATTATCTGACCTCCCCACTAATTTATTGTAACATTCACTGACTCCTGTTCTGGGTTCTTATAACACTTAATGTCCTCAATGTTTATAAGAAGCACCATTTATTACTGTAATATTTTTGTGTATGTATATCATAATATCTCCATTAGACTGCAAGTTATTTGAAGATAAGGACCAAATCTCATGTTTATTTTCTCTTTTCTTTTCTGCTTTCCCATAACTAACACAGAATCTTGCTATGGCAGGGATAGATTGGCATGTATTTTCTAGCCTGTACTCTTCCTCTCTCTAGGCTAAACACTCCTCTGCCTGTAGCACTGAAGATCTAGGCCACACTCATAGGTGACACAGCTGGCTGCTCAAGGCTGATTTTTACCAAGATGGAATCTAACCCATGCTGCATCAATTAGATTCTAATTTCTAAAAATAGGACCCAGGGAGGACAATTAGTTTTTGTTGACTGCTCATCCTGAGTCAATGTAAAGACAGAGATGGGGTGGTAATTTACAGTCATGTGGATAGGAGTCAACATGGCATGAGAACAAAAAAAAAATGAAGCCAGGCTTCCAAAAGAAACAGAAGTGAGGGGCCATGTGCCAGGAAGTTGGAGAACATAACCTAATCTCCTGTCCTGGCCAAAGCCACTTCCAAGCATTCTTTTCCACATATCCTAATTTTATCTTCTCCATAGCACCCATCAGAGTTTGCAATGATTTTTTTTTTTTTTTTTTGAGCTGGAGTTTCATTCTTGTTGCCCAGGTTGGAGTACAATGGCACGATCTTGGCTCACTGCATCCTCCACCTCCCGGGTTCAGGTGATTCTCCTGCCTCAGCCTTCCTAAGTAGCTGGGATTACAGTCATGCACCACCACACCCGGCTAATTTTTTTGTATTATTAATTGAAATGGGGTTTCACCATGCTGGCCAAGCTGGTCTTGAACTGACCTCAGGTGATTCACCCGCCTCGGCCTCCCAAAGTGCTGGGATTACAGGTGTGAGCCACTGGGCCTGGCCTGAAATGAAATTTTTAACTTATTTGACCATGAGTGTATTTTGTGTCTCTCCCTTCTAGAATGTACTTCATATCAGCAATGACTTTGGTGTGTTCACTGCTGCCTCTCTGGCACTTGGACTAATATGCCTAACATAGCCACACTCAATCATATATGTGGAATAAATGAAGACATGAATAAATATTTAAATGAATTCCTCTTAGCAGTTTAAGGGACTTGGAGCACAGACCATGTTGATATATTCAGAGGGAAAATCAGAACATGAGGTGTGACTTGGGACAGGGGAGTCACAGTGGAAAGTTCTTAACCAGGCTGAGGTCACACAGTGGTTTGGGGAAATAGAAGAGAAAGAAGGAACAGGGAAAAAGAGGTCCCAAAAAAGAGATTGGGAGGAAATCAGAGAATAAGCTCTCCATTTAGAGATTTTGCTGTTTGCTGCCCTTGTATGACAGCAGGTAAAGTAAGTGCCTCCAAATAGCCAGCTGCCAGGACAGCCTGAGAAAGGGGTGGGAAACAGGGGCTGGAGAGAACAGAAGACTTGGGGCCTTTTACAGCAAGTGCAAACTTTCACACCTGTCAGCTATAAATCAAGAGGTTTATGGGGCTGCAATATTTACACTGTAATTAAAAAATCATAAAGCAAGCACCCTTTCAGGTTGTGGAAAACAAAACTCTCAAGTTCTACAGCAGCGGCTGTTAATCAGTTACTCCTAACGATCTGTTGCCCAGATTGGGTGCTTACTCAGCCACAAACAGCAAACAGGACAATGGGAGAAAGTGGGATTTGCACACGATAACGGCTTTCAGAGGGGGCTAGGACTTGGCCAGAAATCTTTCAGTTTACTGCACAGTCTCTGTTGGAGCTTGGGAAAATATTTTCTGTGAACCTAGTTGGCAGCTTAGGTTTCCTTCTCCCCTGTTCCCATATGGAACTGAAGTCCATTTACTAAGGTGAGTATGATGGCGGTATTAGGCACTGTGGGTAGGGTTAGTGGCAGACACAGAATTTAACATGGGGGAATAACTTACCTATGGAAGTAGCAGACCCACCGCATGCACCTGGAATTGCAGACCTGAAAACTGGGCAGGCTGAAGTTCACCTCAGTCTTTTTGGTGTCTCCTGCCCTTCTGGTGGGTCTTCTTTCCACCCAGAGGCCAGGCCCACCAGTTGCTGTTGGGCACACAGAACAGTCCAGGCCAGTCCTTCAGGCTCCTGCCTGCTTCTGCACCCTTTACCGCCCTCTCATTCCCCTTCACCTCATTTCAACCTCAGGGGCCTTCTTTCAGCTCCTGGAAGGAATGGTGCTGTCTCACCATCAGAGGCTTATATGCTTTCTACCCAGTATTTCCCTGCAGGGTTCCTTCTCATTTTTCAGATCACTGCCTTAGAATGGTCTGCTCTAAATTGGAGAAGCCATCCCTGTGTTTTATCCTTTCCAAATTTGTTTTTCATTGATACATAATATTTGTACAATTCATGGGGTACATGTGATATTTTGTTACACGCATAGAATGTGTAATGATCAAGTCGGGATATTTACAATATCCATTACCTCGAGTGTTTATCGTTTCTATGTGTTGGGATAATTTCAAGTCCTGCCATTGTCTTCCACAGCACTTTCCACAATCAGTGATGAGATACTCATGCTTTCACTTTCTTCTTTTTCCTCACCGTGTTGCTCACCCATGGCTTGGCTCTTTCACACACCACTGAATATACAAGGCCTTGCACAGTGTCTGGCATATAGGAGCTTAATTTACACTTGTTGAATGAATGAATGAATGAATGAATGAATGAATACCAATCAATTGTGCTTCCCAACTTGGCTTTCCAAGTTTGACAACCGGGATGAAATATCCAGAACGAATTGGTCTTTATTTTCTTTCTCTGTCACTACCTAACGTGGTTTATACAATATATAATTTTGTTTCCTTCCTTCTCTAACCCACAAAGTGGAAATTCCCACTATGGTGGGAATTTCAACAGCTGTACGTATGAGGAGGAAGGTCACATTTTGGCAGGCATTAATTTACACCACATGGCAAATACTGTCAGACATGGTGGAAGAATTCTTGGCCTTGCTTTCAGTAGACCTGATTTTGAATATTGCCTTGTATACACATTAGAGTAAATCATTTCACCTCTATGAGCTTCAATTTCCTTATCACTGTAATAAATACAAAATGAGCTATCATTTAAGGAAATCTTTTGCAAATGATCAAGAAGACATAATTATTTCATAATTTTCATTCCACTGATCATAAGGTTCTCCTGCATTAGGCGGTGGTCTGGGGTTCCCTGTCTACAATCTGGGGTCATGAAATTCACCTCCTTTCCTACCCTCCTTTGCCATCTGGAGGAATCTTCTCGACTTGTGCCCTCTGTGAGGACTCTCCCCTGTTTTCATCCACTGGCAGTGTGCTTTTCCTTTGGCCCTGGCCATGTGATTACTTGTAGGAGGATGCTTCCAAGGCCTCCGAGAATATCAGTGAAAGTGCTAACCCTGTCACCCTCCACTGTTCTTGTTTCTTGGGTTGTATTCATTTTATCAGCAAAATACACAGGCCTAGTGAAATGTAATAGACTTCTACCTCCAAAGATAATTAGAAGCCCATTTATTTGCCAATTCAATGAAAAGGCAACCACAAAAGGAAACCAGCTTTTATCAGCACATGCTCACAGCTCAGATCCCTATGGTGTTGTGCTGCTCTGGCACTTGTGAAAAAAATAAATCCTGGGAAACTAGGTTGCATTAGGCTTCCTGTTAAACACAGGAAAGAAACAGCTGATGTCTGAATTTGCTAATTTCTGCTGATTCAGTTAGAGGGCAATGCACTCAGCTAACGAGGGAACTATCCAGGTATGTGAATTAAGGCTTGAAAACAAAGTGTAGGTTGTAATCAGTGCATCCAGCATTGAGTTGGAATCATTATTTAGTGAGCATTTTCCAAAGAAATTAGAAAAGATTTCCAAGCTTAACAGAGCTTTCTGGATTCTTCCTTCTCATGGACATAATCTAACAAAAATACAATCCCCTGCCCCTCTTTCAATCCTGGGATTTTAAGCAATGCTCAAGTGACCTTGTTTTCATGTCCTGTGGAAATAAGGTAGATACTGTTATCTCACCTGTATTAATACAGAACCCTGTATAACAAAGAAGTTGTAATTTATCAAAGGTCACACAGTGAGTCATTGCTGTAATCACAAAGCAAATGTTCAGGTTCTCATCTCCTCGGCAGCAAATGTTTTGTTCTCTAGGTTAGACTATCTTCTCTAAACTCTCATCATGTGCCACTGCCTTCCCCTGCTGGTCTATCTCCAAGAAAGATACACACACACACACACACACACACACACACACACATACACACCCTTTACCTATTCATCCCATCCCTCCCCTATCCTCCCACCTATCCACCCACTAGTCATCATCCATCCCATCTAGGATTGTCAGTTTTAAGAAAATCAGGACACCCAGTGAAATTTTAATTCAGATAAACAACAAATAATACTTTAGTATAAGTCCCATGCAATATTTAGGACATACTTTTTCTGAAATATCATTCACTGTTTTACATTCAAATCTCACTGGATGCCTGTATTTTATCTGGCAAACCTAATCCGATCACAAATGTCTACATCTTTTCCATTTATCTCCTAATTCCATGACTCTTTCATCTGCTTTTCTCCTTTAACCCCTATTATTTCAGATTTCAGCTAAACAAACTACAACCTATTTTCCCAGTGTTTCCAAACCTGTCCCGAGGCAGAGATGACTGTAAAGAGCCCCTCAGGAGCACTTATTTGTGGTTTCTAGGCTGAAGGCTGGCTGTGCAACTTTGGGTAAGTATTGTAATATCTCTAAAGGTCAATTTCCTTGTCTGTAAAATGAGGGTTTCAACAGTTACTATTTCATAGTCCTGTGGTGAGGACTAAATGACAATGCACAGTCCCTAGCACATAGTATGAGCTCATTAAAGTGGCATTAAATGTCATCTCGTGTGGTTGGGGTTGCTGCTCTTACGTTTATTGTCATTTTTTAGATAAGAACATGCCTAGAGAGCTGAAATTAGTTGTTGATGTTTACTTAGTGACAGTGCTGCTAAATATTCAAAGGATAGTTTCTGAGACTCTACTGCAAATGTCAAATGCAATGTTTAAATTCAACATCTTAGACCTACATCACTTGAAGACCAATTTGGCAGACACTGTTAGTCATTTACCCAATTGCCATTCTCATTGCTTCATTTCTTCCTTGCTGGAAGAGCTTCAGTTTTAGAAAGTGCCTCTGCCCAGCCACATGTGTGTGCTGGGAAATGGTCTCCTTCCAAACCCAAGCAAGGACTTGTTATCATGTGATGGCTTTATGCATGGATTTGTGACCCCTCCCTGGCCAATGGGCCCTGAGGTATGCTGAGGGTCTTCTGGAAAAGATTTTTTTCTTGGTAATAAAAATATGTGCATGGGAAAACATCCTTTTCTGCTCTGGATGGGACCATGTCAAAGCATAATTCTTGAAACTACCACAGTCAACTTGTTACCAGGAAACGAGAGCTCCCCAACACCCTGAACATGGCAAAGTAGACAAGGAAAACATCTGTGTTGTTGGGGATTGTCAAGCTACTAAATTTTCCTTGGAACCGACTTGACTTTAGATTTCTTATTTTGTGAAATAATAGTTCCTTTTTCTGTTTAAGCATTCTTGATCTATCACCCGTGACTGAAAGCTCCCAAACTGATGCAAAACTTCGAACTACATAGGAAAGAGATGGATTCAATGGTGATCACTTTTCTTTGGATCTCTGCAAAACTACGTACCTACTCAACATATTTTTGGATATAATTTCAGGTAAGAGAACATCTTTCACCTCAAACATCTGATTTCCTAAACTGTGAGCCATTTGCCTTTTGTGCAAGGGTTTCTGAGCATGCAGCTTTGGCTTGGTAAGCAGCCCTCTCCACAAGAGTTTTGGAAAGAGATTTTCTCCTAGGAAACTGCAAAGAAAACTGCTTCTTGCTCAAAAAGACTGCTTCTCCTAGGTACATGGAAATCTGGGTTCTTCAGACAGCTCCATGAACTTATTACACTGCTTCCAAATTTAGCTTCTTTCCACTGAATTCCTTTTATGTCACACAGACATATGTACACATGTATTTTTTTCCTGTGAACAAGTGTTTGTTGAGTTTGTTATCAGCTTTCTGATAGGTCTTGGAGGCAACAAAAATATACAAAGAAATTGACCTCAAGTTGATTACCTTTTCTTTGGAAAGATATATTAATAATAACAATAATAATAATACAAGCTTATTAATTTAAAGTTTAAAAATGTTTTCAAATACACTATCTTATACTGGGCAGGACTTAATAAAGTTTCAAATCTGATAAAGTATGTATTACATGGACTAACCATATAAAAACAATACATTTTGTGCCAAGACTTAAGGCACATATCAGTAATTTTCAGATTTCACAGTGCATCAAAATCACTGAGGAAAACCTGCTAAAAGTATAGTAGGAGCTTGATTCAGGAGGTCTTAGTGGAGAGCAGAAATTTGCTTGCCTGTTTTTCAAAAAGTGTGCATATGATTCTGATGCAGATGTTTCGTAGACTGTGTATTGAGGGACACAACCATAATAATCTAAATTATTAGCCAGGAACTGGTGAGTCCAGTGTTGGCTTAAAGCACTGGTTCTCAAAGTGTGGTCTCTGAATCAGTAGTGCAAGTATCCACTGGGAACTGATAAGAAATACTCAAAATCTTTTTTTCCTTCTTTTCTTTTTCTTTTTCCTTTTTTTTTTTTTTTTTTTGATACAGGGTCTCAGTATGTTGTCCAGGCTGTTCCTGAACTCCTGGGCTCAAGTTATCCTCCTGCCTTGGCCTCCAAAATTGCTAGGATTACAGGCATGAGCCACCATGTTTGGCCTTTTTTTCTTTTTGTTAACTTTTTTCGGAGGGGTTTGAGAAATGTTTACATTCTTGGCCTTATCCCAGACCTGATAAATCAGAAATTCTAGGAGTGAGGTCCAGCAATATATATTTTAGCATGTCTTCTGGGTGATTCTGATGCATGCGAAAAGATTAAAAAATGCTTACTTAAATATCTGGTAAATACCCCTGGAGGAAGAAGAACTTGAGATATATTTGGTACAATTTGGATAGGATGAAAAAAGTGAGAAAATCACTCCCCATCAGCTGTTACCCATCCAAGGCAGGAAGGGAGTCATGAGTAGGGTGCTTAAGGCACTTGTTAGAAGAAGCCTGGCCTGACACAAGAGTATTGAAAACCAAGGGTTGCCTTACCATGCCCACCCGCTGACTGAGATGGCATTATTTGCCTGGAGTTTAGGAGCCTTTTCTGGAATCTTCTACATGGGTTGCTTCTTGGGTATACCTTCAGATTTGGTACAGACTAGTTGTTTCTCTGCCAAATCAGATACTGTGGTGAACTTTTTTGGGGTGTTTAGGAGCCCCCCTGGACAATCTTTCTTTTGACTCATCCTTCTCTAGCTAAGGGTGATACCATTGGGTAGAAGAGGCGTGAAGACAGCTTAATAAAATCATTTTGTTTCTCCTTTTTGTACTTCTGCAAGGAAGCGATTCTTGTCAGTAAGACTCTGAAAAGGCTTTCAACATGAGGCCCAATGGTGAGTGAGCTCAAATAGCTATTGTTATTTTGATCATCACTTCCAAGAACTTCGGGGTTCTTTGGTTGGGTTAACTCAGACTAACATCTTCCACGGCATTCTCTTTGGTCAAGCAGTTCTGGCTTTATGAGTATTGGGTGACTTCTCCTGTGGAGCTCCTCCATAGAGAACTTAGAAATGGATTTTTTTTCCAGGCAGAAGAAATAGTAAACTTCACAGGTTTTGTAGCAAGTATTAACATACCCTTAATGAGGTCTTGGGAGCCTTCACCTGGCTGGGTTTCTTGGCTTTATTTAGAGAAGCTGGGCCTCTTGGAGGGGACCAGCTACCAGGATTGTTTTCAAACCTGCTTCTCTCAGCATAGTACTTACAGGACTTGACAAGACCTGTTGCCAATCTTCAGGGCTTTCCGAGGTCTTGTAAGAGGGTCTGGGAGGCAGCCACTCTTCAGAACTCTTTCATCTTCAGAAGAGCTTTCTGACACTGAGGTGATTTTGGCTGCTGTCCAGGCTTCCCCAAGACCTGGACAAAATGTCTGGGAGTCAGCTGCTCCTTGAACCCACTGTACTTTTCACAAGCACTCTCTAAACCTGAGGAGACTTCTTGCTTGTCTTCAGGCCTCCCCAAATGACTGAAAAGAATATCTCATAGGAAGCAGCTTCTAAGGAATCTCTTCTTCAATATCAGTGCCCTCCAAACGTGAGAAGACCTGGTGCTGGACATGAGGCCTCCACAAAGATTTGGAAAGATGAATTAGAGGTAGTTTGGAGGTGCACAAATGCACCCAAACTTGAGATCTGCCATCCTCTGAACCTCATAAAAGACTGGGAAGGACCCTTGGAAGGCAGCATCTTTACTGAAATGCACCCCAAGACAGACAGCAGCACTCTCTGGACCTGAGGAGATTTGTTGGAATTTGTTTTTCACCAAGGATAAGGCACCCTACAATAGCAGTCATCTCTTCAGAGATCTGCAGTCTCCGAGAACCTTCAGAGACTGAGTGTTTGCCTTTAGGCCTCCACTATGGCTGGGAAGGGAATCTTGGAGGCTCCACACAAATGCCTCCCTCAACAGCAGCACTCTCTGCACTTGAGGAGATTTGCAGGACTTTAGGCTCCGTCAAGGACTGGAAAGGCTATTGGGAGAACTGTGGCTCTGCAGAAATGCCCCCTTCACTAGCAACACCCACTGATCCTGACAATACTGCTGCCCAGAATTAGGTCTCACCAAGGGCTGGGAATGAAGTCTGGTGGAAAGTAGATCCAGAGAAATGCTCCTCTCAACAGCAGGGCTCTATGGGCCTGGGGAGGCTCCTGGCTCCACTATTGGCCTCCCTAGTGGCTGAAGCCACCCGGGCTGGAAGGCAGTCCTCTTTTTAAACCCTGCACTGGAAGAAGCACTCCACCTTTGCTTTATATCACACTGTTGAATACTTACAGTTTAGTCAAGGATATAAAAGAGGCTGAGGAGACTATGTTTGTCCAGCCATGAAACAGGCCAGTTAAGCTGCAACCTAGAGAGAACAGCACTCTCTCTTCCCTGGGAAGCACCCAGAGGACAGAATGAATGGGTCGCAGCATGACTGCTGCTGCTGCTTCTCTCACCACTTATTCTGAAAATCATCTCTAGTAGGAAATGCAGCCTTGGATTCTGCAGGCTCTCCCCAGCAGTGCTCACGTTAGGACTATTGCAGCTTGAGTATCATTTTGTTCCTCAGAGCAGCATCCTGAGATTAGTGTACGTACAACAAGTAGTGAATTTACAGTGCAAATTATTTATGTTGCTAACAAATTACAGTCATCCCTCGGTATCCACAGGGGATTGGTTCCAGGAAACATACATACACACACACACACACACACACACACACACGCACACGCACAGAGTTACCAAAATCTGTGGATGCTCAATTTCCTTACATAAAATGCATAGTATTTGCATATGTGAAACCTGCAGATACAGCCAATCGTGTGCGTGTGTGTGTAAATTATATATATATACACACACACATATACACATAGACTAGTATCTTATGAAGGTAAATCTATAATATGAATAGAAGACTTATTATGATACTGGTACTTTTTAAATAGCTTCTACATGGATTATTGTGTTAAATTATTAAAACAACCCTAAGGTAGGGCTTTTCAGCCTTGGCGCACATTTGGGGACTAATGATTATCTGTTGTGGAGGCTACCCTGTGCACTGTAGGATATCTAGTAGCATCTCTGGTCTCTATCCACTGGATGCCAGTATCCTCCTCATCCCCACCTCCAGTTGTGAAAACCCAAAATGTGTCCGGATATTGTCATAATCCCTTGGAGGAAAAATTTGTCTCCATTGAGAACCACTGCCCTAAGAGGAAGGCCCTTTTTTACATATGAGGAAACTGAGGCTTAAAGCGATTAAGTATTTGCCCAAGTTCAGGCAGTTATCAAGGACAAGAATCAGGATTTAAATCCTGTCTACAGAGACTAAGTTCTCAACCACCATTCCTCATGTCACAGAATTATAATGTCTTCTAATATCCAATGTTCTACCAAGTCACTCAAGATACATCCAGCAGCCTCGTGGTCTTTGATTGCTGATGGGTAAGTAGAAGATTTTGCATTTCCAGTTGCCAAGATCACTGGAAGACTTAACATCAGGTCACACATGCCTGTACCTCCTTCCAAAAGGTTAGGAACTGTGAGACCCTCTTTAATGTTGTTTCTATCTTGGGTTGGAGGTGGGGTGTCTAATTTTCTCTCACCCAGAGAACATTTTTAACAACCTGAGTGAGAGGAGGATGACTTTGCTCTCACTCTGTGCTGAACAAGGTCACTGAACTAGGTTTATCCTCCCTATTTAATGTTTGATGACTCACTTCCTAAGGTCTCAAATGCTTTTTATGCTACAGGTGCTGTAAAGATTATGGAGTTGGTGTTTGCCAAGTGTCTAGAGATCTTGAATGCATTATTCTTCTACAGGGCTTTTCTTTCATTTGCCAACCAGAAAGAACGTAAAACTAGTAGCTGTAACTCCCTAATCAAAACCAGTGTGTAAAAAGGCTCAGACATTTGGCTTTATAAGGCGCTATCAAATACCACCCTTACTTCTCAAATTGTGTTGAGTTCTATGTAAAGAGAAAAGTATATCCAAGTTAGCGAATCCAAAATGACAACAGTCACTTGTTGTTTGTTCAGGACTTCTTGAACCTTATTGAATGGATTGCTGGCTCTTCAAGATTCTATGCCTCTCAAAACAGAGGCTTTTGTTTGGCTTAATTTTTCTGGGTAATTGCATCAGTGGTAATGCATTTATGCTCTGAAAATATGCTATATCTACTTCTCAAATCCCAGCTTAGTAAACGGCTTGTACTTCTTATTTCAAACCCATTTTCCTTCTAGCCTACAATTGCCAATGCTTTATTCATTATAGGCTCTTAATTAAATGTGTGCATTACCTCATCAAGTTTGTATTTACCATAAACTGGCAAGATATGTAATTGATAAGTTACATACAATTGATAATTGGCAAGATATGTAATTGATATGCCATTGATAAGCTGGTGGCAAGTAGAGAGTTACAAAAGCCACACACATTACAGATCTGTATCCTGCATTTACTGTTAAAATTCTACTTATCCCACCTATAAGGTGACAATCTCAATTGAAAGGCTGAACAATTTTGTTTCAATCTCTCCAGTCAGCCAAATTCTGGCCAATGACTTTTGTTTGAAAGGTATTTATGCCTCCTTAATAAATGTTATGTTAACTCATTAGGGTTAAGAATTTGGTTTAAATTTTCTGGAGGTATTTTTAACCAGTTTGATGAATGTGTGGATGATTAATGGAGAGGGATGTAGGGAGAGAAAACAGGGAACACAGAGACCAAGCTTGTTTTGGCTCTGACAGCACCTATTTCTCAACCCTCCAGACGTGCGTTTCTTGACTCCATGATGTTGTATGGGGCCTCCCTGCTACTTTCTTTCAGTCTACACTGCCTATATTTCACAAAAGCCAACAGAAATCGTGTGGTCGGCACAAGAGGTAAAGCAGTGTACTCCGACAACCATTGTTCTGATGACACATGGCAGCATCCAGTCTCTCACTGTTCAAGTGGGCGCTCCACTCGGACCTGACCCAGCCAGGACTGCTCCTTCCATTAGTGATTTCAAAACCGTGGGAAAACTCCAGTACTGTTCATTCCGTGGAATGCTTCAAGGAGAAGTCTCTGGCTGAGAAGAATTATATGTTGTCTTTTATGAATAAACAAACATAAGGGACCAGTCCCAAGACTGCCAGGACATTAGCAAACGTCCTTGGTGGGAAGGATTTATAATGAATTGAGTGGAAAATACATGGAGCTGTTAGTTTGAGACCCAGTCCTGTATATTCTCTCTTGCTCCTTTCCCAAGTAGGTAAGTAGGCCTTTCTGCTCTGCTGATTGGGGGGAATTTTTATTGCCCTCAGAGAGAAGTTGCTGTAAGAAAATTCTTGTTGCCTTTGGTTTTCTACATGCCTGAACTCCTCGTGGCATATAGAAAACCAAAGATGACAAAAGCAAGGGAAAGGGAGAACTGAAGATAAGGAGAGAAAGATGGAGAAGATTCTACCCCTATCTCCACCCTGGCTGTGAAGCAGATACTTTCTTTGAGAAGTGAGACCTCTGCCCCATTCCTCAGTAGAGCCACCTACAGGTGGCAGGGCCTCTAGACTTTCTTGGGAGGAAATGAAGTGTTGGGATGAAGAACATCAAGTGCTCTGATGAACAGTATAGACTCTGAAGCCAGTCTGCCTTGGTTCAAATCCCAACTCACCATTGTGGAACCACTGGGCCTTGTTCTACTTAATTCTTTTTGCCTTGGTTTAGTTATCTGTGCGGTAGCAATAATTTTCAAAAAAATCTCATGGAGTACATGGGAGAATTGGATGAGTGAATTCATGGAAGATATTTAGGACAATGCCTGGCACATAGTGAGTCCTCTAGAAATAGTAACTTCTATTTTTTATGTTCAAAACCAATAAACAGCTCCATGATCAAGTTTGGCATAAAATCAACAGAGGCTCTTGCCTTCAAGGCCCCTCATGCACTTGAATAGGAGAGATATTGTGGCTACCATGTTGGACTGGAGACAAGACAGTCCTTTTTACTTTATCTGAGAACCATGTTAGTCTCCAGAATTTTAGAGAAGCAGAGTCCCCACTTCAGATAATCCGGAGTTTGAATTTGCCAGAAATTGTAAAGGATGGAGGGCAAATCCAATATTTGCAATTTGAGGAAAAGAAAAACAAATGTGGCGTATCTTGCACATTTGAGTTTTATTGCAAATTTCTCACTGATCCACTACCAATGTCATCTGCCTATTTATTCTTTATAAAAAACAAATTCAGGATATCCGTGAAGATATGTATTGACACAGCCAACCTAATTACAGAGACATCTGATAATCCAGACCAATGCAATCCGGTAAATGAGTTTAAGTGGGATTGAGAAAGGTTTTTTTCTAGGAACAAGAGAGCCAAATGGCATGAAGCAGAAAATAAAGGCCATTCACAGCAGTGTTAAAGGTGAGAAAGAATGGGTGAGAGGACAATCTGCAACAAATGGCCCTGGGAAAACTGGACATCCACATGCAAACAGGTGAAATTAGACCTTTATCTTACACCATGAGGAAAGAATTAACTCTGAATGGATTAAAGGCCTAAACATTAAAATAAAAAACTATAAAATTCCTAGAAGAAAACATAGAAGAAAAGCTTCATAATATTGGCTATAACAATAATTTCTTGGATATGACACCAATAGCACAGGCAACAAAACAAAAATAGACAAGTGAGACTATATCAAACTTTAAAACTGCTGTGAACAAAAGGACACAATTAACAGAGTAAAAAGGCAAACTATGAATGGGAGAAAATATATGCAAATCATATATCTGAAAGTGGTTAATATCCAGAATATATAAAGAATTTCTATAATTCTACAATAACAGCAACAAACAACCTAATTAAAACTGAGCAAAGGAATTGAATAAACATTTCTCCAACAATGATAATACAAATGGCCAACAGCATATGAAAAGATGCTCAACATCACTAATAATTAGAGAAATGCAAATTAAAACCACAATGAGGTAACACCTCACATCCCTTAGAATGGCTCCTGAAAAAAAAAAAACACACAGAAAATAAAAAGTGTTGGCGAAGATGTGAAGATGTGGAGAAATTGGAACTCGTGCACTATTGGTGGGATTGTAAAGTGATGCTATGGAAAACAGCATAACAGTTTCTCAAAAAATTAAAAATAGGACTACCATATGCTTCAACAATTACCCTTCTGAGTGTATATAAAAAAGAATTGAAAACAGAGCCTGGAAAAGATATCTGTACACCCATGTTCATAGAGCCTTATTCACAGTAGCCAAGAGGAAAAGCAACCCAAATTCTACAACAACAGTAGATAAAAAATAAACAAAATGTTATATATATAATATTATATACACACACACACACACACACACACACATACTCACAAAATGGAACATTATTCAGCCTTAATCAACCTTAATAAAAAAATCCTGTCACAAGCTACAACATGGATGAACCTTGAGGCCATTATGCTAAGTAAAATAAGCCAGTCACAAAAGGACAAATCTTGTATGATTCCACTTATATAAGATATCTAAAGTCATCAAATTCATAGAAACAAAATAGAATGGCGGTTACCAGGGGCTGGAGTGAGAGGGAGTTATTGTTTAATGGGTACAGAGTTTCAGTTTTATAAGATGACAAAGTTCTGGACATCTGTTGCACAACAATGTGACTATACTTCACACTACTGAACTGTTCATTTAAAAATGATTCAGATGGTAAACAAGAACTGTGGAGAAAAGCCTTGATTTTAGGAGCCAAGACTCTTCAAGATTCTGTGGGAAAGTGAAGCCTGTGGCTGCAGCGATGAGGTCATAGAAGCAGGCCAGTTAGCTCTGCCTTTCAGCAGAAGCGGTTCCCCAAGAAAGTTGCCAGCAGAGACCTGTCAGTGAAGAGCCTTCCTAAGAGCTGGGGAAATAGCTCCTTTAGTGATATGTCACCCAGCAATCATGGTGGAAGCAACACCCACTACCCAGACCAAGTGTGAGCTAATTATAGCTGAGGCAAATGGAGGAAAATAATAGAAACAAGGGGTGCTCTTACAATAGAGGAGGGAGAGGCATTACAGGACTAATATAAAGACCAGCTGGAAGTTCCATGCAGGAATAGCATCCTCTGAAAGACACAATTTAAACTTCTATAGAAAAGCAGTGATCCTCGTTCTCTGCTGTACATGTGACCCTAACAACTCCTGGGCAACATGTCCTCATCCATCAGATCAGAATAATTACATCTTCCCTGCCTACCTTGGACAAGATTGCTATAAAAATAAAAACTAAAGTCATAAATATGAAAATGTTTTATAAATTGTAAAGTGCTCTAAAAGTGTAGAAAATGAATTTGAGGAAGGAGCTTCTCAAACACTGGAAATGGCTGACAAATCCCGAAGACTGGAAGTTCTGAGCTTCAGCAGGTCACCTGGCAGAACTGTCTTTCATGAGAAGGTGAAGCAAGGAGCAGATCACACCAAGATTTAAGTACTAATTTTCTCCTGTTACTGGTGGCTTCAATAATTTTTTTATCCCTCTGTTACTGGAACAAATGATGAACTTTGAGTTTCCAAGAGGGGAAAGAGCAGCATTAACTTAGAAGCACATCATTTCTTCCTTCTCATGGAAGAGAGTTTTCATCTGTGAAAAGCTGACTCGCTCATGTGAAACTCAAAGCTGAAAACTTGAATTTATTATAGTTATACCAGAATCATTTCCTTATATTCCTTCTGTCCCTTCTCCCCTCCCTCCCTTCCCTCCTTCCTTCCTTTTCTCCTTCCCTCCCCCTCCCTCCCTTCCTCCCTTCCTCCCTTCCTCCCTTCCTCCCTTCCTCCCTTCCTTCCTTCCTTTATTCTTTCTCCACTTCCTTCTTTGCTTTTTGCTCACCCCTTTCTTCTGTGCTATATCTCTTTTTATCTTTCCTTTCTTCTGTAAACATTTTGAAACTAAATGACATTCATCTCCAAACTGGTCTTCCTAACCACACAATATCATAATAGACATAGTACCTATGCCATACATTAAATGTCATCTTGAATGAGGCTGGAGCACATAGGTTTCCGTACATGGTCATCAGCCCCTCTGGCCCAGAGTGATTTCTTGACAATAGTTTATTGATTACTCAATTCAGTCACATGGACAATATGACTAAATTGAGAGATCACTAATACTCGTTACCTGATAAATTTAGGTAAGTACTCTGTAACTAATTGGTTAGTAGATAGTTAAAAACTCCCAAGTTTGTTTAGAATGAATGGTAAAACTGGTTCTGTATATGTTGCATAAGCCTTTCTGCCTCTTGCCCCTGAGATAGCCCTATTTCCTGATGATCTAAATTCAAACAAGCTCATATTTACTTTTACTCCAGAAATAAATTTTGGTCAAGAATTTAAAGGGAGATTTGAGGGGTTTATTCAAAGTTTCTATCTGAAGCCACAGAAAACAATATAGCCCCATGGATCACAAGTTAAATATCGAAAGGAATAGACATCATATATAATTTTTCATTTACTAATTAAAATGTAAATCAAATGTAGAAGTTAACAAATATCTAAGTAAATTATAATTTTCATCTCTATTATTAGCAGTGAATGCACCTAGGTATAGGGTAGGCTCTGACATTTGGAGTTATAGTTACTGATATTTTTTATTTATTTACAAGGAAGTAAAAGGGAAATATTTTTAGAACTAATATGTGATTCTGGGTTTTTTATTTTTATGGATAATTCAAAGTAAAAATGCTCATTATTGAATCTCTTGATGAAAGGTTTTTTTTTGTTGTTGTTGTTTTTGACACAGGGTCTCACTCACTCTGTCACACAGGCTGGAGTGCAGTGGCATTTTCACAATTCTGCGCAGCCTTGAACTCCTGGGCTCAAGTGATCCTTCCACTTCAGCCTTCCCAGCAGCTAAGACTACTTCCTAGCAGCTGAGACTACAGGCACACACCACCATGACTAGATTTACACACACACATATATAGGCAAGATCCCACTATGTTGCCCAGGCTGGCTGCAAACTCCTGGGCTCAAGCAATCCCTCTGTCCGGCCTTGGCCTCCCAAAGTGCTGGGATTACAGGTGTGAGCCACCATGCCCAGCCAATAAAAGTATTTTCAGAATTACCACCAAACAGTTTTCTTGGTAGTCTCCAATTTAGGGCATCCCATTATTGAGATTAGGTGAGTTGGTCAGGCTTACCCGGTTGATCTTAAATATTTCATTTAGGATTAGCTGTGAAATCTAACAGAGCTGGGTGTGAGTCTTCATGCCACCACTATGCACTATATGATCTTGGGCAGGTTACTTAACCTTTTTATGCTTCTATAAAATGGGACTTCCACCCACTTAATACAGGTGTTATGAGGATGTAAGTAGCTTAATGTAATGCCTGCCACAGAGTAAGTATTAGATTAATATTATTAGTAGTAACAGTAGCATTCTTATTATTAAATAGAGAAACAGGACTAGGTATTCCTTAAGATCTCTTTCGGTTTTAAAATGCTATGAATTCATGTTCCAGACAAAACTGACTTAAGATTTGAGAAAATTGTAATAAGACCATCTGTTGTCAAGAATTAGCCAACTCCAGGTAGATTTAACTTATATATTTCTTTCTCATGGACCTTTGGAGAGGTAGCAAGCTTTCAAGCCATTGTTCAAAACCAATTTCAAATATTACCATTAAATGCTACATCAGAAACATGTTTCCTATTAAAATAAAATGTAGCCCATTTTTAAAAAATTGCCCTTAAGCAAATATCCATGCTTTTAAAAATTAATTCTATTTCCAAAGTTATGCTTATACCATTAAGGTTCCAGTTTGACTTAATGATATTGGCATAAACTGTATACTCTTTACTAAGGTATAGCCCTTGACTTCCCTCTAGTACTTGTAAGAGCCTCATTGGGAACATCAACTGAAACATTCCAGGGGAAGAGAAAATATGAAAGAAAACACTCCCTGCCCCCTCTCCCCGTCCCCCCCACATACACACTTTTTGGAAGTTCAAATCTCATGCAGAAAAGGCCTTTGATTTCCTTTGAACCACAGTCAGAACAACCTCAGTCCAGCTTTCCCGACATCCATGTGCAATGTTGCTGAGCTGCTTACAACTTTGCTTTAGGACTCTAACAAAAGTCTTGGCAACTTGCTCTTGGAGTTTCTCAAAGCCACAGCAGTTCTTTCTCGCTTTTAATGAAATTCCTTTCTATTTCTCCAGGTATGACTCCCCTTGGACCAGCAAGGCATATTTTCTCCTTGAGTTAGGACAGCTTATGACAAATAATGATGGGGAATCAATAGACAGGAGGGAAATATTGGGTGAGAGGCTGAATGAATCTCTGAGATAAATTATTGACCATAGGCATGGCCAGTTCTCCTTTCACTTATATGTTCGTATTCCATCTCACTAACAACCTGAAAGAAAATCAAATATTTTGTTTGGGGGCTTCACTAATATCAGCAACTTTTACTATCTTAATGGCATTTTTATTGATCTCAGCTTTAATGGGAGCTGTATATATTTGATGTTGGTCATTTAAAGTAGAGGTGAGTAATAGACTTCCCCACTGAGGATCATAAAGCAGCTCCTTGTCTGGCAAGCACGGGAAGCAAATAGAAGACAGCATTTAATCTACTGTTCTACTGCAGTTATCAGGGTCCGAGATAAAAAAAAAAATTAAAATGTAAAGGTTGGCGATTCCCCACCCCCAGGCTTCTCACCCCCTCCTGTGTCCTATTCCCCTTCACCCCTCCCCATGCTGACTCCTGGGCACACTGGTCATCAGCAGACTAACAACAAAAGGCCATTGGCGCAATGACCTTGGCTGTGGCATCACGCACTGGAGGAAAGAAATGAAGCCATTAGACTGAGGCAGGAGAACAGGTTATAAATCAAGCCATTTCCAATAAGCTGCCGTAATGGCCATCCATCATTGCCAGCCCAGCACACAGCAGACCATGGAGACACTGGAGCTGCTAAAGCTGAGACATAAACAATAATAATCCGGGCTTGATGTTTCAGCCCTTCAGGAAATTTAGGGACATTTGCTTTTCTTTTGTTTGTCAGAGGTGATATTTAAAGCATAAGATGTAATAAATAGAGGATAGGTGACACACTGGTACAGTTTACAAGCACTGCATTCTAGGTGGGATTAAAGGGAGAATCAAAAGCTAAATTCCAAAAATAGTCACTGCTTCTGGGATAAAACGAAATAAAAAGCAGACCCCCAACCAGAGAAACAAACTAAACATCACAATTTTCATGGAATGACGCTTAGAAGTTTTTGGAATAGGTCAATAGGTCTCGTTGCTTGGAGAATTATATCAATACTGGATGGTGATTTTGTTTGTATAAGAAAGAAAGAAAATTGGACAAGTGGTTCAAATTTGCATTTGTAACCAGGTTACAAGTGGTTAACTGGAATTAGATATGTAAAGGCTGTGTCTTTTAATAATATCCTATTGCTTGCTTCTAGGGTGTGATTCACCATGGTGTATGACCTTATGGCAAATATTTCAAAACAATGTTGTTAACATCTTAACTGCACTTGAGATTGTTTACTGGGGCTTTGGGGGGAAAAGATGCCAGGCAAAGAACTAGCTGTTCTTGTATGTCTTTTTTTTTTTCTGAAAGTCTTTAAAATGATTTCCTCAGGTTATTAGGATTTTATTTCAAAGCTCTGCCCATCAGAGATCACTAAGCAGCATATCTTTCCAGATTTCTCATTTCTATTCCACAATGCTCGCCCATCTCTATATCTTGATTTGATTACGCAACATATCCAGGCCATCTTTTTTACATTATATGATATTTTCCACTACAAATAATAATGCCAGTTTTCAAAAATATATTTCAGATCATTAAAAGCAGCTAACGGGGTTGGATGGTCTTAAAATTTACAAGATAACCCTTATGGATTATGATGCTGTTTCAAACCACTCCGTAATGTAGTGGAGTGAACTTGTCTTGTACTAAAAGCCAACAGCAATTAAACTAAGCATAACTGAGAGACATGTTGCAACAACAACAGAATGTTCAAAGAGCAATTCTTTGAAATGTTTGAAGGGATTGTAACTTTCCTTTCAAATTGGTCATTGCACTTTTCAAGCTCCATATGTATGCAAGTCTTACAGGGTATTTGTGCCATAGTTATAATGCAAATACTAGAAGAAGGTTAAATAAAGTCCAGTTAAACAGTATAGTAATTGAGGTGAAAATATATGATTTATGGAAATTGCCATGCTTCTTAACAGAAAGAAATCAGTCACAGCCGGGTAAGGAGATTTAGTCTCATTTACTTTCTTTTCACCGTAAACTTAAGATTCATAAAAGAGGAAAATGTAAACTTAGATTCTTATACATTGGTGAACTACTACTCTCAAAATAGAATGTTTTAATTATATTTTCAGAACAGAGTAGGGTAAGGTGATATACCCTACAACAAATCAATGCAGGCAATAACCATTTTTCTTCCTGGCTGAAAAATAGGACTGCCGATTACATGTTTGGGAACTGATTAAAATAGCTGAAGAAGCTGAGGATTCTTAATCAGATACATTTAGGGACATGATAAATTTTGATTCCAGGTAAGCCTGGAACATTTATCCAAAATGAGTCCATCTGTTCTGACATTTTTGTTTTCTTTTTAGAGACAAATTCTCATTCTGTTTCCCAGGCTAGAGTGCAGTGGTAGGATCTTAGTCATTGCAGCCTCAACCATCTGGGCTCAAAGGATCTTCCCACCTCAGTAGCTGGGACTACAGTAGCTGGGACTACAGGTGTGGGCCACCACACCTGGTCTTTTCTGACAATTTTTTTTTTTTTTTTTTGAGATGGAGTCTCACTCTGTCGCCCAGGCTTGAGTGCAGTGACGCGATCTTGGCTCACAGTAAGCTCCGCCTTCCGGGTGCACACCATTCTCCTGCCTCAGCCTCTGGAGTAGCTGGGACTACAGGCACCCACCACCATGCCCAGCTAATCTTTTTTTGTATTTTTAGTAGAGACAGGGTTTCACCGTGTTAGCCAGGATGGTCTTGATCTCCTGACCTCGTGATCCGCCCGCCTCTGCCTCCCAAAGTGCTGGGATTACAGGCATGAGCCACCACACCTGACCCTTTTCTGACAATTTTTAAGAAAATATTTTAAAATGCCTTTTGGCTTCTCTGGTACAAAGACAGGATCTATCTAACTACTAGCGAGGGGAAATTGGGATGGATTTTTCTTTCATTTTTTTTGTGTGTTATCCTATCAAATTTGCACCCTCAGCTAAATGGGGGAAGAATTGGGTTTGTCACAGACTTTTCAGGAAGTTAGCATAAATTTTTAATGATTTGTCTAAATATTCCTATAATTAAGCATCCGAAGATGTTTTAATACAAATGTAATAGATTTGTTTTCTCATGAGCTGCTATTTAGTCATTTATAATAAATATTTATGTTTATAAATAAAATATTAATTTCCTGAAATGACATTTTAATGCAGTGCTAACCATCAATGAAATATGCCGTAGCATGAGCCTGTCTCACAGAATGTTTTGGAGGTTCTGACTCTACACTGGCACCACCATGGTGACCTAAGGGACAGGCATAGCTGTGGGGGTATTTCCAGGGCTGCTCTTGGACAGAGACAAACCTCTCCAGATGTTAGGATTGTTAGAAATGCCAAGCCACACTCATAGGTGGGAACTGAACAATGAGAACACTTGGACACAGGGCGGGGAATGTCACACACCAGGGCCTGTCGTGGGGTGAGGGGGTGGGGGAGGGATAGCAAAGTATAATTTAAAAAGAAAGAAAAAAAAGAAATGCCAAGGCACAAACAACTCAACGATCTCCCTCCTCTTCCTTCTGCACAAAATCTCTACCAAAAATGGGACCATCTAGACTATTGCCTGTGCTTTGAACAATGGAAGATTTCATTTTATCCTTTCAGGCACTTGTTCCAAAGCCCCAGTCTCTTTTTTGCCTCTAGCCCTCTAATTGTGAGACCTTTCAGAAAGAGAAGGACAGAGAACTGAGTGTTATCCAGGTTGCTCACAGCTTGTGCAACTTGTTCTATGTCAAGGCCAAACTGGATTATGAAATGTTAGATAGATAAGGAGACAGGAAGAAAAGATTGTAAACAGTCTCTACTCAGTTTTGATCTGGATAAGAAAGAAGAAGAAAAATTAATGATAGCCTTTTGAAATTTATTTTTAGATTGAGTGTCTACTACTCACCTACCCAGGAGCAAACAGAGTCTCTGTGGGCCTCCGTATCTCCATCTGTGAACTATGAAAATAAATGTATGCTATTTACATATTTTTAGGGACACTAATGAGAGCAACAGTTTATTTTTATTTATTCATTAATTGATTCAATTCATAAACTTTCACCATCTGCTACAAAGACTCAATTAACTAATTGTTATATCCCAGTTTGCATGTATAATATTTTATAGAAATGCTAAAATGATAGAGGCAGCAGGGTACAAGAGCAAGGTTAGATTTTTTTTTGGAAAAGTGTATCACACTTTCACCATGCACTTATCTTCAAGGAAATTTGAATATTGTGAATCTTCTGTGTTATGTAAAGGAAAGTGCACCCAGTGGGCAATGACAGACTTTGTTTATTGGCTTAGCTTTAGTGCGTAGCATCTGGTGCTCTGAATGAATGTTCTACTATATTTGAGCCTCAGTTTCTACATTTATAAAATGAAGAAGTTGGATGAGATGTTGTTAATGATAAGAATGCTAATAATATTTTACATTTATTTACTTTTTTTTTTTTTTACCATTTAAACAGTTCTTGCTGTTACAGCATCGAACTTGATTCTTTAAAATGCTATCTTAAAGATGAGAATTGAAGGTACAGGCATGCCTTGGAGTTTGATGGTACAGGCACACCTTGCAGGTTTGATTTCAGACTACCACTATAAAGCAAATATTATAATAAAGGTGTGTTATGCATATATACATATATGCATTTTAGATATGTAATATATAAAATATGCATATGCCTTAATTTAAAAATACTTAATTGCTAAAAAATGCTAATGACAATCTGACCCTTCAGACAGTCATAAACTTTTTTCTGGTGGAGGGTTTTGTTTTATTATGCATAGCTGTGAACTTAGGTGGTGGTGGCTGAAGGCTTGGGTGGCTGTGGCAACTTCTTAAAATAAGAGAACAATTAAGTTTTCTACATCAATTGACTCTTCCTTTCACAAAATACTTCTCTGTTAAATGCAATGCTATTTGATAGTACTTACCCCCAGTCAAATGTCTTTCAAAATTGGAGTCAATCCTCTCAAACTCTGCTATTGCTTTATCAACTAAGTGTATGTAATATTCTAAAGTTTTATTGCAATTTGAACAACGTTCACAGCATCTTCACCAGGAGTCAATTCAATCCCATGAAATCATTTTCTTTGCTCATCCATAAGAAGCAATTTTAAATCCATTTAAGTTTTACCATGAGATTGCAGCAATTCAGCCACATCTTCAGGCATCATTGCTAAATCTCTTGCTATTTCCACATCTGCAGTAACTTCCTCCACTGTCATCTTGAACCCCTCAAAGTCATCCACAAGAGTTGGAATCAACTTCTCCCAAACTCCTGCTAATGTTCATATTTTGATATCCTCCCATGAATCAATCATGGATGTTCTTAATGACATCTAGGATGGTGAATTCTTTCCAGAAACTTTTTAATTGACTTTGCTTAGATCCATCAAAGGAATCACTATTGCAGCTATAGCCTTCCAAAATGTATTTTCTAAATAATAAGACTTGAAAGTTAAAATTACTCCTTGATCCGTGGGCTGCAGAATGGTGTTGTGTTAGCAGGCATGAAAACAACATTCACCTCCTTGTACATCTCCATCAGAGCTCTTGGGTGACCAGGTGCATTGTCAGTGAACAGTACTCTTTTGAAAGGAATCTTTCTTTCTAAGCAGTAGGTCTCAACGGTGAGCTTAAAATATTCAATAAACCATGCCGTAAGGAGATGTACTGGTATTCAGGCTTTGTTGTTCCATTTTTAAAAACAATGTACTCTGTACAGGCAGAGTAAATTGAGCATAATTCTTAAGCAACTTAGGATGTTCAGAATGGTAAATGAGCATTGCCTTTGACTGAAACTCACTAGCTGCATAAGCTCCTAACAAGAGTCAGCTTGTCCTTTGAAGCTTTAAAGCCAGGCATTGACTTCTCTCTGATTATGAAACTCTTAGATGGCATCATCTTCCACTAGAAGGTTGTTTTGTCTACATTGAAAATCTGTTGTTTAGTGTACCCACCTCCATCAGTGGCTATAGCTAGATCTGGATAACTTACTGCAGCTTCTCCATCAGCACTTGCTTCTCCACCTTGCACTTTAATGTTATGGAGATGGCTTCTTTCCTTAAACCTCACGAGCCAACATCTGCTTGCTTCAAACTTTTCTTCTGCAGCTTCCTCACCTCTCACAGCCTTCACAGAATTGAAGAGAATTAGGGCCTTGGTCTGCATTAGGCTTGACTTAAGGAAATGTGGGCTGGTTTGATCTTCTATACAGACCACTAAAATGTTCTCCATGTTAGCAATAAGGCTGTTTCACTTTCTTCTATGTTCACTGAAGTAATAATTAGTTTCCTTGATGAACTCTTCCTTTGCATTCACAACTTGGATAAATGGCACAAGAGGCCTAGATTCTGGCCTATCTCAGCTTTCAGCATGTCTTCCTCACTAAGCTTAATCATTTCTAGCTTTTGATTTGAAATGAGAGGTATCTAACTCTTCCTTTCACTTGAATACGTACAGGCCATCATACAGTTATTAACTGGCTTAATTTCAATATTCTTGTGTCTCAGGGTATAGGGAGGGCTAAGGAGAGGGACAGAGACAGGGGAATGGCTAGTTGATGGAGCAGTCAGAACACACAACACTGATCAGTTAAGTTCAGCATCTTATATGAGTGTGGTTCATGGCACTCCAAAGCAATTACAATAGTAACATCAAAGATCACTACTCACAGATCACAATAACAGATGTAATAATAATGAAAAAGTTTGGCATATTGTGGGAATTACCAAAATGGGACAAAGAAGCACAAAGTGAGCCAAGCTGTTGGAAAAATGGCAGCAGTGGACTTGCCGACACAGGGGAGCCTCAAACCTTCAATCTGTAAAAAATGCAATACCTGTGAAGTACGATAAAGCAAAGTGCAAGATAACAAGGTATGCCTGTAGGTGTTGTAGACCCTAATTTGACAAATGAAGATAATGAGTCTGAGAAGAATCAAAGATTTCTATGTGCTTTTATACCACCAGCCAGTGACAGGCCAAATATTTAAATCTATGTGTCCTTTTTTTTTTTTTTTTTTTACTTTTAGGTAACATT
Source organism: Pongo pygmaeus (assembly GCF_028885625.2). NCBI lineage: Eukaryota > Metazoa > Chordata > Mammalia > Primates > Hominidae > Pongo > Pongo pygmaeus. The sequence goes on along the minus strand of NC_072385.2, from coordinate 66,479,727 downwards.
GTTTTTATAATTATAAAGTATGTTCTTAATCCATGTTTTCTAAGAAGATGGTTTCCAAAAACTATTTCACCCCAAAATTTCTCAATTTCTGTCATTTCTAATGGGCTTTTTTGTTCTTTGATCATTTCTGTGCAGAGTGTTCTGAATGGATTTCCTGCTTCTGTTGATCATTGAAAGCTTTCTCTTTTGCACACTAAACATGGCAGCATTTGTTGTCAGGGATGCAATTCAGCTGATAATATACATCTCTGAGAAAGACAACAGAGAAAAGTAGAAATGTGCTGTGTTAATTTAACATCAGCAATGTTATAGTTGAGAATACTGGCATTTGAGTGCATAAAAATGTTTCTGGCTATTGCTAAACCTTATTATTTACAATTCATTACTTATGAGTTGAGTCCCAGTATTCAATGTGCACTCTGCCAATTGCATTGTATCAAATTTCATAAAAGAAGGCAGTAAACATACAGATACCTGTTGCACAGTCCCCTAGAAACCAATCCTCTGTGTAGTGCTCTATGAAATTCTGTTTTGATTAGGTTGTTACATCTGGGACAGAACTGCAAATAGCGTTTGGCGGAGGAAAAATGTGGGCCTATATAATGCTAAGATTAAAGTCTGTCCAATAATACAAGCATGTCAGCCGGGACAGGTCCTGTATTTATAGTGGAAAGGCCACTGAGTGAGGATTCATCACACCAGTTCAAGGGAGGTAGTGTCAATTACTTTGGGACCTTTTGTGATAACACTGGATGGACCACTGAGAAAGCGCCATATTTAATCTATTTCCTGCTTAACTGGACAAAGAACTAGTAAACACAATAGGAAATAATCCCATCTGGGCAGAAGGCAGAGAGGAGGAAGATGGGCAAAAATGACTTCATGTTGTAGATCCTCTACACTTCTAATTTTTATGACCCTATGATGTGAGAATCTAATTAATAGGGTGGCTTCTCTGAGTATTTCATGCTCTGTGCCTTACGTAACTCTTTCACATGGCAAGTTATATGACTTCAACTGCCATGCAGAGAAATAAGGTAAGCAATGAGGGAATAAATGTAATGGGTTCATGAATTAATGGTTTTGAGCAGGGGCACATTCTCAGTGGTGGACCATGTTCTGATGTCTTATGTATTTGCTATCTTAGAGCAGAATGACTTCTCCAATTAATTAGTCTCTTGATCAAGCACTGTCTGGTTGTGTGGGTATGAGAGAAAGCAAATAAAAAGCTGTGTGTAAAATAATCACACACTGAAAGGAGATTCACTGTATTTGGTACGCATACACCATGCATGAGGATCTTTGTAACAGGTCAGATTATCCATCAGATTTACAGATCTAATAAGCATAAGTGACGATCCTGCATGTGACCACAGGTGGGAACAGCTGGTGGGTACTTGCCAAAAGCAACACATTTAACCAGCTGCCAGTGGAGCTTGCCAAAGCAGGGTCACCATGGAGCAGCTGGTCTTCTGGGTATGAAGCTAAAAATCTGTCACTAGTACTTCCCAATTGTCACTTGCTAGCTAACCTTCCAGTAGGACCTTACTTAACAGGATGGGCAGTGTGGTGGCAGGGAGGAAAGTTCAAATTATTCTCAAGCATCACCATGTCCAGAAAATGTCTTCGGTCAACAAGAGGGCTGTTACTCCAACTGTGGCACTGCACTTGATTGAGGCATCATGATCACCAACAGCATCAAGCTGTTTTTTCCTAATTGCAGTTCCTCTTACAAGGATTTACCATCTAATTACTAGGGAAACTTCAGGGGTGATGGCCTTCTTAAACAAGAGCATCTGGAGACCTCCAAAGACCATAATCATGGCTCTTTGACAAGAGTTGGATTTTCTAGGGTTAGATAATTAGCTTACACCTTGATATAATGTGGCATTAAGTATAAAATCTATGTTTGCTGTGGAAAAACAAAAAGTACATTACAAAGCACATCCATTACACAATTCACATCCCATCCATCTTACCATCTCCTCCTGCTTTCAGCTTTCACTCCTGCAACTCCATAGTATAGTTATCTCAGCCCAATTTGACCCAAATGATAATTTAAATACAGATTTGTGTACTATAATTCATAACATGTCTCGCTTCCTAGTGATATAATGACCAATACACATTATGTCACATGTCATATAACATATCCTTTGTTTCTTTTTGACTTAGATGGAGTTGCCTTCTACTCCAGCAGGAATTTACATAAATTACTCTAATCAGATGTCTTTTATAACCAATTACCTCTAATGGAATATAATACAGGAGCAGAGAGCTGACAATCTCTCTATGCCAACTGTACTTAAAATAGAACCGTGGTGTCCTTTGTCCCAGTGTGAATTTTTCTTAACTTCTGTGAAGCCATTGTGTCAGAAGTTTTCAGAGGACTAACATAATAATAGTAATAGGTTCTGTATTCATTTTTAACTGGTACACCTCTATCTTTTTGCATATTCTGCTCCCTCTGCCTGGATTACAGAATGTGCTGTCCTTACCTGAGAACAGACGAACTACAAAACTTCATTTCCTGCTACTCCTCCATACATTGGGCAAGAGTTACACAGGATTCCTCCAGCACTGCAGCAGATAGTAATTGTCCCTGACAATACAACTTTCCTTCCTCCTTTCCATAATAAAATCCCTTGAGTTTTAACTGGCTGTGGTGGCCCACTTAGCAACTATATTTCTCAGCCTTCAATAAAATTTGGTGTGATTAATTCAGCAAACGGGATGTGAATGGAAGTGATGTGAACAGTTTCTCAGATGTGCCATTTAAAGAAAAAATCACCTATGTTCTACTTCTCTGTCTCCCTACCTGTGGGCTGGGTCAGAGCCCTAGAGCTGGTGATTGCTGGCAAATAGCAAGCAAAGAAAGATGGAATCTGAACCCCTGATGACCTCACAGAGCAGAAATGTCTACTGGCTTCAGACTGCCCACCTACTTCTGGACAGAGAAAGAAATACATTGCTATCTTGTTTGAATCACCCCAATGTTGTCTCTTCATCAAAACAGCTTGACTTTATTCCATAGCTAATATATACCTTCCTTCCTTCTTCTGGTTTCTACAACTTTGTTCCTGCCATTTTCTCTTCTTGAAATGTCCTTAAATATCTAGTTAATAACTACTTCCGCTTGTAGGCACTGATCATGTTATACCCTCTTCAAACTTCATTGACTATTTGTCAGTGACAAATAATGTCATTGATTTCTGATAGAACCCAGATCCTGGAGAAATAGGTACAGAGCTAAGTTGTCCCTGTTAAATCCTCTAGTGAAATAATAACCATGGAGGTGTTGCAGATCTCAAGGGTATAAGATTAGGTTGGAGGAGGTTTGGGACCTTCAAGGGTTAGGGTGCCCCAGCCATAGCTGGAGATTGGACTTACTCCTGAGAAGATTGTTAGTTGGTGAAGAGAAACAGTAGTCCTAATGGACTTGAAAGGTCCCTGCATAGATTTAATGATACTGAGGGATTTCCATTCCAGGTCTCTGGACTCCTTGCCTGCACCTGGAGACTTTATAACTAAAAGTCCTCAATATTTTCCCTTCAGGACTTCAAACTCAACTCTTTTTTTCACCCATTCAATCCAAGATTCTCTGAACTATAGACGACGGCAAGTCCAAAACTCTCAAATAAATTAGGGTGTCACAAAACACGATTGATCCTTCCAATTAGAGGTCCTCCTTTATTCTATTTATTAGCCAAAGGAAGGCATCAGGAAATTTCATAACCCAAATGATAATCTCCCATTGTGCAAGACACATCTAGAATCAGGTTTCAATTTGTCTAACCTTTTTGATCAAAATGAGTTTGTATTTAGCCCGACTATTCAGCTTAATGGAAAAAGGAGGCTCTATGGATTTGGTTCAGGAGCCTGGGATTCGTCAGTGGTGAGAAGGCATCTGAATCACCAGCACACTGAGGCCATGGGATAACTTCTTATTCTTCTAAAGAAGAGTGCAGAGGGCTCAGCAAGAGGGCTGGAGAGCCTGAAGAACTCTTGGGAAGTGTTTTCTCATGCCAGAGGGCCTTGGCTTCAAATTCAGATAGTCAGCTTTTCTGCTTGGCAGAAATCAGGTCTGTGGTTACCTGGAAACTAATTGCTCTTTTTTTTTCTTCCATCTACTGAGCAGTCTTCTCAATGTAATAAATCGTGTTTTTAGTTCATGAAATCCTCAGCGATCTTATGAAGTGGGTACTGTTATCAACCCCGTTTTATAGATAAGAAAACCGAAGGACAGGGATGTTTTATAAAAACCTGCCTAAGAAGAAGTATAGAGATAGTAAGGAGTAGGCATAGGATTTCAATGCAAGAAGTTGATCCCAAGTATATACTTTTAGCACCTGCACTGCAGTTGCCAAGGTCATTTTCTGTCACTAGGCTCAAGAGTGGGTCTGTTGGAACAATAAAGAGACAGGCCAAGAGGGAAGCCAGGTCCCAAGTTGTGCTTCAAGGATGACATCCAACGCTGAAATTTCCTAGGAGCTTACTGATCTGGTTTTCGGAGTTTTAAAGGAAGGACATAAAGGCACCCATGAACTGTGAGGCTCTTTGTGAATCACTGTCTGTAGTTGTCTTCTTGGTTTACTTGCTTGCTTTCTCTTCAACAGCCTTCTGTCTCATTTCTTGAGTGACCAAGTGGATCAAATCAATGTAAGTATCACCTTCCTAACTGGACTCTCTCACTTTCACTCATAAACCACTCCCATCTTTCTTGTGCTGCCAGAGTGACACCTTCTAACACACTCTGATTAGGTCACCCTGCTCCTGAAAATGTTCCCATGGACTTCAAGCCTTTATATTTCAAACTCCTTGGCTTGGCACACCAGGGCCATCACAATTAGAATCTGCTTAGTTTTCTAGGCTCATCTCCGATAGGTCCCCACTTTCCCTCCCATGCCACACTCCCACCTTCATCCTTATACTTCAACTAAACTAAAGCACTCTCAGCCAGACATGCTGTGAATATCTCCAGAAGCAGCACAGATTAGTTCACTGCTTGCAACTTGCATATACATCCTTTCCCCACTCCCATTCCCCAACATCTTTTATGAAGCTATTACTCATATTTTAACATCAGTTCGAATATTACCAGTTCTCTTTCTTTAGAGCCATCATGACCAACTGATTCACCTGCTCCTCCCCTAAACTCCGATAACTCCCCATGAAAATGACAGACCCTGTAATAAGACTATAAGTTTTCAATACCATAATTAAGAAGTATATAAGCATTATGAACTTGGGCAAAAATGTTAGATTAAGTGCATAAGACAGGGCTACTGAAGAGATTTTTTGTGTCGAATTCTTGCGAACAGTAAATGTTACAGAACATGAAAGGCACTGAGCTTGGTGTCAAGCATACAGCAAGCACTTGATAAGTGCTAGCTGTTATGAGCCTCATCCTCATCTTCCTATTCATCTCACTGTTGGGTGATTGCTTGTCTTCTTGTGCTTGTCTTCTTCTCTACATGTACATTTGTTGAGGATACTATCTGTGTAATTGGATTTTATATCCCTAGCACCTGGCACAGTGCCTACCACATAACAGGTGCTCAATAAACACTTATTGAATGAATTATAACTCAATTATCTGCCATCTGGTTTGTCCGAAGCCACATATATTAGTATCTAGGCTACTGCTCCATCATTCCGTCATCCCATCTTCCTTTACGTTTAGGGAAAAAGGAGTTTATTTTGCATTTCCTCCTGGACTCAGGTTACATAGGAATGCTGCTCTGTTCTCACTGCATGATTACATTGGGTTTCAGAGAATTTGGCTGCTGGGAACCCCCTAGAAATTCAGGACTGCTGTTTTTCCCCAAAGTGATGCTGCTGGTACTCTGCTAGCCTCAAAGTGAGTGTGACCTGTGGAAGCCACAATTTCCTTCCCTGTCTTATCTTAATAGCAGGCACATTCCATCTATTAATTCCCCAAGATGTCAGTAACACACACTATTATAGAAAATAAATTTTCAATAACAAAGGGAGCTTATTTCACGGCATGAAGGATAACAGCAGATATTACTATTCCTGAAGTTAATTCTCTGTTTTCTCATGACTGGCCATTTCTCCTAGGAATCAGCTCTCTGACACACTGCAATGTTGCTGCAGCTGCTCACCTTTATTTCCGACTCTTCTCATTTCTCCAGGACCACAGAACCCTGCCTCTTTTCTCTTATGCTTTACAGAAAAACATTCCCCAATTCCTATTTATTTGCTATGCAGAGTTTTTCATAACCAAAACAACCATTAACATGCTTTCCTAAATAAAAGAGCAGTCTCTGCTCAAAATCTCACCTTTGATAACACAAAGAATCAAAAGAAGCTTTGGAATTACATTAAGGGATTTGAATATCTAACAACAAATATTCTATCAATCTCTCTAAATGGAAGAGAAAGCAGAAAAGCTGACTGAGTATGAAGCCACAGCCCTCTGGCTTTGTGCAGAGCAAACTCCATGGTCAGATTTTTTTGCTCCTCTCCTCCTCTCCTCTCCTCTCCCCTCCCCCTCCTACCCTCCCCTCCCCTCCTCTCCTCTCCTTTCCCCTCCTCTCCCCTCCTGTCCTCCCCTCCCCTCTGCTCCCCTCCCCTCCCCTCCCTCTTCCCATCCCCTCCCCTCTCCCTTCTCTGCTTTCCTCTCCTCTCCTCTTTTTATTTTTCTGTGAAGAAGTATTAAATAGAATAGAGAGTAAAAATTGTGAAAGGGATTGCCTTTCTGATCTTATTTGACTGTTGTTGGTGTGTAGGAATATAAGTTATTTCTGTATATTGATTTTGTATCCTGCAACTTTGCTGAATTGTTTATCAGCTGGAGGAGTTTTCAGCCAAGACTATGGGGTTTTCTAGATATGGAATCATGTCATCTGCAAACACAGATAGTTTAACTTCATCTCTTCCTATTTGGATGCCCTTTATTTCTTTCTCTTGACTGATTGCTCTGGCTAGGACTTCCAGTATTATGTTGAATAGAAGTGGTGGAGAGAGGACAACCTTGTCTTGTGCCAGTTTTCATTGGGAATGTTTCCAGCTTTTGCCCATTCAGTAGAATGCTGGCTGTGTGTTTTTCATAGATGGCTTTTACTATTTTGAGGTATGTTCCTTTAGTAACTAGTTACTGAGAGTTTTTAACATGAAGGGGTATTGACTTTTTTCAAAAACTTTTTCTGCAACTATTTAGGTAATCCTGCAGTTTTTGTCTTTAGTTCTGTTTATGTGATGAATCACATTTATTGATTTGTGTATGTTGAACCAATCTTGCATCCCAGGGATGAAGCCTACTTGATCATGATGGATTAGCTTTTTGGTGTGCTGCTGGATTCAGTTGGCAAGTTTTTTGTTTGTGTATTTGTTTTTTTGAGGATTTTTGCATCGATATTCATCAAGAATATTGGCCTGAAGTTTTCTTTTTTTCTTGTGTCTCTGCCAGGTTTTGGTATCAAGATGATAAAATACCTAGGAATACAGCTAATTAGGGAGATGAAAGATCTCTACAATGAGAATTATAAAACACGGCTCAAAGAAATCGGACATGACACAAACAAATGGAAAGACATCCCATGCTCATGAATAGGAAGTATCTATATCATTAAAATGGCTATATTGCCCAAAGCAATTAATAGATCCAATGCTATTCCTATCAAACTAACAAGGACATTCTTCACAGAACTATAAAAATATTTTTAAATTCACATGAAACCAAAAAAGAGCCCAAATAGCCAACGCAATTTTAAGCAATAAGAACAAAGCTGGAGGCATCACATTACCTGGCTTCAAACTATACTGCAAGGCTGCAGTAACCAAAACAGCATGGTTCTGGTACAGAAACAGGCACATAGATCAGTGGAACAGAATAGAGAGCCCAGAAATAAGGCTGTACATCTATGATCATCTGATCTTTAACAAAGCTGACAAAAACTAGCAATGAGGAAAAGACTTCCTATTCAATAAATGGTGCCTGGATAACTGGCTAGCCATATGCAGAAAATTGAAGCTGGACCCCTTCTTTACACCATACACAAAAGTCAACTCAAGATGGATTAAAGACTTAAATGTAAAACCCGAAACTATAAACACCCTGGAAGATAACTTAGGCAATACCATCCTGGACAAAGGAACTGGCAAAGATTTCATGACAAAGACACCAGAAGCAATTTCAACAAAAGCAAAAATTGAAAAATAGGATCTAATTAAACTAAAGGCCTTCTGCACTGCAAAAGAAACTATCAATAGAGTAAACAGACAACCTACAGCATTGGAAAAAATTTTTGCAAGATATGCATCTGACAAAGGTCTAATATCCAGCATCTATAAGGAACTTAAATTTATAAGAAGAAAAAACAATGCCATTAAAAAGTGGGCAAAGGACATGAAAAGACACTTGTCAAAAGAAGACATACATGTGGCCGACAAACATTACAAAAGCTTAATATCACTGATCATTAGAGAAATGCAAATCAAAACCACAATGAGGTATCATCACACAGCAGGCAGATGGTTATTATTAAAGTAAAAAATAACAGATGCTGGTGAGGTTGCAGAGAAAAGTGAACACTTATACATTGTTGGTGGAAGTGTAAATTAGTTCAATCATTGTGGAAAGCAGTATAGTGATTCCTCAAAGAGCTAAAAGCAGAAGCACCATTTGACCCAGCAATCTCATTACTGGGTATACACCCAGATGAATACAAATTATTCTACCATAATGACACATGCACGTGCAGCACTATTCACAACAGGAAAGACATAGAATCAACCTAAATGCCCATCAATGACAGATTGGATAAAGAAAATGTGGTACATATATACCATAGAATACTATGCAGCCATAAAAAAGAACAAGATCATATCTTTTGCAGGAACATGGAAGGAGCTAAAGGCTATTATCCTTAGCAAACTAACACAGGAACAGAAAATCAAATACTGCATGTTTTTACTTGTAAGTGGGAGCTAAATGATAATAATTTATGAACACGAGGGAAAACAGACACTGGGGTCTAATGAGGAGGGAGGTTGGGAGGAGGGAGAGAAACAGAAAAGATAATTATTGGACACTGGGCATAATACCTGGGTGATTAAATAATATATACAACAAACCACTGTGACATGTGTTTACCTATGTGACAAACCTTCAAATGTACCCTCAAACCTAAAATAAATGTTAAAAAAGAGAATAGCCAAGGAACACAGCTCAGACTATGAAGGTAGTCTTGTACAAAATGCCAATGCTCATTCTCATTTTAAAAAAAGTTTTTAGCAGTGTAATATCTAACTCCAGAAACCTGTGTCATTGTATGTAGAGCTCAGGTGGGGAGCTGGGCTGGGAGTGGAGGTATTGAGCATGTTTGTCTGTACAGAAGTAGGTGTGGAATGGCACTGCTCTAGGTAAGCCTGTATGAAATATTGATAAAGGAAGGTTGGGCTGACATTTGTCATTGTATCAAATACTGGTTATGTTACTAAACATTCCTATTATTGCTATTGTGGCATGCCTCTGGAGTCTCCAAAGTTTTATAAAATAGACTCTTATTTCAAATTCCTGTCATGTCTTTTCAGCCACAGAATCTGCAAAAAGCAGGGTGGATGTGGAGACATAGAAATGACTCCTCTCATTCCTCAGTGTTTGTGGGTGAATTCTATGACCTAAGTTTCCAGGAACCTCCATGTGGCCACCATTACTGAGGTGAATAAAGAATAATCCTCATTTGTTTGGACTTTCCGCACCTACCTGCCATCCCCTGACTCTTTGGCTCATCTTTGAGATTTTTTCCTTTTTTCCTTTTCTAGGGTCTTTTTTTAATTTCCTAGGTTTCAGCCATTCCATTTCATTTGGATGTTAGGAGATGAACTATTCAAATCCTGAAGTTGGAATATTCACTAGCCAACCAGACATTTTCCACTAACAAGTGATTTTATGCTAAAAGCATCTCTCCTACATAGTCCAAATAATCCTCCAACTGAGGGCTGGTCAAATTCCCCCATGATCAACTTTCTTCTTCTCTTACCCTAAGTATGGTGCATTCCATGCCTCAAAAGTGGAGCAGTATATGGCATGAATGAATAGAATCTCTGCCTTCCACATTGCGAAAGCCAAGGCACCTCCTTCCTCACTCTCTTTCACCACACCATGATAGACCTGGGTCAGGTCAACCATCTGGACAGTGCTTCAGGCAAATCGTCCAATGGGAGACTGAGGTATTGAGATGGCACTTGGCAAACCACCTACTATTCTTGCTGTGACTATTCCTAGGGCTTCTATTGAAAGAAAGTAACAATGTGGTCTCAACCTGGAAAAGGAGATCAGGTGGAATGGATTCTATTTTTGGCTACTGTATAACAGCATTCCACAAAAAGCATAACTTAAAGGATTTCCTCATCTGCAAAGTGACAAAAAGTATTTGAGATGATCCATGGTATGGAGATGAGATAAGGAAATTGGAGAAGGGAGTATGGTTGAGCTGAACGTTGAAAGCGGGTGCCTACTGCCAATGCAAATGCTCTAGAGTGCAGCTCTCTCTATGGTAGATTAAGTACAGTGCAAACTCAGTAATCTGAACATCCTTTATTTGAATTGTCCCATTATTCAAATGACTCCCTAAAGCCAATTTCCTTTATCTTTTATGCCTTGACATGCTGAAATTGAACATTTCTTTCATTGTTCTATTTCTTTTTTTAAATCTTCAAACTATATTAGTCAAACCCACTTCATGCCTGAGTACCTTTGAGCCCTGATTTGTTTGGATAATTGAGCTTCCACTGTAGTTTTGAATCTAAAATGTGATGATAGCCATACTCAGAAGTTTTCCACTAGATGGAAAGTAGAAGGGAACTGGGACAGGCCAGCAAGCAGGATGAATTCTGCATTCAAGGAGTGAGTCTGCACCCCTGCAGTCACATATATGATTACAGTCAATCAGTAAATTCTTCATTTATTGAGGCTACTGCATATAAGCAACTGTCTGTGAGGGAATATGGTATAGAGGTTAGCACTGATGTGAGTCTAAATCCAAGGTGTACCACCAACTAACTGGTGACCTTGAGTAAGTTACTTCATCTCTCCAAACTTCAAATCCCCCATTTGTAAAAGAGAAATAAAAATAACCCTATCCACATCATTGCGGTTGACTAGAATAAATGGAATGCATGTACTTAACATAAGTTTGTGAACCTAGAAAGTACTTAATAAACATTAGCTATTATTACTGAAGGCAAAGAAGATTTTAAAGTGCAAGATAGTGGCAATGTCTTCAAAGGGTTTGCAAGCTACACTGAAAGTTCCCATATAATACAACATAACACAAACATGTGCACACAAAAAACAGATCAATGTATAATAAGAGCCAAACCCTGGCTCTGACATTCCAAGTTGTGGGAACTTGGAAAAGTTGCTTAATATCTCAGCATCTCAGTGACTTCAGGTGCAAAATGAAAGTAATAATAGTGCCTCCATCACAGAGTCTGAGGGAAGATTAAATAAACTGGTATATATGCAAAGTGCATGGAAGAGTGTGTGGCATGTAACAAGTGTCCACAGTAATGTACAGGTGGGGGTAGTGGTGCAGAGAGGACGTGTGTGTGGGCATGAGAAGAACAGGGATTGAGTGGTGAGAAGCAGAGCATGGTCCATAAGGGTTGATCACATTTGGATGGGAAGGAAAAAGAACATTCTAAAGTGGGAAGGGCATGATATCATTTGCTGGATGATGTTGAATACATCTTCAACTGTGTTGCTGTCACTGGGCAGGGACGTTTTTCCTCCAAAAAGCCAGTTATATAGTAATGCCGTTTCCCATATGGCCCCTCCAACAGATGTGTTTTTGGGGTTGTTTGTAACTTACTCATTTGTAAGTAAATTGAGAAACTCAGTGATATTGTCACATTTGTAAATTCGATGATCGTAGACTACTCTCCTCTTTGTGAATATGCTCTCCATTTTAAGCCCTGAGGACCTACTTTCTCCTGGTTCTCCTGCCTGGCCTCTGATTGCCCCTGCTTGGTCTCCTTCATCGTATCCTCAGATTGAATCCACCCCTTAAATGTCAGTGGCTCCTGGGTGTCTGCCCTTTTTCCCTCCATGGCTCCCCATGCATGTTTTCTATGAGTGAATGAATTCATCCCCATGACTGGACTGCCATGCCATGCTGACGTCACCTACCATTAATGTCTTCAGCCATAATATCTCTCTACACTTCCAGACCGATATTGCAAACTGATCACTGGACATCTTCACCTGGTTCTTCTAAAGACAGTAAACCTATCATCAAAGGTGAGTTGCCTGAGAAAACTACCATCCCTTCCTCCTTCCACCTGCCCAATACGTGCTTCTCCTCTCTCTTGGGATGATTAACATCACCACTACCTTTCTGTCTTTTTACTAGAAATTCTGATACCTCCATTCCCATATCTACTTGTTTAATTACTGAGTTCTGAAACTTTCTCAAGACTGGTTCTCTCATCCCCTTTTCTTGCCACTGCCTCAGCTAAGGCCAGCATCATCTCTCTACTTGGTTTGAGACCTGTTCCTTGCACAAATCTCTTTCTGTTGTCAACCCTCTTTTACAGATTTGCAGTCTTAGCTTCTTAGAAAGCAAATATTCAATTGTGACTCTTTTGCTCAAATACTTATCTTGGCTCCCTATTGCTTGGGGGTTAAATCTAGATGCCTCTGGTCTTATCTTGGTCCAGGCTGGTGGTCTCCTGGGCTGGCTGAAACAGAAATTGCCATCAGGATGGAGCAACACTTTGTTTTAGTAGAATCCTGTGCTTTTTTACTTCTTGTTTCACAACGTCATAACTTATGAATGGCCATAGCACAGGTTATAAAGGGACAAATGACCTTGTATGTTGTGTAAAAAGCATACGCATGAGGTGTCCAAAGTATAATGTGGTTTATGGGAATTCACTCCTCAGGTGTTGGCATCTATCCTGCTCCTCGTATTCATTGGCTGAAGTCAAGAGGGGACATTTATTGGGATGTCCTAAATAAATAGTCTAAAAAGTGGAGTAGGCTTTAGGCATGCTGCATTCAGAGGTTCAGTGGAGGTCTTAGCACTTTGTATCCATTTCTGGGCTCTTTTAGGTTTCAGTCTCAGACAGGCTTTTCCTATGTGGCCTCCAGATGGCCACTGGCAGCTCTGAACCATGTGATTGGCAAAGATTATGATTCCATGGGCACAAGGAAAATCAACTGGCTAGACTTGAGCCACATATCTGCTGCTATAGGTTGAGGTTTCAAACCCAGTCCTATTCAATCCAAGTAGATTGAGCAGAAGTTTTTTGAGAGAGTGAGGTGAGGGGTGGGGGTAGGCAATAAGAATGGCTTTTCAGTAAAACAGACAAACTATATAAGCCCACTATTCCTTCCAACCCACCCTTTCTTCCCCATTCATTATGAGATGAGAAACTGCCAAAATTCAGGCATGATAGGATTGGGAAATGTTAAAGACAGAGATTACTGAGCCAGGGAACTGGTGTGGCAGACATTTTTCATAAGGTGGCTTACTGCTAAGATCTTCAACAAAGGTTCAGCTACAACTTTGATTCTGAATTAGCTTGTCCTTTTCCTAATCTCAGTGAATCTAAATCTTTGGAATCATGGTCCCAGAATTTTCCCACAGACTTTGCAACAACATGCTCAGATTTCTTAAGGCAGTTATGATTTTAAGTATTGTGTTCCACGGCCACTTGTCAGAACACAAAAACCAACGGGGAGTTCAGAAAGTAAGAGACATAAAGATTCCCTTCTTTGATTTTCATTTACCTCCCTCAAGTCTTTGGTGGCTCCAGAAACACCACCCTCCCCATACATGGGAGCTAGAAAGCAGAAATAGTGCAGAGATTGTCTGCTATGTAAATTGATGAGCGCGTGGGTGAATCTCCCATAGACAAATAGTCAGACCGAATGATGTTAAACTGAAAGGTAACGAGGGAGGAGGAATGATCATTTGTAAAGAGAAAAGTGTTGAAGTCTCTTTTGCCTGGCAAACATAAATACCCTAAAGAATAGAAAACTGTGGGTGGATGTGGGGCCTACTTAATGTGAATCCTACATCAGGCATTTGTAGGTGATATAAAACTCTGATGTGCTGTAAAATTTATATCACTCCCCAAAATGATGTACTGGTAGAACATATAAATTTTGCAGAAACTGTTAAAGCTGTCATAAAACCTCATTGCTACAGATACAGTAGGAGTTTCAGAAATACACTCCAAAGCAGAGATTTGTAATCATTTCAGTGTGGTTCATAAAAAGAAGCACATTGTGTTTCAACATCCAAGACACTGCAAAGATTCCCTACCTCCAAAGACCTGTTTTATCTTACTTTACATACTTAAAAAAGAGACAAGCAGAGACAAATAAACAGCCTAAATATTTAAATGCATGCATTTCCTTATATGACCAGTTTGTTAGAAAGGTGGGAGTAAATGATTATTTTATTACCAAGTTCACATGGAGTTGTTGGCTCCGTTTAATAATAGTTGATCTTGTTCAGGCTGAACAAACTGGTCCCTGTTGGGGGGAAAGGCAGCAATAAATCAATACCCCAGATGTAATCTTGGTGTCTAGAATGCAGAGAGAGATTTTGGTGCATAATGGCACTGGTTTGTCTATTGTCATTCAGACATGAGCTGCATCAGAAAAGGGCTTGTGGGAACCTGACAAGAGGCGGTCAAAAGTGGGCCATAAATCACAGAGAGACAGTATTCTGCTGATTTCATACACACACACTTTCTGGGGGGATGAAGTGATAGATCTGCAATTTACTGCTTATCAAATTTGCTAGAAGTTTCATAATACAAAAGCCTGACTTTCAGTGAATAAACACCTTGGTTGACTACGAGCTTCTGCTGAGTAAGTATGGCACTCCAGCCATCTAGCTGGGAAAGCCTTTTGATGACCTATTTAACAGGCTCCCTTTGATTGTGAGCCATGCAGTAGAGAGTTTTACTCATGAGCACCTCCTTGAACAAGGAGCCAATGGTATTTATTGAAAGAAACTGGATACTTCATTCTAGGAGAACTAATGGACTGAAGGAATCATATGGATTCCACACTTGTTCAACACTTGTTAGCATTCTGCAGATCACTGGACCACATCTTCTCACATAACTGGAAATAAGAGGGGTAAGGAACCAAGGAAGTGGCTGCAGCTTAGGGAAGGGAATGCAACTTTTGCAGGCAAAGAAGTAACCACCCAAAGAAGAACAAACATGAGTGCATACTTTCAGTTCATTGTGCATTAACCTAGAAGTTGGAATACTTTTGTCTCATATTTCTTCCAAGAAAAAATTTGAAAGCACTGAGCATTTTTTGAATGCAGCACTTTCAAAACTTACTGATATGTGATCCTAGATTTAATATAAGATGCTTTATCTATACTTAAAAGTGCATCTAAAAATAATACATCTTTATAATTTCACGGTGTTTAGGGTAAGTCTGTGGCTTAAAAACATCTCCAAATTTTCTTCTCACTCCCAGATTGAGTGAATCTACATGTTCCTTAATATAGTCTTTCCCTAGTTAAATGTTTTCAGAGTGGATTCACATTTTAAAGTAAGTAAATTTATGCTTAAAAATTATTTACTAACTAAAAGGAGATACCACAAAATATGCTTTTTCAAGCTTTGATTTTTTATTTAAAACTGAGTTTATAAAATGTCTTGTAATTGTGCAAATGAAAAAATAATTTACTTATCTTTAAAATAAATGTTATATAGTTCTATGTATCAGACACTCTTCTAGGTGCTAGAGGTTAGTAGTAAACCAGACAAAAACAATCTGTGTCCTCATGGAGCTTACAATTTAGTAGCGGAATATAGAAAATAACAACATAACTAAAGCATGTATATTAAGAAAATAAATACTAGTGAGAACATAAGCAGAGAAGGTGTCTAGAGAGCACTGGGGTGAGAGTGGGAGTGGTAGTGGCATATATATTATTTAAATTTTAGATACTCTCCATTAACTAGGAGTTTTAAATTCCTCCCTCATGAACCTTTTACCCATGATAATATCTAGCACTAGAAGTGATCCATTTGAAGCTCATCTTCTTCTTGTGCCCTTTTCTACCCATACATAGAAGAGCCATGGAAAGGCCAATGAGGCAAGAAAATGAAGGCTATGCTGTTGGATGCCCAGGTCAGCTATTTCACTAGCCATCATAGCACCTTTTAAAGACCAACTTGATAATTGGGTGCATACAAAATATTAGTACTACTACTACATGCACATCAGTTACTTAGAGTCTCAAAGGGTATAAGATGTTCCATATAACAGGTTTCCTGTATGATTTTTTTTAGCTTCTTGGCAAAAGTAGAAAGATTTGGGTTGTATTCTTAATTTAGCCAGTCCGGATTTTGTTCCATCTTCCTCTATCTGGGGAAGCATTGGATAATGCCTCTTGGTATAGAATCTTTTGAAAGACTACTTTGTACTTTGTTTATGACCACATATGCTTTTTATTCAACTCTCTGGAAGGAATTTTAATAAGTATGATGCTTTGGCTGAAGTAGCACAAACCAACTCCCCATAGCTTAAATAAGGATTTTCAAGGGCTCACATAATTGAAAGTCCAGAATTGGGTTGGGTATCAGGTGAAATGCCTTCTTCCTCCAATTCTCCTCTATTCTCTCAGTTCCTGCCTTCCTCCCTGTGTTGGTTTTGTCTTGTGGTCTTAAGATGATCACTGCCATCAAAGGCTAAGATGAGGAAAAGGAGAGAGAGAGATACACAGAGATTTCTCTTGGATTTCTTTTAAGAATGCAGAATTTTCTTTCTCAAATGCTACTGGAAGACTAACTTATCAGCCAAAGTTATCTTAATTCAGCCCACCTCTCAATCAATTGCAAGCAGAAACATTGGATAATTGGCTTAGACTGAACAGAGCCCATCTCTTGATGGAGACCTTGGCTTAATCATCTTTGTAGGTGACTCAGGGCTAAACACTATGGTTTGCCCATAGTGGATACTCATTTATTTAATTTATTCATTTATGCAAATTAATATCAAACACCTATACTGTTACAGTTCTTAACACTAGGGATTTATCAGTGAAAACCAAAAAGTTCCTATTCTCATGGAACTTGAAACCTAGTAAGACAATATACAATAAACAAATAAATCAGATGATAAGTACATTATTAAACCAAGTGATCCAAAAAGTATTACTTAATTCAGAGAAATAAGCAATCAGTGATAGGTTTTCTAGTGTCCTCCTAAGCCAGATACAAGTTGAACACCTCTCTTGTTCTAGGGCCACAGCTGGTACATAGGAGACCACCAAGAAACACAGAACAAGATACTATAGAACCATGTTCAAATCACCGCACTTCTGGTTTCATGATCTTATTACTTAGACCTATTTGGCCATTACCTACACTTGTGAATTCAGAGTCCTAATGGCTTTGTATTTTGTAATTCTTCCTTGATAACCTGTTGTTCTCTAAGCCTTTCCTTGTCTGTGGGGACTCCTCATCCAATGCTGGCTCAACTGACTGATAACTGGGAACCACTTTCTAGTTCTCCCAGAACTGATGTTATGACCATACTAGGTGATCTGCTCTTTAATCTGACAACAGTCTTGGGAGGTTTGTAGTATCATAATTGTTTTGAAGAATTGGGGAACCTGAGCCCACGTGAGTCAAATGACTTGTTCAGTATTATACAGCTACAAAGTCTCAGGAACATGATTCAATGCCAAGACCTCTTGAGCAAATCAAGTATGAAATACTGCCCTGTTTGTGAATGTTTCTTATCATGTTCAATATTTCTTATCATATTAAAGTATGTCTCTCTTAAGACTGTAGAAATCGTGTCATATACACCTCCTTTCTTCCCCACACTTCTGGTACCTAACATTATTCTGAGAGTAAAGCAAAATCTGCTAAATTGGTTAAAAATATTTTAATTGATAAATGATTGACTGCAGAGGATGTTTTACCCATGTGAAAACAACACGGTGGTAACCATGGAATGATATTTTTCAAAAAGAAAAGTAAACAATTAGCTTTAACTAGCTGACAGCAAAGATGTTCAAATAATAAATGAATTTACTCTGATGGTTATGTAGATAAATATTAATGTGGTCTAGAGACATTTCCAGAAGTTACATGGACATGAGTTAGCTCTAACAATGATATTGTAGAAGCATTAAGGCCTTTAAAAATAGTGATTAGGGAACAACATGGATCATCATTTTAAAATAACTCTTCTTCATGGCTTAAAGTACAACTGTTATCAACAATCATAACAATTCAAGTTTATGGTCATAGAGTGAGTGCACTGGCAGTTGCTGGACTGCCTGGCTCTCACATGGGACACAGCAACTATCAATCTGCCTCTACCATTCAAATAACGTACGCCACCACAAGTGCCTCTCAGAATTCACACCACCCATGAACAGTCATTAACTTGGATGACCAGCACCCTGCTCAACCAAAATTAAAAAACAAAATATTTAGTATACTTCAGTATGATTTAGTACCTACAAACATGGCGGTCATAAATCAGGAGATTTTCCCCAACAGGAAAGACATAAATCTTCCAGCTCCCTTTTAGAAATCAAAACAGCTCATGCTATGGCCCAAACTGTCACGGGATCATGAAATTGTAGTGATATGGGAACCTGGAACAGTGTGTGCACCCATTTCTGTCCTCTTTTAAGAGGTCCCCTTTCAACAAGTACAGACACAGGAAAGACATGTTAGAGACCTCCAAAGAAGGAGTTTTTAGCAGTTTATTTGGTTTCTTTAATTTACAAAATGCAATTAAATATTATATACATGTTCTCATGTACAGCTCCTCTTCCAAAAATGAACATAAAACTGTTTTTAGTGACTCTTAGGTGTACAGCTGCTGACACAAATGGAACTTGAACTGCAGAGTGACTGAAACAATAAATTATTTCTTGCTTAAATAACAATCAAGGCAGATGTTTCTCATTGATGGTGGTGATTTTCCTCCATCTGAAGAAACACATGGTGGCTCACTAACCAGGCCGACTGGGGCTCTTTCACCTTCAACACAAGTTCTTTTTCATTCTAGTCACCCAGAAGGGCTTAGAGCAGTGGGTGTGGAAGATTTTCAAGGACCATGCCTGGAAGTGATTTCTGTAACTTCCACTTGGGTGCCATTGCTTAGACTCTGTCCTGTGGTGAATGTAGCTGCAAGGGAGGCTGGGAAGCATGGCTGTGGCTGTGTTCTCAGAAAGAAAAGAAGACTATGCACAGGTGGCCATCCCTATCTCAGTGTCCTTTCCTCTACAGAAACTTTTCCCTGAGTTATCTGCATTTTGTGTCTCACTTCCCTCTAATTCTTCCCTAGTGCTTATCTGTGTTTTCATTTTGGCACAAATTTTTATTCTACAAAGTTAAGATTCAGAAGTAAAGACAAAAGGGCAGGGAGGGAACTTACTCTGATATATTTCTCTCTCAGCTGATGCCTAGAACTATGCTCTAACCTTTACTTTCACTTAAAGCAGATGACTACTTCAATTGATTTGAAACAGAAACAAACACATCTTCATAGTGATCACCCATCATTTACAGGAATATTACTAAATTGGCTTTTAGTCTTCTCCTCTTCTCACTGCATACAAGTACTCTTCTCTCAAAAGCCTTATTTCCAACCGATAGCTATCTCCATAGATTACCTCTGAGTACTCCATAGCCTCCAAACTAAAACAAACCAATACATTTACTCCTCTTCAGCAATATTCATCATCATTATAAAAACACATAGACAATATTTCTGGAAATTCATTCTCTGTATGCTGAATGTTTCCCAAGTTTGCTTATAAAAGTTCTCATAAAATCTCTGTTTATCTCACTATGTCTTTTATCAGTATGACAGAGATCAAATCTAGGTTCCATATCTGAGAATAAGTGAGAAGGTGTGATAGATTTCCAAAAGAAATCGGTGTGCCTTGGTCCCCTTTAGACCCTAGAGACCATAGGCCTGACCAGAAACTTGAGCTACCCCTCTAAGGGACCCCATGAAGACTCAGCCAGACTGAACTATAAGCTAAAGAAGTTGATGGCAGGACACCATAAAACCATATTTGAATGTTGCTTCCAATTACCCTGGAAGCTGTCTTGGGTGCAACACATTCACTCAATGGAGTGCCTCTGTATTTTATGTTCTTTTCTGCCTACAGTCATTTATGTTAGAGAGGAAATTTTCCCCATTCAAAACTTTAACATTCATCAAAAAATTAAGAATCATTATTCCAGGCATTTTTTTGAGGGCTTCATTTTATTCCACCATTTCTGAGTGAGTAGAAAGCATTTTCTGAAAGTTTTCCTACCCTATTTGTCACTTACCAACACTTCACCACTCTTCATTTTCTTTCTCTGTCTGCTGAATTTCTTTCTTCTCCCTCTAATGTATGGGGGCTAGAATTGGTCCAGGGAAGGGAAGAGAAAGAGAAACCTTAAAGTGTTTCATTCCCAATTCTTCGCTTTCTCCTGTACCTCACCTGTACTGTAAAACTGGCCATGGGGAGATATTTTAAGTTGGCCTTCTCCCTGTCATCTTCCCTTGCTCTCCAAATTCGTGCAGATGGCAGCGACATGATGGATCCCACATAGATTTTATCCTATAAAACTAATGTCAGCAAGATCTCCAACTGTCAGTAAATATGTTATCAAGGGGTTGCTAACTGCTGGAAATTTATGTTAAATAGTACCGGTCTCCCCCTCCTTTATAGAACAGTTGCCTGCCAGACTTCTAAACTTAAGGAATTCATGAATTAAGATATATATTCATGCTGAGAACAGCATACTCTTAAGGTTACAATACTTACCAATCCTACTCTATCATCGTAATTTGATTATCTCATTCTTAACACTGCTAGGAGTCAGTATGGTGTTGAAGTGGAAGTAAATGCTTGGTTTTTTTGCATCAGAGAACCCTAAGTTTAAATCCAGATTGCAACTTAATGACAATATAACCTTGGGCAAATTGTATATCCCCTCTGAATCTCAGTTTCTACATTTGTAAATTGAGGATAATAATTCCTACATTGCTGTTATTACTTATAAGTAGGAGCTAAATATGTGAACACATGGACACAAAGGAGGGAACAACAGACACTGGGGCCTACACGAGAGTGGATGGTGGGAAGCGGAAGCGGGTTGGAAAATTCAACTATTGGGTACTAGGCTTAGTACCTGGGTGACAAAATAATCTGTATAACAAATGCACGTGACACAAGTTTACCTATATAAAAAACCCGCACATGTACCCCTGAACCTAAAAGTTAAAACAATAATAAAAATTCCTGTGTTGTAAGGATTGCTGATTAAATGACAGAGAGTGCATGCCATGCTCAGCATTTTAAAGAGACTCAGAACTTTTCCTGGCACTAAGGACATCTTTAGGGCAGTAATCTTGTATCTGATCTCCGTATTAATAAATGAATGAATGAATGAGTGAATGAATGAATTGATCTAGTTAGTGTTCAAAAATTTTTTTAAGTTCAATGCACAACAGATAAGCATGGCATGTCAGTTATGCATTGTGCATTGTTTAGCCTTAAGGCAGACAGACACTATCAGCTAAATGAAGCAAACTTTGAGTTAAGATAAGAAAAGTCACAAAATGTACAATTCATTGCCCAAACCGTGCTTCAAAACCATTTGTTGAATGACAGCTGTTTCTGCAAACACCAGAGTTGAACTCCCCAGTGAAAAAGAGAATGAATGCTTTAAATATTGCTTTGTACACTCTCCTCCTTGATCATCTAGTATAAGGATACAAAAAAAGATATCCAGATGGATTACCACAAAAGTCTAGAAAAAATGCACTCCATCTCATCCCCATAACCCCCATAAAATTACCTAGAATATCAGGTCAGAAACTCTAAGGTAATTGGAAGCTGTTTAGAACAAACTGAAACATTCTAACCAAGAATTCTGATCATTAGAAATTGATTTCTTAGCATTAGTTGAACCTGTATCTCAGGATGAGGAAGATAAGACTGCTTCCAGAGTTTCCCACCACCTGTATTTGTATTTTGTATATCATAATCTGAGTGCAGAATACTTTTAATCATGTATTGAATAATAATATGTTTTCTGACAGATATAATTTGTTCTTTTATGTAAGTGTTTTGAGGATGCTTTCAATATTCTGACCTATGATTTCATTCTATTCAGGGACACAGGCTCTTCCTACAGACTGAATCTCTGACATTTACAGTGGAATTGAACAGTGTCATAGGATTCACTTAACAAAAGTGTTGCTGCAACACAAGCTTTAATGGAACTTTCACTGAATGAGGGACACCTGTTTTAATGTTGTCTTGATTCTATTTGCTGATAGAAATGGAAGTAACAAAGATACAATAACTAGGTCTGTACACAAATGAAACCAAGCCATTTGTCTTCAATGGAGACACAGTCATAAAATGAAGGCAAAATTGAAACATTTCACTTTTTACTTTTTTGGTAAAATTCTCCCCATACTTATGAAGACAACATTTCAATATTCTGCCAAAACTTACAATGGAGTCCAGTCTCATCTGCTAATTAACCCCTCTTAAAGTCTTCCAGCATTCTTGAAGTCTCTGGAGCCGTGCTACTGCTTCCAAGTAGCTAATGTGCTGTTATTTTACAACACTCTGCCAGAGTTGCTTTTGCTCAAACAAGAATCCTACTGGCTTTACCGTTTGGCTGCCTGTAGTATGTAAAAAGAAAAAAAAAAAACCATAAACCAGATGGCGGAAATACAGAGTAATCTGTTTGGGAAGCCCAGGTTATAAATATGTGCATGTTGGGAAAGGGCAAAAAGTTGAGGTAAAGCAGCTGATGCAGCTTGCAGGCTAAGCTCCAATCATGACCATTTTTAGACTAGTGCACTAAGAGATGTCTATATATTTACTTTCTATTGTATTTTCCCTCTCCTGCTCAGGAAAAATCCACTGGGGTTAACTGTGGATACTTTCCCACACTGGAAACCAAACTGAATCCTGACTTGGAAGGTTTAGCCAATGTTTTATCTGCATAAAGACATATTCTTCTGCTGGGATGGGAAGGGAGGCAGTGAGGTGTTGGGACTGGGGCATATCATACTGTGACTCAACCTGCTCCTTCCTTGACCATTCCCCAATATATAAAAGGATCTCTCCTTATCCCAAAATCTACATCCAAGTGAACTAAGGTTAAAGTGAAAATAAAAGTTAAGCTTGAAAGAACAGATGCTCTAAATCAGAGCTTGTGTGTGTGTTGGGGGTTGGGGAATGGGTAGGAGGGAGATGCAGTTAAGGAAGGAAGAATGAACCTTTACCTTTGTGCACACTTCTCTGTGTGTGCGTGTGTGTGTATAGGAGACCACTGCATTCACATGAATGGCAAGATCTTTCATGCTCCAGCTGTTGAATCACATAATTCTCTGCTTCTATGGTCTTCAAGAGTCGCAACCTGGCCACCATTGATTAGCTCAGGCTATAAAAAGATTCTCTTCAGTGATTATACTGTTGTGCCTATGTGGTGTGCTTTTTAGGTACAGTAGACAGACAGTTAAATGGATGTGGCCTGCCTCCTTGAGATTTGTGCACTAGAACTAGCACCAACATTGCAGTCAGACATTCTAAAAATCTGCAAGCAACTGCACACCTTAGAACCCTGCCCTTACCACTCTAAGGAAGAAGCTGGAACACACTGTGCCATAACTGTAGCACTCTCAGGCATATAGCCCACTGGGGAAAATGTTGATGACTTTGACCATTTCAGTTCTTCTCCAAGGGTTCCTGGGATCTCTCCCAAGTACTCTCAAAGACCTCTTCAGAACTCCCTTAGCTGCTTCCTGGGGCTTTCTTCTCCTCTCTTCTCATTACTCCTGACCTCCACCACTGCCTGATGTTAGTGGCTGCAGCTACATTCCCGTTTTTCTCTCATGACCTCAGCCACACTGGTATAATCTCACCGGGTCTGCTCCCACAGCTGCTGCGTGAAGGTGAGGAGAGAATTCTCTTCCCACTGGCTTTATTCTTTATTGTTAAAGCACAAATGAGAGAGCTGTGTGCTTTCAGACTCTTCCAGCACTCCTTTAATTGTTTCCATCTTTCAGCTTTTTGTGCTTTCCTCCTCTTCTTGGGGTTAATCACAAATGCTGAAGAGCTGCATTGGGACAGAATTCAAGGGTCAAGGCCAGGGTTACAGCTGTGGCCAATATCAGCCCTCTTATTTGAGCCTCCCACTAGGGTCCAATGGCCTCCACCTTCCCACCAGACAGGGTGTCCAGGGAGTGCTTATATGGTTTGCAGGACTCTTCCCTGGAAGTAGCCATAAGCTCAAAGAGCCTTTTCAAAAAGTTCTTTGTCCTCTGACATGCTCAGTTTTCAATGATTTTATAGTTTAAGCTGATGTTCTTGCATTCTTTCAATGTAAATACTCCTTACAGATGTTCCATGTTATTGTTGAGGGATCACTGTGATTGAGAGACAGTCAGCCCTGCATAAAGTTACAGTACAAATTAATTGTTGTAAATAATAAATGTTTATTCACATTAACTTTAAAAAATGGGGTACTGTCGTAACTTTAAAGTGTTTACAAAGACCAACTGTCTAAAATACCAAAACAAAACAAAAAAAAAGAATAAAGTCAACGAGCAGCCTTTTAAGTTCTTCGGAGACTCTCCATAATCCTCTTAAAAACTTAAACAGGTACTCAAGACCCACAGCCATTTGGTACTGGGTTCTTCTGCCTCTTGAATGATCTCAGCAAGATGAGCTCTTGCTCACCTTGGCTGAACTGTGTTCACCCAGAATTAATATGTTGAAGCTTTAACCCTTAATGTAACTTTATTTGGAGGTAGGACCTTTAAGAGGTAGTTAAGGTTAAATGCAGCCATGAGGGTGGGATCCCGAGCCAATAGAATTAGTCTCTTATAAGAAACACCGGAAGAGACTTCCTCTCCCCCTCCCCTCCCCTCTTCCCGTCTCTCTCTCCTTCTCTCTCTGCTCTGAGGAAACGCCATGTGAGGTCTCAGCAAGAAGGCCACAGTCTACAAGCCAGAAAGGCAGCCCTTACCAGAGACCAACCCTGCCAGACCTTGATCATGGACTCCTAGCCTCCAGAACTGTGAGAAAATTAATTTCTGTTGTTTAAGTCCATGGTATTTCATTTTGGTAGCTCGAGGAGATGAATACAAGCCCATCAGTATGTATCTAGTGTCTGCTTCAAACAGGCTAATCAAATCTACATTTCTTCCTTTGAAGGAAGAGAAGCAGAAAATCACATTCCAAGCTGTATTCATAAAAAGCAGCTCAAGAAAGGCAGCATGGGTGAAGTGGGGTATAAAAGACATTTAAATGGGCCGGGCGCGGTGGCTCATGCCTGTAATCCCAGCACTTTGGGAGGCCGAGGCGGGCAGATAACAAGGTCAGGAGATTGAGACCTTCCTGGCTAACACGTTGAAACCCCGTCTCTACTAAAAATACAAAAAATTAGCTGGGCTTGGTGGTGGGCGCCTGTAGTCCCAGCTACTCGGGAGGCTGAGGCAGGAGAATGGCGTGAACCCTGGAGGCGGAGCTTGCCGTGAGCCGAGATGGCGCCTCTGCACCCCCGCCGGCCTGGGGACAGAGCGAGACAACGTCTCAAAAAAAAACAAAAAACAAAAAAACAAAAAACATTTAATGTAAAGCCCTAATCCGAGGCAACGTGTAAAAGCAGAGAAAGCCAGATATCTTGGAGTAGGGAGAAAAAAAGGTAATTTATCAAGCCCCATAAATGTTCATTTTAGAGCCAAATGCCAAGTCTTTTTTGTCTGAGAACTATTTCTTGTTTACAGAATGAAGTCTGCCCTATCTTGCAGTTCATTTATAGCTACAGATTTGGGAACTGTAGGAGAATTTTCAAGGCAGGCTTTTTCTACTTTTCTTGCAAATCTTTCCACCCTAGTTTAAAAGAAGACAGAAATCTTTTAGGCCTTTACCCATATAAGAACAGAAGAATCTCTTTGGTAAAGAATTGGGTAATTTTCTCTGTTGTATCTCCGGTGTTTCTTATAAGAGACTAATTCTATTGGCTCAGGATCCCACCCTCATGGCTGCATTTAACCTTAATTACCTCTTAAAGGTCCTACCTCCAAATACAGTTACATTAAGGTCCTTTGCCATCATGTTTCATGCCTGGATTCTTCAGTCTTTGTAGGACAGTCCCTTCCCTGTGTGGAAAGCCATATATACTATTTTATTTGTGTAACTTTATCTTTCCATATGTAGATAAATTACAAATCTGTGTTTTCATCTCTATTCTTCTAAGTTTAAGCTTCATAAGTCCAAAAGTTTTCTAGATATTTCTAATAGACTATCACATGTTAGCCGTCTCACACATCCCATGTCCAAAATGGAAATCATATGTTTTCCCCCAAATTGCTCCATCTCATGTATTCTAAGACTGTTTGATGACTCATCTATCCCTCAATCTCGCAGCCTAGATAGAATTCTCCAGGACACCTTCAACATGTCTCTCTTTTTGGCTGTGTTCAGCCCTATGCCCTACAGTCTACTCAGTCACCAAATACTTCACATATGTACCTCAAAACTTTGCAATCCATGCTCTCTCACCATCACTGCTGCTGCCTTAGCCCACGTTTTCTTAATTTACTGCCTGGATTCCCCACAGCCTTCTAGTTTGTCTCCCAGCCTCAATGCAACTGTGACTAGTGCTTCCCTACTTAGACTTATATTTCACTTGAGTTCCCATTGGCTTTTATCACAAGCTTTCTCCTGAAATTATTGTTATCACAGTCACCTGTTATCCCTTAAATATGAAATCTAATTAACTCTTCTCAGACCTCATTATCATGGTTCCCTTCAGCATTTGATGTTGTTGTCTGTTCTTTTCATCAAAGTGTCTGCACCCAGATCTTGGACCTATTTTCCCGGGTTATCTTTCTACCTTATTATTTTTTCCCATCTCCTCTGTTGGTTCTTCTTCCTCTGCTCACCCTTTAAACTTTGGAGCTCTGGAGAGCTCTGTGGTCTTCTCTTTTTGTTTCACATGCTTCCTCAGGTGATCTTTTCTTCCACAGTTTCTGCTGCCCCTGGTAGTCCTCTTGATCTGGGTCTTTCCCTGAGTTGCACACACGGTATTTTAAACTTCTAAATGAAAAGCTGCAGTTTGATGATGTCTCACAGAAACTCAAATCACAGTGCTACAAACTAAACCCCATATCTGTTTCCCTCAATCTTCTTTACCTTAACTATTTCATACCAAGAATTCTTGTTACCAACCCAGCTATACAAAGCAAACACTCACTCATTAAACTTTTTAATAGAGTCTACTGCCTAAAAAAGAAAAGTTCAAATTCTTTAGTATGAGTGTATCTGGCACCTTTGAGGCCCAGTATCTCATTCCCTCAGCTGAACTCTGATTTCAACAGGAGGTATTACCTGGAATAGGCTACATCCCTTACCAGAATGCACCACTTGTCTTTCTAACCCAGTCTCCTCTGAAGCCACATGCTTGGCCAAGGCACAAGCACAGCCCAAAAAACCCAGTACTGTGGGGGAAGGAAGCTTATACTACCCAGGGAAATCCTCAACCGATGGGAGATGCAGTCCAGTAGATGACTGACCTAGCATGGTGCTTCTTTATATATTGATATAGCAGAATTTGTCTATTTTACTGTTGTTGGACATTTGAGTTGATGGGTCCATTGAATTTTGTATCTTTACCTAATAGATGTGCTTCATTATTATTTCTAATAGTTTTCCTATACATTCTTTTGGGATTTCATATAAAGAACCCTATTGCCTACAAATAATGGTAGTTTTCTTTCTTTGCAATCATTATAATTTTGTCTTTTTCTTGTCTTACTGTCCTGTGTAAGATGGTAACTAAAAAGGTGATGATAGTACGTATTCTTGGTGTGTTTCTGATTTTTTAAAAATTGCTTTTAATTTTTCGCTGCTAAAATGATGTTTTCTATGCTTTTTCTTTTATAACTCTCTTTCATTAGGATAGAGAAATTCTTATCTATTTCTAATTTTTCAAGAGTTTTTTTAAATCATGAATTAATGTTGTATTTTATAAAACACTATTCCTGCTTCATATTGAGTTGATTATATGGTTTTTCTCCTTTAATCTGTGAATATACTAATTACACTATTGATCTTTGAAATTTTAAACCGACCTTTTTTTTTTAGCACAACTGAGCTAAACCAACTTGATAGTTTTTACACATTCCTAGATTGGGTTTGAAAATATATTTATTTAGAATTTTTGCATCTGTGGTAATGAGTGAAATTGGCCTATAATTTTGATATTTGAGGCTTGTTACAGTAACCTCGTATAAGTTGTTGGGGAGCATTTCTTTGTTTTCTGAAGAACTTTATGCAAATATTCACTAATGTCTGTTCCTAAAAATCCTTCTACATCCACTGTTTTATTCATGTGATGATTTTTAGCTATTGAACCAGTTCCTTTAGAGATTATAGGATAATTAAGTTATTTTTCTTGCTTTACTAACAGCTTTAATAATTGGTATTTTTCTTCCAATGTATTTAACTACAGGTAAAATTTTACTGATGTATAGTTGTTTCTACTATTTCCTTTACTATCTTTTGAAATCTCTATTATATCCTTTTTAGTCAGTCTTTCTTGAGGTTTGTCTTTTTAAAAAACATTTATTTAACTCTTCTATTATATATTTGTTTTCTAATTTATTCATTTCTGCCTTCATAGTTTGTCACTTTTGTATTTCCTTTGGATCAATTCTGTTTGGTTTTCACTTTTTGAGTATTTAGCTCCCATATTCCCAAGCCTTTCTTATTTTCCAATACATTGATTTAAGGTTATACATTTTCCTCTAAGTATTGTTTTAGTTTCATTCTATTGGTTTTTATAAGTAGCACTTTCTTATTATTTGATCATGAGTACTTTCGATTCCCTCTATAATTTGGCTTTTACTTATAAATTATGTAAAAGGGTTTTTTCTTAGTTTGCAAGTATATAGTTATTCCAAAGAGATATTTTCATTGGTAATAACTAAACTATACTATTTGCAGATACAGAATGTGTTTTTTTCTGATACCTGTCCTTGGAAAATTATTTAGACATGCTTTGAAGACAATAAAGTGGTTAATTTTTATAAATATCACAGTATGCTTGGAATTTATATTATTCTCCAGTAGGGGTAGTTGAGAGAAGGGGATTATTTTTATTTGTGTCTATTAGATTAAACTTATTAATTATACTTTTAAAATATTTTGTGAGTTTATTTTTTGTCTTCTTGATATATCTTATTTTACCAAGTAATTTAGTTATAATTTCTCTTTGTGTTGTTGATTTTTCTTTTATGTATTTTGAAGTTGTGTTAAGGGCAAACAAGTTGAGAATTGTTAGCTTCCTGCTCACTTGGATATTATCAAGATGTAGTAATACATTTTAGAATGAATATGGCTTAAAATGTTCATATTATCCAAAGCAATCTTGTAAATTCAATGCAACCTCTATCAAAATACCAGTAAGTTTCTTCACAGAAATAGAAAAAATAATCCTAAAATATATAAAAGAACTACAAAAGAACCATAATAGCCAAAGCCATCCTGAGCAACAAGAACAAAATTGGAGGAATCACATTACCTGACTTCAAATTATATTACAGAGCAATAGTAACCAAAAAAACATGATACTAGCATAAAAACAGACACATAGACCAATGAAAGAGTGGAGAAACAAATCCATACATCTACAGTGAACTCATTTTCAAGAAAGGTGCTGAGAACATACATTGGGGAAAGGACTGCCTCTTTGATAAATGATGCTGGGAAAACTGGATATCCATAGGCAGAAGGAAAAAAACAGACATCTATTTCTCATTATATACAAAAATCAAATCAAAATGGATTAAAGACTTAAATCTAAGACCCCAAACCATGAAACTACTACAAGAAAACATTGGGGAAACTCTCCAGGACATTGTTCTGGGCAGATTTCTTCTCACCCAGTTAAAATAGCTTGCATCCAAAAGTCAGGTAATAACAAATGCTTCCAGGGTTGTGAAGTAAAGGGAACCCGTGTACACTGTTGGTGGGAGTGTAAATTAGTATAACCACTATGGAGAACAGTATGGAAGTTCCTCAAAAGACTAAAAATAGAATTATCATATGATCCAGCAATCTCACTGCTAGGTATGTATCCAAAAGAAAGGAAATCAGTATATCAAAGAAATATCTATACTACCATGTTTATTGCAGCACTATTCACAGTAGCCAAGATTGCAACTGCAGTGTCCAACCACTGATGAATGGATAAAGAAAATATGGCACATACGCACAATGGAGTACTAATCGGCCATAAAAAGAATGAGATCCTGTCTTGCAACAACATGGATGAAACTGGAGGACATTCTGTTAAGTGAAATAAGTCAGGCACAGAAAGATAAACTTTGCATGTTCTCACTCATTTGTGGGAGCTAAAAATAAAAACAATTGAACTCATGGAGATAGAGAATAGAATGATTGTCACCAGAGGCTGGGAAGGGTAGTGGGATAGGGGTAGGGGTGGAGTGGGCAAATGGGTACAAAAATTTAGTTAGAATGAATGACAGCTATTATTTCATAGCACAATAGAGTGATTATAGCTTACAATAATTTATTGTACATTTAAAAATAAAACTTTATAGTTGGAAAGTTTGTAACCCAAAGAAGTGATAAATGCTTAAAGTGATGAATAGCCCATCAAAAAAAAAAAAAAAAAATGTCTACCCTTTACCCTTTGTCTCAGTGGTTTCACCAGTAGAGTTTACCCAAAGGAAATTAGCCATGCAAATATGTGTATTCAAGAATATTTACTGCAGCATAGTTTATCATCTATTTAAAAGTTGAGATCCACCTAAATGTGCTACAGTAGGAAATTGGTTTAAATGGTTCACCAAACAGTGGAATACTGGCCACTATTATGAACGATGTTGGTTCATGGGCTTCCTGATGTGATTCAATGAGAAGAAGACAGCATCACTTACGTGGTATTCCTGCCAAAAATGCATAAACATCAGACATACCCAAATTTAACTTGGTCTACAGAATAACTGCCTGTATTCTTTTAAAACGTCAGTATAACAAAAGGCAAAGTAAGTCTAAGAAACTGTACCCATATTAAAGGAAACCAAAAAGACTTGACAACTAAATGCAATACATGATCCTGGATTAGATCTTGGGCCAAGGAAAAAAATTGTTATAAAGGACATTATGAGGCAATTGTCAAAACTTTAATATGGACCATAGATTATATCATAATGTTACATCAGTGTAAGTTTTCTGATTTTAATAATTGCACTGCATTATGTGAAAGTGTTTTTGTTGTTAGGAAATTCACATTGATGGGTTTAAGGGTAAGGGGGCATCTTGCGTGTAACTTACTGTCAAGTGGCTTAGAAAAAATACTAATGTGTATTTATAGAGAAATAATGATAAAGCAAATGTGGTCAAATGATATCAATGGGTGAATCTGAGTGAAGAGTATCCTCAAATTCTTTTTGGTATTGCCTTTCTTCTGTGAGTTTAGAAGTATTTCAAAATAAAGGCTAAAAAAAGAAGAAAGATGTAGTAACTCTTTTTTAAAAATCTCTAGTGATGCTTTTCCTTTAAAGACTAATTTGTCTGACATTGTAACTATATTAGATTCATTTTTCTTACCAGTTCTCTAGCATAATTTTACTGACATTTTACTTTCATCCTTTTTGTGTCCTTATATACTCAATGTGTCTCAGTTTCATATGTGTGTGCATATCATATATATCTATATGAAATTAGCATATTTTACATACTGTTTTGTAGCCTTTTATTTTTAAAATGTCGTGAATATTTCCATTTATTAATATTTTTCCAAAAATTAATAGCTATATAGTATTCTGTTCTATGTATGTACCCTCCTTTCAGATAAGTTTGTTTTCCTTAAGTTTTTACTATTATGAATAACTTGATAAAATTTTTTATTTATACATATTTACAAATCCCTCCAATTGCTTCCTTATATAAATTTCTAGAATAAAACTTTCCCATTTAAATATTTAAAAAAATATTTGGAGCACACAGTCATTTGAGAATATTCCCTACAGAAAAAAAGAAAAACTAATACTTTCATCAGAAGTGTAAGAAGGTAGCCTGAGCAACATAGTGAGACCTTGTCTCTACTTAAAACCAAAAAACACATTAGCTGGGCGTGGTACTAGGGATCTGAGGTGAGAAGATTGCTTGAGCCCAGGAGGTCAAGGCTGAAGTGAGCCATAATTCCACCACTGCATTCCAGCCTGGGTGACATAGCGAGACCCTAGCTAAAAAAACAAAGAAGTATAGGAAGGTGATTTTTTTCCCCCACATCCTACTCAATATTAGCAGTATATAGTCTTTTTATCCTCGCTATTGGGACAGGCAAAATTAAACAAATAAACAAAATAGTGTATCTTGGCATTTTATGTATGGGAAATTTTCTGTCTTGTCTTAATTATATCTTTTTTTAAATTTTATTATTAGTATACTTTAAGTTTTAGGGTACATGTGCACAACGTGCAGGTTTGTTACATATGTATACATGTGCCATCTTGTACTTATTTCAAAAAAATGTTATTTTTGATGTGCAAGAAATCCATGAGACAACCTGTTCTATAATTTTAAAATATTTTTTAAAATTATTTACCCTTTAAGAAATAATAAATAACTTGTTATTTACCTTTTAATTTTGTTGATACTGTTTTTATGTACAGATGTTTGTTTTTATATTTCTCAGTAATATAATCTCTTCATTTGTGGTTTATCTCTTTGTTCTTATGCTTAGAATGATCTTCCCCTCTCCAAGATTACATATATGTTCACTTAATTTTTTTAGAACTTCTATGATTTTGCTTATGACACAAGGCATTCCTCTCTTTGGAATTTCTTTATTGAGTTATTTTATTTATTTTTTGAGATGAGTCTCACTCACTCTATTGCCCAGGCTGGAGTGCAGCAGCGTAATCTAGGCTCACTGTAACCTCTACCTCCCCAGTTCAAGTGATTCTCCTGCCTCAGCCTCCTGAGTAGCTGGGACCACAGGTGTGCGCCATCACATCTGGCTAATTTCTGTATTTTTAGTAGAGTTGGGGTTTCACCATTTTGGTCAGGCTGGTCTCGAACTCCTGACCTCAATTGATAGGACTGTCTCAGCCTCCCAAAGTGCTGGGATTACAGATGCGAGCCACTGCGCCCTGCCTCTCTTTGGAATTTAAATTGGCAAATTCTGTGAATACAATTTCTTATGAGATAAGTAACCAAATGTTGAATCATCTTAAAAAAAAAATTTCTCTCTCACTGGCTTGCACTTCTGCTTCTATTGTGTTTTGAAGATGTAAATATTCTTCACCTGTTTCTAGACTTTTCAAGCTGTTTCACTGATTGCCTTATGTGTTCTGTGGTTAGTGCCACACTCTTAAATGCCATTGCTTTATAATATGCTTCGTTATCTTACAGTTCAAGTGCACATCATTTAAAAATTTTACGTTTGGTGGATATTTTTGCTCAGTTGTTTATTCAGATAAATTTTTTTTTCTTTTATTATTATTATTATTATTATTATTATACTTTAGGTTTTATGGTACATGTGCGCAATGTGCAGGTAAGTTACATATGTATACATGTGCCATGCTGGTGCGCTGCACCCACCAACTCGTCATCTAGCATTAGGTATATCTCCCAATGCTATCCCTCCCCCCTCCCCCCACCCCACAACAGTCCCCGAAGTGTGATGTTCCCCTTCCTGTGTCCATGTGTTCTCATTGTTCAATTCCCACCTATGAGTGAGAATATGTGGTGTTTGGTTTTTTGTTCGTGAAGTTCCTCTCCCAAAATAGCTTTTTGGGAATTGGATTGGACTTATATCAATTTTGTAAATTAACTCAGGAATTAAGTCTCTCCAATATGGCGTGCCTTTAATTCTAGTTAACGAAGAAGCATAAACGGGACCTAGTTGATGCCATACGTATGGGGACTAGGTAAATAGCACAAATGTTTCTGTTGTTTAGTCTTGAATCTCAGGGAAATAAGGCATGGGAAGTGCCTTACAGTGACTTTGCTGCCTTTTTCCCCATGTAAAACAGTTCACAGCTTGTCTCATTACAGCATTTGTAAAAACAATCTGAAAGCAGTGGTGCACAAATGAATTATTTAAAAGTTTTGCAGCAAATCGTCCTGATCTGGCTTGCTGCTTCTTAATGCACTTTAAGTGAGCCCAGGGAGGCGAATCAGAGTGGGCACGGGGTGGAATGTAAACCAAGTTTTATTAGCTGCAAAAAGCCACTCGATAACATTTATTAAGTATCAGAGACAGTGTGTTTAAATAAATTTGACTCCCTGAATAACCATCGACGTTGCAACCATCTTTTCTAGATAGGAACACTCCCTTGTCAAAAACTTTTATTTTCTTGTCACTTCTACTAATATAATGGGCTCCTGGGGTTTTGTGAGAGTTTCTTAGCAAATCGTGATTTTCAACAAATTACTATGTGTCTCCAACTGAATACAGCTTTAATAACTGGGGGAAGGAAAGGAAAGCCACATACATCATTGACAATATATCATCTTATTATCAGTGCCACATTTAGGGGCTTTAGCTGCCCTAAGAAAATGAGGAGCCACACACCCTCCGTGTCCTTCCCAGTCCTTCCTCCAATGAGCAGTGTCAGTAAACTTGATCTTCCCCCAGTCAGCCTGGCCTGGGGCTGATTCCTTTTCTCTTTAGGGGTGTATCAGCCCTTAAGACCAAATAATTTATACCACAGTTGCCAAATCTGTTCCTATCTTCTTCTTTTCTGTGATGCCAAGCGAACCAGACAGATACTCAGAATGCGTCTGAGCCTAGCAGCATCTTTCTAATCTGACACCAATAGGGTGAGTTGAGGATAGGTGTTTCTGGGATGCTGTGTTGTATATATCTGCATTATAAATCCTTTTTATCTTTGGCTAAGGTCATCAGTTTAACTCCAGACAAAAAAAAATAATAATAAGTATAACAAAGTACTCAGTGGACAGGCGTTGGCTGATAAATATTTAATCGAACTGAGAGCTCACCTTAGTTATTTGTAAAATATTTTCTGTTTGTGTGTTTGTCCTACTCCTCTCCAACCAGAGGCTGCAAATGGTCATGTGTAAGTGTATGTTTGTGAGTTTATGTGTCTGTGTGCTTGAACCAGGAAGGGAGGAAGGAAGGGAGGAAGGGAGGGATACCCGTTCATCCATTCATGTCTTTTGTTGTAAACAGTCCTTCTGCTAGGGAAATGTGCTTATTGCTTTTTCATCACTGCACACAAACTTGTGGCACTGCATTTCCAGAGATATTAGGGAAGATTCCATTATAGAGCTTTCATGTCCTTGGCTTTTACAGTCCATGTACTCCTTTGCAGCAGGGAACAAATATTTTCCTCAGTATGGTGACTGCCAAGATTGGTGCTGTCATTGAGAAGGAGGTTGTAATTCCTCTGGGCATTTAACTGGCTGGCGCATTCAGGTCCTTGATTGGGACATGAACTTGTTTTAGGATATTGATTTCAACTAGAGGTTATGAGACATTGAGTTTCATTCATTCACTCATTCACTTAATCATCTAACAAATACTTATGGTATAGCTACTTTGTGGTGGGAATTCTTTTGGGTTCAGAGCTATATTCTCTGTTCAAATTGTTCATTTACTGAGGGGTTCAGAGTAAGAAAGAGGAAATTTGAAATACAGATAATACTTCATGTGACATAGGTGGTTACAGGAGTCTATCCGTGGAACATTGCCCCATTGACCCAGTATTCTCAGAGGTGTGGTAATGGAGAGGATCTGGCAAAGCCTTTTGGAAGATGTGGGATCCATGCTAAGACATGAACATTGAGTAACAAACAGTTAAACAGGAATAACTGCATATACAAAGGGTCAGAGGCAGGGGAGAACGTTTGGAATATTTCAGGAGACTTAAAGTAGAAAATGTGACTGGAACTCAGAGGCATAAAATGTGAGGCTGAAGATAGAAGCATTTGACTTCAGCCTGCTAGGATTTTGCCTTAGCTCTAGAAGCCAATGTGATGCATTAGAGATTTTGAGTGGGGAAATTACACGATCTGATTTGGAATGTAGAAAAATTATTATTATTTTTTTTGCAAGCATGAATTCAAAGAGAGAGAAAGATGACTATTAAACACAAAAATAACTTAGAGAAGATAAGACCAGAGTTTGAGAGGGCAACTAAATGGCTAGTTGGGCTGAGAGTTGATGGTCTGATCATGAACATCTCATTGGGAAGAGACAGAGGGGTGTGTGTGTGTGGGGGGGGTGGCAGAGTGTGTGTGTGTGTGTGTGTGTGTGTGTTGTAATGCTTTAAACAAGACTGATTTTTTTTTTTTTATTTAATAGAAAAGAGGGGAAGAGTCAAAAATGAGACCAGAGTTTCTGGTCTAAGTAACAAGATGGTTGCCACTTCTTGCAAAGGAGGTGACAGAAGAAGCTTGCTTCAGAGGAAGGCCTGGGGAGTCACAGTCCCGGGGGCACAACCAGGTGGAAATACGTTGTAGACAGTGGATAGCCAGCTCTGGAGTTCAGGAGAGACTTTCTAGTTTTCCCTTTTGCAGATTTTAACCACTCTAGTGTGGAAAAGGTAACTAATAATATCAATTGCGTCTACCTTCAGGAGACCACTTAGGGCATCTTCATAAAAAGATGGGGTCCAAAAATAAAATGAAAACAGCATTAGACAAATGTTTTTATGCTAGTCTATATCATATCAAATATTGAGATATTGGGAAATGTCTAGGCTTATAAATGCTTTTTAAAAGTTTTTATACTTTTTTAATTATACTTTAAATTCTAGGGTACATGTGCACAACATGCAGGTTTGTTACATATGTATACATGTGTCATGTTGGCATGCTGCACCCATTAACTGGTCATTTACATTAGGTATATCTCCTAATGCTATCCCTCCCCCCTTCCCCCACCCCACAACAGGCCCTGGTGTGTGATGTTCCCCTTCCTGTGTCCAAGTGTTCTCATTGTTCAATTCCCATCTATGAGTGAGAACATGCGGTGTTTGGTTTTTTGTCCTTGCAATAGTTTGCTGAGAATGATAGTTTCCAGCTTCATCCATGTCCCTACAAAGGACATGAACTCATCATTTTGTATGGCTGCATAGTATTCCATGGTGTATATGTGCCATATTTTCTTAATCCAGTCTATCGTCGTTGGACATTTGGGTTGGTTCCAAGTGTTTGTTATTGTGAATAGTGCTGCAATAAACATACGTGTGCCATGTGTCTTTATAGCAGCATGATTTATAATCCTTTGGGTATATACCCAGTAATGGGATTGCTGGGTCAAATGGTATTTCTAGTTCTAGATCCCTGAGGAATCGCCACACTGTCTTCCACAATGGTTGAACTAGCTTACAATCCCACCAACAGTGTAAAAGTGTTCCTATTTTTCCACATCCTCTCCAGCACCTGTTGTTTCCTGACTTTTTAATGATCACCATTCTAACTGGTGTGAGATGGTATCTCATTGTGGTTTTGATTTGCATTTGACCCTGGAGTAGCCTAACTTCGAGGCACCCCCCAGTAGGGGCAAACTGACACCTCACACGGCCAGTTACCCCTTTGAGACGAAACTTCCAGAGGAACGATCAGGCAGCAACGTTTGCTGTTTAGCAGTATTCACTGTTCTGCAGCTTCCGCTGCTGATACCCAGGCAAACAGGTTCTGGAGTGGACCTCCAGCAAACTTCAACAGACCTGCAGCTGAGGGGTCCTGATTGTTAGAAGGAAAACTAACAAACAGAAAGGACATCCACACCAAAACCCCATTTGTATGCCACCATCATTTTTTAAAGTTTTTTCTCCTGTGTGGCATTCTAAACAGGAAATAAATGCTCAGTAGGTCTCAATGAAGATAAATATTACATATTTTAAAAGATTCTTAATTCCTGGTAACATGGGACACCTTTGCATTAAGTATTTTCTTAAAAAGGGATTTGTTATCTTAGGACACTGAACACCATTCAAAAGGAAGTTATTATTATACAGAATTTGAGGCCTCTGGCATCAATCAAAGCAAAAATGCTTGACTTTTTTTATGTAGTTGAACTTAATGGAGAAATTCAGAAACTAAATAAAGGAAAACTGATCTAAGTTGACATCCTTTTCCCACAAGTTTCTGTTAGAAGTGGGAGTGAGTTTTAGGACTCCTGGAAGAGTTAAAATAGCAGATAATACCCGACAGTACATTATTATTGAGTAAAGAAATAAACTGAGGGGAAATCCTTCTCTATGTGTGTAGGTATTTCACAATTTCTCCTCTTCTTCATATTCGCTTTTGCTCCTGGCTGGCACCATCTTGGTCTGACTGCATCTGTAGCACAGCTCTCACTAACACCTTTTCATTTTATTCACAATGTTGGAGCATGTAGTCTGGTTTTCTGAAGATTTTACTTATTAAGGTTTTGAAGTCTATTTTCCACCTCTGAGGTGACATGAGAGCAGTGGGTGTGGGTCAGAAGATGTGGTGAGTCCAGGAGCTGATAAGAAAATGCAAGGAGAAAGAGAAAGGATTCATTCAATGATGAAGTAGATAAGGCCAATGTCTGCTCAGAGAGTTAGAGATCATGGTCCTTCCCCAAAGATACAGAGGATGCATAGCAACCCAGCAACCTGCATTCAGCAGAAGAAAAAGACTTACGAGTGGATCAGGAGTGACCCATGGAAGAGCACTGCCTTCTTTGTGCAGACATCTGGGGAGTGAAAAATTCACAGATAAGATTATGTGTATTTCCCATGTGCAACCTGATGGTTTGAAGTTTTTATACATTGTGAAAAGACTAAATCTTGGTAATAAATGTATACATGATACATCATTAAAGTAATAACTAACTTTAGAAGAAAAAACACACTAATACATTATTGTGTAGTGTACAGTAAGTTACCCTAAACACATGCTGTATTAGTCCGTTTTTGCATTGCTATAAAGAAATACCTGAGACTGAGTAATTTATAAAGAAAAGAGGTTTAATTTGTTCACAATTCCACAGGCTGTACAGGAAGCGTGATGCTCCCATCTGCTCAGCTTCTGGGGGAGGCCTCAGGAAACTATCAATCATGGTAGAAGGCAAAGGGGAAGCAGGCAGGTCACATGGCCAGAGCAACAAGAGACAGAGGGAAGAGGTGCTATACACTTTTAAACAACCAGATCTCGTGAGAACTCTATCACTATGCAGTACTAAGGGGGGGATGGCGCTAAACTATTCATGAGAAACCACCTCCATGATTCAATCACTTCCCACCATGCCCCACTTCCAACATTTGGGATTATAATTCAACCTGAGATTTGGGTGGGAGCATGGATCCAAACCATATCACACACTTTACCCACAATAGCAAATATTTTCCGAAGAATTAATTACTAATTCTTCAGTAGTATGGTTTCAGCTGGAGTCTAAGTTTTCTCATAATCTTTAACATCACTTTCAGTGAGCAGTGTCCGCATGTGGCATGGGTGAAAGCCTGGAAGTCTTGACCTCTTTAGCATCTTTGACTCAGTGGGATTTCAAGGCATATTGAAAACTACTCTGGTTTTATGCTGAAAGTTAAATAAATAGCTTTGCTTGAATTATCAGGCAAAAGCTTTTGGCAAATAGTTGTTGAGTTCTTACATGATTGTCCTTCATGAAATTTATATCAGTGACACCAAAGTCTCTACTTTAGAAAATTCTAGAGGTCTTCAAAGGATTTTAAAATTTTTACCAGTTTTAATTATCATAACTGATTTAAGCCTAATTTTTGTTTGTGTATATAATATATAAAATTGGACAATGTTGGATTATAATGTAATATTTTAAAAATATATTTAAAACAAGGATGAAATGTTCCCAAATACAAAATAACTCAATTGAGGCAACAATGGTATGAACAGATTGCTTTTATAACAACCAAGTCAGGCCACAGCTGACTCACTTTTCCATCTGGTAATTTTTTTAAATTGTATTTATAAATAGGTAAAATATGCAAATGATAGGTAATTCCAAGAATCCAAAATAGTGAAAAGTGAGTTTCCTGGTTCTCCTTTCCAGGGGCAAGGAGAACTCTTACCAGTTTCTTATGTATTTCCACACACATTCTTAATGTATAACTATACACTTTTATGTAACATGCTCTGTATTTTATAAACATACTCAGTTTTTGTACCTTTTTTTCACTTATTCCTTTCTCAAGAAAATCTGTTCATTTTAGTGCATGTAATTGACTCATGCCTTTTTGCACTTGAAGAGTTTTGTATCATTTGAATTTGCCATAATTTATATAACCTTAATTAATCTTTTATGAATCAAGGTTTATTAACAGATAATCCTTTATTAATGGAGATTTTGATTGTTTCTTTTACTTTTTGTTTTTGTATTTTTGTCAATGACAATGCCACACCAGTCACTCTTATACATACATTATTGTACCTATATATGTGTGTATCTTCAGGGTAAATTCCCAGAAGTAAAATTACAGGGTCAAGCAAATAAACATTTTTGATTTTGATAGATACTGATAGATTGTCTTCTATAGATATTGTACCAATATATACTTCTACCAAGTTTGTAGGAGAATGCCACTTTCACCAAATAGGTACAGTATGTAATCAGCTTGTTTGATCTTTGTCAAACTTTTAGGTGAAAAATAAATGCCATCTGAGGGTTTAAATTTTATGTTTCACTGTTTATGAAAGAGCTTTCTTTACATATTTTTGAAGATAATTGTTTCTCCTTTGTTGAGAACTATCTGTTCATGCTCCTTGCCTAGTTTTTCTATTGGCTTTTAAAAACTAAATCATAGGAGCTCTTTATATTTATAAGAATTTATCATATTCCCCGTGACATGTATTTTAGATGCATTTTCCCAGTTTCATTTGATATTTGATCTTAATTATGGTGTCTTTTTTTAGATAACTAGATTTTGAAAGTATATTTTCTCAGGTTTCCTTTGGTAGTTTCTGGGTTTTGTGGCATAGTTATAAAGGCATTTTCCACTTTGAAAAAAGTTTTAAACCTTCCATGTTTCTTTTTCTTAGTTCTCTGTTCATTTTCATGATAAAATCTTTGATCCATTTGGCATTTATTTTGGAATATGGTATAAGTTAGAGATCCAATTTTACCATATGGCTTATCAGGGGCATTAATATAAATTATTAAATAAATCCATCTTTTCTCTGCTAATCTAACTAATGCCAACTTTTTTATATATACTTAATTTTAACATGTACCAGGTCCGTGTCTACACTCTCTATTCTATTCCATTAATCTGTCCCTCTATTAGTTAGACATTTATTCTTTTAAATATATATGTGTGTATGTGTGTGCATTTGTAATATGATGTATCTGTTAGAGCTAGTTATCTTAATTCCTTTTAATTTTGAAATTTCTTGATTGTTCATTCTTGTTTCTTTTTCCATATGGATAATAAACTCAGTGCATTTACTTCTAAATATCAGTTATTTTT
This sequence comes from Pongo pygmaeus, assembly GCF_028885625.2. Classification (NCBI taxonomy): domain Eukaryota; kingdom Metazoa; phylum Chordata; class Mammalia; order Primates; family Hominidae; genus Pongo; species Pongo pygmaeus. The sequence continues at coordinate 66,438,239 of NC_072385.2, read as the reverse complement.
ATTTTATCACAAGTGTAATTTTAGTTTAAGGAGAAATGGTGTCTTTATGATATTTAATCTTTCTCTTCCCAAAGATTCTATTTGTTCCTTTTGTTCAAGTCTTCCTTTCGCTCCATAGTATGATTTTAAATTTTTTCTTTTATAGATTATAGATTCTGTTTGTCTTGTTTTTTCCTTAAATATTTTATGGCTTTTTTTTTTGTAATTTGGATATATTTTCTTCCATATCTTGTAATTTGTTTTTTTTGCTGTATAGGAAGGTGGTAGATTTGGAATTTTTTTTTTTACTCATCCACATTTCTGTATTATCTCATTGTTTGGAATATATCATTCTGTTAAGTCTTTGGGGTTTTCCATGTGCACAATCATAACGTCTAAAAATAATGGTAATTCTACCTTGTATTTCCCCATTTGAATAATGTTTACCTATTTTTTTCCTGCTTTATTACTATGGCTAGTGCCTCCAAAATGGTCATAAATAATGGTGATGATATTTAACATCTTGGTGGTGTTCTGGATTTTACTGGTAATACATCTAATGTGACATGGCATTGACCTTTGTTGAAATACGTGTACACCAATTTACATTTTGTTACAAAGTGTTAATCTTTCCTATTTTACATAAAATGTTTGTATATTTCTTTTTTATCTCAGTTTATTTTCTAAATCAAGACTTGATATAAAATTTTGCCTTGTCAGCACCTACAGAGATTTGATACTATTTTCCCTTTTAATCTATTAATATGGAGCATTATTGTTGCATCACTGGAATAAACTCTACTTGGTCAGGAAGATGAATTCTCTGCATGAACTGTTAGAGTCTTTCTAATTATATATTACTTGGGATTTATTTTAATATTTCCAAGAGAGGTTGATCTGCACTGTTCTTTTTATGCATTTTAAGGCTTTAACATGATATGTTTGCTTCATAAAAATAGTTTAGATGGATTAATTTTTACTATTCTCAAATGCTATCCTATAGTCCATTTTTTCCATGGAGGAAACTAAAAGGTATTTTCTCTGTTTTTAGGGCATGGAGTTTAATACATACGAATTAGATCCACCCCAAACAGGTTCCAACAGGTTTACATCATTAACCAATTGTTAGCAATTTCTTGCTTGCTCTTCCAGAAAAATTTTTTGTATATAAAGAAAAAAATTTATACATTTTCAGTGGTGGCATGCTATTTAAACTCTCTTGTGCCTAGATTTCTTGTTTAATAATATACCTTGGAAATCTTTTCATTTATATACCAAATTTTTTCCCTGAAATTTTTTATGACATCTGCATGACATACAGAGTATGTTTTATTGACTCTGCTTTATTTGTTTAAACTGCCCCTTATTAATGGGCTTTCATGTTTTTCCCCCATCTTTATCTGCTAGAAATAAGGCTATAATAAATAACCAAAACCACCTTTGCAAAAATTATAGCAGTAAGAAAATTATGACAGTGAAAGAGATATGTCCTATCCAACTGCATCTTGCCTTTAATCTCCAAACTGCCCTTGGTCATTCCTGGATGGGGCCAAGCTAACTTTGGGAGAAACTTAGTTCATAATTTAATTGCTAATAGCCCTTTCCAAAACTAAACTGTCTTTGTCAGATTAATGAAAGGCCACCACTAGGAGGATGAGAGGGGCCTGAATTCTGCTAAGATGTAGGTGTAGTTAAATGATCACCAGCCATTATTCCAGAGGTCACAAGATTTTCAACTTCTCTAATTGTCAGAACCTAAGATTTGCCTTTTCAGATGTCTTTTCAGGCTTTTGCATTTCTGACAATTAGATGGCCCCACCTAGACCAGCAATTCCTCTGTGACCTCCACCCAGAAGTGGACTCAGTGCATCATTTTCCACATCCCTATGATTGTAGCCCCAACCAATCAGCAGCACACTTTCCCTAGCCCCCTGCCCACCAAACTATCCTTGAAAAATCCTAGCTTCTGTATTTTGGAGGAGGCCAATCTGAGTAATAATAAAACTTTGCTCTCCTGTTTAGCTGGCTTTACTTGTAGTAAAGTCTTTCTCTATTGCAATTCCCCTGTTTTGATAAATTGGCCCTATCTGAGCAGTGGGCAAAATGAACCCATTGGGTGATTACATCACTTTATACAAACATCTTGTGTGAAGGTATATTTAAGGATAAATTACTAAGAGTAAATGCTGGATCAAATGGCATGAACATTTGAAATTATGATGCATTCTCCTTTTACAAATGTAAAATCTAAAAAGTATTGCCAGAATTTATAACCCCTTGCCAGTAGCTTAAAAAAATACAAGTCTTTTGTTACGCTGAGCAAGGTGATTTGTGGTAGATCATATTGAAGAAACCGTCTACTGATCAGCATAAAAAGGATGGAAACACTTAGAAAAGAAGATCCTAGTAAGTGAAGAAAAGAAGAGCAGATATAGGAAGGAGACGAAACCTGAAGGGAAATAAGACAGAAGAGGCTGTGAGGACAAAAGAGACAGGGAATGGTAGCTGCCATAGGAATTAAGATGCTGGGGAGAGAGAAAACTTTAGACAATCTGAGGGGAAGTTTGGTGTCGGATATGAAATATAAACCACCTCCTCCATCTATCCATTAAACTCTCTCTATATTTTTTAAATGTATATTTAAATACATGATTTGCATAATGGATTATTCTGTCTTTTGGGAAGTTTGTAAAACTTAGCAGTTGTTTTGAAGTGAGAGCCAGGCCAATCTAAAGATGTCCTATTGCGTTTGGAATGAAAATGTGTGTGTGCATGCACGTGAACATGCTGGGGAAAGTGTGTGTGTATATTTATGTGGATGTGCATACAAATTTATATTCAATGATTAGAATCTCATATTAAAATTATCTCTTAGAGCAGACAGCTTTTGTTAGCAGAATCATCATCTCTTGGTCTTTTGGTTATTTAAAATATGCCAAACACATAGTCCAGAACATGTAGGAGAATAAAAAATAACTTACTCTGTATGAGACAATATACAGTTTGAATGTTTGGCAGCCAGAGATGGAAGGGGCAGTTAGAAGGAAGGGTTAGAAGTCAGATAAGGTGAGCTAAGAGAGGAGTAGAAAGCCAGAAGATACAGGAGGCTGGGACCCGAGAAGAGAGGGTCCACAAGACTCTCCTCATGGAATATATTGTCGAGAGACTTTTAAGGATTCGAAAGCCTCATCATATTCAATTTTAAGTTTTTGTTATTTTCTGTTTTGATGTGCTAAATATCTCCTTAACTCCCCATCCCTGCTCACCTAACTTCTACCCTTGATAAAAATCTGTTTTGATCTTGAATAATTTTGGAGGAAATAAAGATCTAAACTTGGAGCAGGGTCTACCAAGGCACAATACAATACAATACAAGGGACAGTATGCAGGAGGTGAAAAGAATCAGAGCCAGAAATGACTAGGAGACATAAGTCCTGTTGGTGCTCAGAAAACATCACCCTGAAATTTGCACTTTGACATGATGAAGCCCCAAGGTCTCTTTGACCTTCCCCATATCCCTTCTCTCAATCTTCTATCTCTCCAAAAGCACAGGATGAAACTATTCTATAAAGCTCCCTTATCTACTTAGAAACTATGCCTCCAAAAGAGGAACATAATTGCTGTCACTGAAATTCCGTTATCCAGAAAAGATTAAAGCTTATTACAGATGAAGAGACTGAAAAATATACATCACACCTAGAGCTCAGACAGACTTTGTCCCAAACCATTGTCTGCTTTTTGTCCTATTCAATTGTTAAAGAAAATTATTTACTAACCGTTGTCTAAGCATTAGGCCCATTAATTTTCCCCCTAAAAATCATTTACTATTCTTCAAGTTACCACATTCCCCCATCTCCTTTCCCCCCTATGAAGAAGGGTATATCAGTATCAGTAGCCCATTGGGTTATAGGGTAGCCATTCTTCTGGGACTCCGCTGTTCTATGCATATTAAAGTAAATTTGTATGCCTTCTTCTCCTATTAATCCACCTTTTGTCAGTTCATTTTCAGGGAATCTTCAGAGGGTAAGGGGAAGCATTCCTTCTTTGTCTGTACAGACCTCCATTAAGAATCCTCAGATATATTGGCAGGGGAATGTCAGACTTCCCATGAGGTCTAGATGAAGACACAAGCAAATTGTAACAAGAAAGATTTAGGTCACAGGTTTCATAAAGGGTGTTTTGGGAAAAGGAGAGGTCTTAAAAGTTCATAGTTTTCTGATTCTGATTCTCTGATACTACGTTTGAATTTTTGCTGGACTTTCCTCCACATGTGGTATCCTTTATTTAACCTAGTATTTATCATTCAATGAGCACTCAGTATTAATTGATGATAATGATGAAGATGATTGTGGTGGCAGCTGTGATGAAAATGGGGCTAAAACACCTAATTAAGGAAGAGCATTGCTGTTGTTACAGATAGGAAACACTTGCAGAGTAAGGATTCCTACTTGGTATATGATAGCATCCTCTCAGGAGATAAACATACACAAAAGAGATGGAAATCATCATCTGGGTCTCTTATCTGCAACCTGCCCATCAGGACTGAAGAAAGAATATCACCTTAATTTACCAATCACACTTATTTAAAGTAGCCACTTTCTAATATTCAAGTCCAGATTAAAAGTCAAAGGCTGGTATTTACTCCATAAGGAAGCTCCACATTCTAATTTATTTATCTCTCATGTTCAAATTGGACATCCCATGGAAGCATATATTTGATTTGTGGTTTACACTTGAATTGTAGTTATGTTTGATTTCACAGTGAATAATAATTTTTCCTCAAGGATAATCTGTTATGTCTGGGGAATGAAAGGGAAAGCTGGTAAATTACTACGTGCCCCAGTACCCCACAGATCCTTAATTCAGTCCTAGTGGCTGTTGGCTAACTCTACCTTGTAATGTTATGAAACTAGGCATAAGATACTGCATCATTAATATTATGTGCCAAACCCATAATTGTGATTATAAACATTCACAGATTTACCTTTGCCATGTGAAGTCAAAGAGAAGCAAAGTCCATGACTAATTCTCTCATGAATTTGGCTTAGAATTTCAGTATTTCAGGGCACAAAACACACTATTGCCAAGTTGTGGCATGAAGAAGGACATGTGGCCATGTGTCAATTGGTGGTTATAAGGATTGTGTGGTCAAATTGAAAGGTCCTTTTCTTAAATCTCAGTACTATTATGCTCTGTGGAAGCCAAGTCTTAGCCAGTCAGTCAAATGGTATTAAAAACTCAGACTGTAACTAATTTGCCCTATTTCAAGAGCAAACCTGCTTTTAACAAGTCTGATTTTATTTTGAATTTCACTGTGCCTGCAAACCTTTTACTGTAATTAGAAAGGAAAGTTCTAGCGTGGGAGACCTGGGAAGAGGTTGAGTTTGGCTGGCATCTGGTGTCCTATAACAGCTAGTTTAGGGTTTATTGCAAAATATGCTCTGTTGTCTGAACTGCTGGCTGGTTCTACTCTTTCAGAGCCAAGGGAGAGTTGCACGGATTTCCTTTCTGCTAACTGGGTCCTCTCACAAGAAGGTTTTGTTTAACTGAGCTCTTTAAAACAAAATCACATCAGTAATAATTCCAATTCCTAAAAGCAGAAACCAAACCAGGGAAATGTTATGAGTATGAATGTTCATCTACAGCATTTCTGTTAGAAGTGGGGAAGCTGGAGCAGAGTAGGATGCTAAGGAAGGTTTCAGGAAAAGATGAAAGGCAGATTCATTTGTGATGATAGCCACTGGACTCACAGTTCCATTATGTAATTATAACTACTGGGCTGGTTGCCAACCCTCAGAGAAAGCCAACAATAAGGCCAGGAGGGCCGGGTGCAGTGGCTCACACCTGTAATCCCAGCACTTTGGGAGGCCAAGGCAGGCCAATCACAAGGTCAAGTGTTTGAGACCAGCCTAACTAACATGGTGAAACTCTGTCTCTACCAAAAATACAAAAAGTAGCTGGGCATAGTGGCAGGCACTTGTAATCCCAGCTACTCAGAAGGCTGAGGCAGGAGAATCGCTTGAACCTGGGAGGAGGAGGAAGCCGAGATCACGCCACTGCACTCCAGCCTGGGCAACAGAGCAAGACTGTCTAAAAATAATAATAATAATAAGGCCAGGAGGTCTAGACTTGGTGTGAAAGTCAGAAGATCAGAAATGAGAGACTAAATGTAGTGGTTGAGAACTTGGACTCTAGAGTCAGGCAGATTTGGGTTGATGTCCTGAATATACCACTTACTAGTTCTGTAACAGTGGGAAAAACGATTAACCTCGCCAAGCCTCATTTTGATTCCGTTTCCTCAGCTATAAAATTAAAATAATACTATTGATCTCATTTATTAGTTGACTTTTTATTTTAAAGTAGAATTATGTATTCATTTATAGGAGTGTAAACTTGTGGGTTCCTATTTTATTACCATAGTTATAATCTGTTATTAGAAATATTTCTTTTAATTATTAAATTGTCCCAGATTTGTCCAGTGAGAACTCCTACAAGCTCATTTTTTAAGCACTTTCTTACCTTCTGGCACAGGAAATTATTTTAGTCCATCTTGTTTTTCCCCACTGATGCCCTGAAATCAGCCATTTTCCAAGCAGCCCTGGTTCCTTTAGTGGAGAATATCAAATAGAAACCAATAGCTGTATGATACACATGTTTATTGCAACTGGGATGTCACTGCTCTTAGTCTCTCTTAGTGGACAGTAATGAATATACATATTATATATGATAACAAATATATATTTATATATAAACTATATATTATTTATATATTTATATAATTTATAACATATATATGAATATTGTATAGTGAGAGACTAGAATAAAACTAAGAAGTTAAAATGTATACTATGCGTATACATTACACTAATATATAAATTATATATAATAAACATAGTATATATATTTATACTTCTTCAATTTTATTATTAAACTACAGGATTTATTCTAGCTTTCCCATTTTTATTTTTGTATTTCTCATCTCTGAGTGAGAACCCTGACTCCTAGTATATTTGATATCATGTGGTAAACTTCTGATTGTACTAACTGCTTTCTTGCTTTAATGACCTCCTTGTATGCACCTTGGTCACCATCATGCTGCCTTCTCTTCTGTCTTGAGCCTGCCTAATAGAATTCTAATGAAGGAGGGAAGGAAGAAAAGAAAGAAGGAAAGTTAGGAAGAAACAATGACAGAAGAAAAGAAATATGTTAAGTAGGATTCAGTATGCTGTCACAAATGTTTGAGCTGGGAGGAGGGGTGAATAGTAATGATTTAGTTCTTATTAATAAGAAATGGCCAAGCCTTTAGCTTTTAATTGAGTATGGAAAAAAATGATAAAGACTGTAAAAAAGGACAAAAAAGGAAAGAAAGACATACAGACACAGAGACAGAAACAAATAGAAAAAGCTACTCAGGTCCAATATTTTTAGCCTTGGCTTTACCAGAAGTGTGTATTGAAAACAGAAATTATTGAAGTGTATTTTTTTTCTTTTTTTGAGATGGAGTCTCGCTCTGTCACCCAGGCTGGAGTGCAGTGGCATGATCTCGGCTCACTGCAACCGCCGCCTCCCAGGTTCAAGCGATTCTCCTGCCTCAGCCTCCTGAGTAGCTGGGATTATAGGCGCATGCCACCACACCTGGCTAATTTTTGTATTTTTAGTAGAGACAGGGTTTTACCATGTTGGTCAGGCTGGTCTCAAACTCCTGACCTCGTGATCCTCCTGCCTCGGCCTCTGAGAGTGCTGGGATTACAGGCGGGAGCCACCTCACCTGACTGACACAGTGTATTTTTAAAAGGAACATAGTTAAATATTAAACCTTAAAAACATCAATAGATTAGAAGCTATTAAATAAAAAATTAGTAGAACTAAAGAGGTGAAAAGAAAATAACAAGATGAAAATACAGAGACACAGATAAATGGAAAATACAGAAGATCAGGTGAAGTATGATCCAATTCCCATAAGACCATAAGAGAGAATGAAAGAGAAGGCTATTGAAAAAAGTGTGGTTAAGAACTTTCCAGGACTAATTATAAAAAATCAATTCACAGTTCAAGAATCCCAATAGATCTCAAGGCAAATAGAAAAAAATTTACAGAAAAATACATCATAGTAAAATAGTAGAACCAAAGTGAAAATGTTAAAAGCAAGTAGGAGGAGAAAAATATATCTGCAAAAGTTCACCAACCAAATTAACAGTGGACAACTTAACAGCAGCAATAAAAGTCAAATGACAACAGCAGAATATCATCTTCAATATGTTAAGGAAAAAATAAACACTCTTGTATTAGTCTTTAAGCATGAAGATGAAATACAAACACACATACACACACACACAAATGAATTCACTATTGCTAACCTACAATTAATAAATTCCAATGGGTGTTCTTCAAGTAAAAGGAAAATTGTGCTAGAAGGAAATAGAAGGAAGGTCATAAATACAGACATGAATGAGGAGAAAATGAAATAAGTAAAGTCAAAATAAGTTTTGACTTTACAAACTGTATTAGTCCGTTTTCACACTGCCATAAAGAACTGCCTGAGACTGGGTAATTTATAAAGAAAAGAGGTTTAATTAACTCACAGTTCCACATAGCTGGGGAGGCCTCTGGAAACTTGAAGTGCCAAACTTTTAAACTATCTCTTGAGAACTCTCTCACTGTCATGGAACATTATGGAGGAAACTGCCCCAGGAACCAATCACCTCCCACCAGGTCCCTCCCTCAACATGTTGGGGTTACAGTTCAAGATGAGATTTGCCTGGGGACACAGAGCCAAACTATATCACAAACAATGTCTTGTGATAGCTAGTTACAGAGAGAAAAAGAGTTACAGACAGATAATTAAAATGCATAATCATATTAGCAGAGGTGGCAACTTACGTTATTCTAAATTCTTTGCCTGGTCTGGGAAAAGGGTAAATTTATTGATTAAAATTAGACTGGAATAAGTTTAATGTTATTAATGCACAATGTACTCTGTGGGATAACTACTAAAAGAATACTAAAACAGTATAGGATTTGAAAATAAATAGGAGGAAACAAGGAGATAAAAATTTATCCAAAGGATCCTGGCTAACATGGTGAAACCCCGTCTCTACTAAAAATACAAAAAATTAGCTGGGTGTGGTGGCAGGTACCTGTAATCCCAGCTACTCGGGAGGCTGAGGCAGGAGAATGGCTTGAACCCAGGAGGCAGAGGTTGCAGTGAGCCGAGATTGTGCCATTGCACTCCAGCCTGGGTGACAGAGTGATATTCCATCTCAAAAATAAAAAAAAAAAAAAAAAAAAATTTATCCAAAGGAATAAAGGGGAAAAAAGAAACATAGCAGGACAAATAGAAAACACATCATATGTTAGACATAGAAGGAGTACACGCTGAAGTTAAAATATAGAGTAATAGATTGCATTGTATTAAAGATAGTTTTTGCAGTTAAGAAAATTTACTTCTAAAACATAAGGGAAACACATACACATTATATATATAGGTATATGTATATATTATAAGACTATATATATTATATATACACACCTAAATATATGTATATATTAAAGGCTGACCAAAAGAATGCTACTCTAGATATATTAATAACAGACAAAGTAGATTTAAAGGAAATAGCATTATTATAGACAAAGGGTTCACTATGTAAAGATAAATTTTAATATATCAGAAATAGAAGCAATTCTAAATATTTATGTACCTAAGAACAGCTGGAACTTATATGATACACAATCGTACAGAATGAAAGGAGTTTATAAACATACCCATGATCGGATTAGAAGATTTTAAAACACCTCTTTCAGGAATTGACAGAATATGACAAAATATTAATGAGGATCTAGTGGATATAAACAACACAATTACCAAATCAGACTCAACAGAAATGCAGAGCAATGCTGTTCAAAGGGTGGTTCATGCACCAGATTAGTGCGGATCCACAAATTATTTTTTCCACAACGAAATACGTGAAAGAAACCTTAATAGACATTTAATGAGAGCAATTTTATGTTTTTGTATCTAATAATAAGAAATCTAAGCCTATACTTTACGACTTTTTCCATTCTATTTTTTAGTAATTTATTTTTATTGTATTTTACAAAGTTTTTGTCTATGATAAATTTAAAATTTAAAAAAATCTTGTTATTTACTGCAGATTGTTTAAGAAACATTGATATATAGAAAACCACTCTCTTCAACAACTGAGGAATAAACATTCTTTTTAAGTACACATAAAACATTTGCAAAAATAGACCATACACTGGGCCATAAAGTAAAAATTAATACATTTCAGAGGTTTGACACCACATATGGTATAGTGCCAGAAATCATTATTAAAAAGACCATGTTTTAGGCGTGGTTGCTTATGCCTGTAATCAGCACTTTGGGAGGCCAAGGCAGGAGGATCACTTGAGTGCAGGGGTTTGAGACCAGCCTGGGCAATGTAGTGAGACCTCATCTCCATGAAAAAATAATAATAATATAATAAAATAGATAGCTTGAAATTCCCATATATTTGGAAATTAAGAACTTGTAATTTATGGGTCTGAGTATAAATAATATTTAAAAATGTATTTAAATTTAAATGATAAAAAACATGTCATAACATTAGACATATAACCTGTGCATATTAGAACCTCCATATTAGAACTTCCCCCCATGTGTCTCGGACTTTATGTTTACATTAAGGTGAAAAAAGTTGATCATAAATATTGTCAGTGTTATTTTATTTTCCTCCCACCTTTTGGTCTGCATTGGTAAGTCTGAGAATATTAAATGATTTGAATGGTTTATTGATCTCTCTATTAAAAGCTGATGATATAGCTTCTAAATACTGCCTTGAGGTAAAACCTACTTTCAAGAAGAGACATTATTAGAAAATGCATGACATGCAAATAAGCTTTTAGCCAAAATAAAGCACATTTCCGTGAACTTTTATGTACATAATAATTCTCTTCAGACCTCAACAAAAATTGAGAGCCCAGCTATTCCACATACACTGATAAAGCAAGTAAGTACTATTCCAAGGAGCTACAATCAACATTTGAATAAAGTGTCTTCAATAAGAAATCCTTCCCAGGTTATTAATATAACAAGTAATGAATGCTAAGGATCTTGTTTTCTCCATCTCCTATACTGTCACTTGAAGTCTTTTTCCAAGTTGGTATGATTTGTAGTTTTTATGTATAGTTTCCCCCATATATTCATTCATCTTGAATGTCTCCCAATAACTTTTTGAAAGAGCATGGCCATGAGAGGGAATATTTAGTGTTCTTACTAGAACCTTAATGTCATGATAGGGAGTTGTTACAGTACATTTATAAGAAGAAGAAAAAGTTATATTATTAGTTACTCAAGAACACACCCCTCTCATTATGTACTAATGGCCAGTAAGCACATAGAAAGATTCTCAATGTTATTAGTCATCAGGAAAATGCAAATAAAAGTTACAATGAGCTATTACTTCACACCCACTAAGATGGCAATGATCAAGAAGTCAGATAATAAGTTATGTGCCAAGCATTGTGAAGATACAAGAGCTAATGTGCAGTACACTGCCCTTCCTTTACAGAGCCTTCTTTACAGTCAAACTGAAGAGCACATATGAAGATAAAGGCACTGTAGATGAAGCAGAGAAGAAAAAAAGGAAAATAAAAGGAAAAGAGAAATAATAGAAATGCTTGGGGGCAGCCTCAACATTTTGTGAGTACAGGTATATTGCATGTGAAAGGAAATATTAAAATGATACATTTGACACGCAAATAGATATGCTGAAACACATTGCACTGATAACTGATAAATTGCGATATGCTTCATTAACAAAAAAGTGAGATAAGAAGTCTTGGTGAAGATGTGGAAAAATGGAAGGCTTGCACACTGCTGGTGGGAATGTAAAGTGGTGCAGCCATTTGGAAATGGGTGTGACAACCCTACAGGTTTGATAAATGTATAAAGTTTTAGCCACCACAATGATATAGAACAGTTCTATCATCACCAACCCAGAATTTCTCCAGCTTCTTTAAAATCAACATCTCCTCCAACACCCAATTCCTGGCACCACTGCTCTGTAATTTCACAATAGTTTTGCCTTTTTCAGAATGTCATATAAATTACATTATACAATATGTAACATTTTGGTTTTCAGTTATTTTACTAAGCAACATGAATTTGAAATTCATAGTGTTGTGTGAAACAATATTTTGTTCTTTTTTATTGCTGAGTAGTTAGCATCCCATTAGATGGATACACCAATGTGTCTTTGTCTGCTCACCAGTTGAAAGATATATGAGTTATTTTCAGTTTGGGGCAATTACTGCTAAGCATGCACCTTCAGGTTTTCATGAATGTAAGTTATTTTTTTCTCCGGGGTAAATAATTATGAATAGGAAATATAATAAATGTAGGTATAACTTTATTAAAAACTTGCCAGATTCTTTTTCTTATTGATTGTAGATTTTATATTTCCACCAGTGATACATGAAATATCCTGTGGCTTCACATCCTCCTCAGCATTTGGTATCGCATGTTTTCCTTTCTTTTTTCTTTTCTTTGCCATTCTAATAGTGTGTAGTAGTGGTATGGTTTGGTTGTGTCCCCACCCAAATCCCAACTTGAACTGTATCTCCCAGAATTCCCACATGTTGTGGGAGGGATCCAGGGAGAGGTAATTGAATCATGGAGGCTGGTATTTCCCATGCTATTCTCATGATAGTGAATAAGTCTCACAAGATCTGATGGGTTTATCAGGAGTTTCCGCTTTTGCTTCTTCCTCATTTTCTCTTGCCACCACCTTGTAAGAAGTGCCTTTCACCTCCCGCCATGATTCTGAAGTCTCCTCAGCCATGTGGAACTGTAAGTCCAATTAAACCTCTTTTTCTTCCCAGTCTCAGGTATGTCTTTATCAGCAATGTGAAAATTGACTAATACAAGTATTATCTTGTTGTGGTCTTAATTTGTACTTTCTTAATGGTTAAGAATCTTTTCACATACTTCATTGCCATCTATTTATCTTCTTCAGTGAAGTGTCTACTCAGATATTTTACTTAGTTTTTTAGTGGTGTTTGTTTTCTTACCATTGAATTTGACAGTTTTTATTATAGTCTAGATAGAAGTGTGTTGTCAGAAATATGATTTGTATTGACATATACATTCATTTCACTTGGGTAAAGACCTAAAAGTGGAGTCACTAGATTATATGGTAGTGTTTGTTTAACTTTTTAAGAAACTGTCAAACATGACCAAACAGAGTTTATCTGAGGAATGTAAGGTTGTCTAATATTCAAAAATCAGTTACTAGAATTTACTAGTTTCAAACAAACAAAACTAAAAAAGAAAAAACCATATTACCATCTCAATAGATGCAGGAAGGGCATTTGACAAAATCCAATATCTTTCATGATACAAATCTGCAATATATAGAAATAAAAGAGAACTTCCTCAACTTGAGAAATGAATCTAAGAAAGACTTATAGCTAATGTCATTATTTAGTGGTGAAAGGCTGAATACTTTTCTTCTAACATTAGGAACAAGACAAGGATATCAGTGCTCACCACTTCTATTCAATGTTGTACTGGAGAGCTGAAGGGTCTAGACAGTGTAGAAAGGCAAGGAAAAGAAATAAAGGACATCCATAGTGGATAGGAAGAAATAAAAATTTTTTTGCAGATAACATTTATGTGGAAAACTTGATGAAATCTAATAAAAGACTAACAGAACAAATAAATGAGTTTACCCACATTGCACACTACAAGATCAGTATACGAAAGTATGTTTTTCTTGTATTTCTATGCACTGTCAATAAACAATCAGAAATTGAAATTAAAAACAATGCCATCTACAATAGCATAAAAATATGAAATATTTAAGCATACAACTGATAAAAGGTATGAAATATCTGAACACTGAAAACCATAAAATATTGCTGACAGAAATTAAGTAAGACTTAAATAACAGTAGAGATATACCATGTTTGTGGTTACAAAGACTCAGTATTATCGTGATATCAAGTATTTCTGAATAAATCTTCAGTGCAATCTCAGTCAAATTCTCAGCACGGGTTTTGAAAAATTCACAGATTCTAAAATTCATGTGGAAATGTAAAGGAGATAAAATAGCCAAAGAAATGTTGAAAAAAGAAGAAATAGTCAATTTTACAGACTCATTTATAAAGTTAGATGATAATTGTAGTATTGACATAAAGATAGACAACAATGAAACAGGGTAAAGTCTAGAAGCGCAGTCACACATATTTTTTAAAAAGGTGCAAAGTGGTGAAATGATAGTCATTTCTACAAATTATGATAGAACAATTGCATATATATTGCAAGAAAAATTAACCTCAATCCTTGCTTCTTACTACAAACAGAATTGAACTGAAAATGGATTATAGACCTATATTTTTAAATATAAAAATGAAAACTGTATAGCTTTGGAGAAAAATAAGAAAATACTGACTTTGATTTAGGCAAAATTTTAAAGACATGGCATATAAATTGCAACCTACAAAAAGCAAATTGATAAACTGAACTTAAGAAATGAATAGTTTAAAAAATACTGTTAAGATATGAAAAAAAGCCAAATACTCCAGTGCAATATTGAACAATAGGGGTGACAATGGTAGTCCTCTTGTTTTTAATATTAGGGCAAAAACATTTAGGTCTTTTAATTATTACACATGATGATGTTTGCTGTAGCCTTTTTATTGAGATATCTTTTATCAAGTTAAGAAAGTTTCATTTCATCTTTATTTTGCTAAGAAATTTTATCAGAAATGGATGTTAGATTTTTTTGTCAATGGTTTTATTTATTTTTTGTCTATTGAGATAAGTATATGGCTTATCCCTGCATTTTACTTTGTTAATATATTGAATTATATTGACTAAGTTTTCAATATACAACCACTCTCAAATGCTAGAATAAATTACACTTGGTCACATGTATTATAATTTTGTATATTAGAAAAGGGTTTTGATGAAATTCAACATCCCTTCATATTAAAAACTCTCAACTAGGAACATACCTCAATATAATAAGAGCCATCTCTGACAAACCCACAGCCAACATCATACCGAATGACCAGGAGCTGGAAGCATTCCCCTTGAAAACTGGCACAAGGCAAGGATTCCCTTTCTCAGCACTTCTATTCAACATAGTTTTGGAAGTCCTGGTTAGGGCAACGAGGCAAGAGAAAGGTATAAAATGCATCCAAATAGGAAGAGAGGAAGTCAAACTATCCCTGACATGATTCCATATCTAGAAAACCCCATAATCTTGTCCTCAAAGCTCCTTCAGCTGATAAATAACTCCAACAAAGTTTTGGGATACAAAATCATAGTACAGTACTCATTAGCATTCCTATACACCAGTAACAGCCAAGCTGAGAGCTAAATCAGGAACACAATCCCATTCACAACTGCCACAGAAAGAATAAAATATCTAGGAATATAGCTAACCAGGGAGGTGAAAGATCTCTACAAAAAGAACTACAAAACACTGCTCAAAGAAATCAGAGATAACCCAAATGGAAAAACATTCCATGCTCATAGATAGAAAGAATCAATATCATTAAAATGGCCGTACTGCCCAAAGCAATATATAGATGCAATTCCATTCCTACCAAACTACCAATGACATTCTTCACAGAACTAGAAAAGAACTATTTTAAAATTCATATGGAACCAAAAAATAGCTTGAATAGCAAAGGTGATCCTAAGCAAAAAGAACAAAGCAGGCTGCATCATGCTACCAGACTTCAAACTATACTGCAGGGACTACAGTAACCCAAAGAGCATGGTAGTGGTACAAAAACAGACACATAGACTAATGGAACAAGTTAGAGAGCTCAGAAATAATGCTGCATACCTACAGCCATCTGATCTTCAACAAAGCTGACAGAAACAAACAATGGGGAAAGTACTCTCTATTCAATAAATGATGCTGGGATAACTGGCTAGCCATATAAGGGAGATTGAAACTGGACCCTTTCCTTATACCACATACAAAAATCAACTCAAGATGAATTAAGGACTTAAATGTAAAACCGAAAACTATAAAAACCCTGGAAGACAACCTAGGCAATATCATTCTGGACATAGGAAATGGCAAAGATTTCCTGACAGAGACATCAAAAACAATTGCAACAAAAGTAAAAACTGACAAATAGAATCTAATTAAACTAAAGAAAACTGCAAAATAAACTATCAACAGAGTACACAGACAATCTACAGTATGGGAGAAAATTTTTGCAAACTATGCATCTGACAAAGGTCTAATATCCCACATCCATAAGGAACTTAAACGTATTAACAAGAAAAAACAAACAACCTCATTAAAAAGTGAGCAGAGGACGTGAAAAAACACTTTTCAAAAGAAGACATACATGCAGTCAACAAGCATTTGGAAAAAAAATCTCAATATCACTGATTATTAGAGAAATGCAAATAAAAATCACAATGAGATATCATATCGCACCAGTCAGAATGGCTGTTATTAAAATGTCAAAAAGTAACAGATGCTAGTAATGTTGCAGAGAAAAGGGAATGCCTATACACTGCTGGTGGGAATGTAAATTAGCTCCACCATTATGGAAATCAGTTTGGCGATTTCTCAAGGATGTTAAAACAGATCTATCATTGAACCCAGCAATCTCATTATTGGGTGTATATCAAAAGAACTATAAATTTTTCTACCATAAAGATACATGCATGTGTATGTTCATCACAGCATTGTTCACAATAGCAAAGACATGGAATTAACCAAAACGCCCATCAATAGTAGACTGGATAAAGAAAATGTGGCACATATACACCATGAAATACTACACAGCCATAAAAAAGAATGAGATCATGTCCTTTGCAGCAGCACTGAAAGAGCTGGAGGCCATAGGTGAACTAATATAGGATCATAAAACCAAATACCACATGTTCTCACTTACAAGTGGGAGCTAAACATTGAGTACACATAGACACAAAGGAGGGAACAATAGAAACTAAAGCTTACTTGAGGATTGAGGGTGGGAGGAGGGAGAGTAGCAGAGAAAATAACTCGGGTACTAAGCTTAGTACCTGTGTGACAAAATAATCTGTACAATAAACCTCTGAGACACGAGTTTACCTATATAACAAACCTGCACATGTACCACTGAACCTAAAATAACAGTTTTTTAAAAGAAAACAAAGAAAAATGATAATTTTGTATATCATTGGATTTGATGTGCTATAATTTTGTTTAGAATATTTGCATCTGTGTTCATAAGTGATATCTGTTTTTTTCCTGTAATGTATTTTTACAGCTGTGATATTAGGATAAAAGTAGCCTCCTATAATGGGTTGAAAAGTATTTCATTTCTTTAACTTTCTGGAAGAATGTATGAAGAATTGGTGTTGTATCTTCCTTAAATATTTGATAGATTTCACCTGTGAAACCACATGAAATTGAAAATTTCTTTGTGGAAGGTTTTACATTATAAATTCAATTACTTTAATGATGTATATTAATAAGGCAATTTATTTCTTCTTAGAAAATCTTTGATTGTTTGTGGCCTTAAAGAATTTTCCAGTTTCATCTATATGTCACATTTATTGGCATAAAGTTGTTCAAAACATTTCCTTGTTACCCTTTCAATATCTATAATATCTGTAGTGATGTCACCTCACCTCTCTCATTCTGGATGTTGTTAATTTATAACTTATCTCCTAATCAGTCTGACTAGAGATTTATCAATATTATTGATGTTCTCAAAGAGCCAGCTTTGGGTTTCATTAATTTTCCCATCTGTTTTCCTGTTTTCTATTTCATTGACTCCTGCTCTAACCTTTACTATTTCCTGTTCCTATTTTCTGCTTATGTTGGGTTGAACTTGACCTTCTTTTTCTGTGTGTGTATGTGTGTGTGTGTTTTAAGTTGAGACTATCGATTTCAGACCTTTTTTTCTGTTCTACTTTAGGCATTTATTAGGTTGGATTTTCCCGCTTTTTTCTTTTTTTTTTTTTATTATTATACTTGAAGTTCTAGGGTACCTGTGCACAACGTGCAGGTTTGTTACACATGTATACATGTGCCATGTTGGTGTGCTGCACCCATTAACTCGTCATTTACATTAGGAATATCTCCTAATGCTATCCCTCCCCCATCCCCCCACCCCACAACAGGCCCTGGTGTGTGATGTTCCCCTTCCTGTGTCCAAGTGTTCTCATTGTTCAATTCCCACCTATGAGTGAGAACATGCAGTGTTTGGTTTTTAGTCCTTGCTCTAGTTTGCTGAGAATGATGGTTTCCAGCTTCATCCATGTCCCTAAAAGGACATGAATTCATCATTTTTCATGGCTACATAGTATTCCATGGTGTATATATGCCACATTTTCTTAATCCAGTCTATCATTGATGGACATTTGGGTTGGTTCCAAGTCTTTTCTATTGTGAATAGTGCTGCAATAAACATACATGTGCATCTCTTTATAGCAGCATGATTTATAATTCTTTGGGTATATACCCAGAAATGGGATGGCAGGGTCAAATGGTATTTCTAGTTCTAGATCCCTGAGGAATCGCCACACTGTTTTCCACAATGGTTGAACTAGTTTACTGTCCCACCAGCAGTGTAAAAGTGTTCCTATTTCTCCACATCCTCTCCAGCACCTGTTGTTTCCTGACTTTTTAATGATTGCCATTCTAACTGGTGTGAGATGGTATCTCATTGTGGTTTTGATTTGCATTTCTCTGATGGCCAGTGATGATGAGCATTTTTTCATGTGTCTGTTGGCTGCATAAATGTCTTCTTTTGAGAAGTGTCTGTTCATATCCTTTGCCCACTTTTTGATGGGGTTGTTTGTTTTTTTCTTGTAAATTTGTTGTTCATTGTAGATTCTGGATTTTAGCCCTTTGTCAGATGAGTAGATTGCAAAAATTTTCTCCCATTCTGTAGGTTGCCTTTTCACTCTGATGGTAGTTTCTTTTGCTGTGCAGAAGCTCTTTAGTTTAATTAGATCCCATTTGTCAATTTTGGCTTTTGTTGCCATTGCTTTTGGTGTTTTAGACATGAAGTCCTTGCCCATGCCTATGTCCTGAATGGTATTGCCTAGGTTTTCTTCTAGGGTTTTTATGGTTTTAGATCTAACATGTAAGTCTTTAATCCATCTTGACTTAACGTTTGTATAAGGTGTAAGGAAGGGATCCAGTTTCAGCTTTCTACATATGGCTAGCCAGTTTTCCCAGCACCATTTATTAAATAGGGAATCCTTTCCCCATTTCTTGTTTTTGTCAGGTTTGTCAAAGATCAGATGGTTGTAGATGTGTGGTAGTATTTCTGAGGTCTCTGTTCTGTTCCATTGATCTATATCTCTGTTTTGGTACTGTAGCCTTGTAGTATAGTTTGAAGTCAGGTAGCGTGATGCCTCCAGCTTTGTTCTTTTGGCTTAGGATTGACTTGGCAATGAAGGCTCTTTTTTGGTTCCATATGAACTTTAAAGTAGTTTTTTCCAATTCTGTGAAGAAAGTCACTGGTAGCTTGATGGGGATGGCATTGAATCTATAAATTACCTTGGGCAGTATGGCCATTTTCATGATATTGATTCTTCCTATCCATGAGCATGGAATGTTCTATTTGTTTGTATCCTCTTTTATTTCATTGAGCAGTGGTTTGTAGTTCTCCTTGAAGAGGTCCTTCACATCCCTTGTAAGTTGGCTTCCTAGGTATTTTATTCTCTTTGAAGCCATTGTGAATGGGAGTTCACTCATGATTTGGCTCTCTGTTTGTCTGTTATTGGTGTATAAGAATGCTTGTGATTTTTGCACATTGATTTTGTATCCTGAGACTTTCCTGAAATTGCTTATCAGCTTAAGGAGATTTTGGGCTGAGACAGTGGGGTTTTCTAGATATACAATCATGTCATCTGCAAACAGGGACAATTTGACTTCCTCTTTTCCTAATTGAATGCCCTTTATTTCCTTCTCCTTCCTGATTGCCCTGGCCAGAACTTCCAACACTATGTTGAATAGGAGTGGTGAGATTTTCCTGCTTTTTCCTATGCCTGGTAAGTTTTGATTGGATGCCAGCCATTGTATAAGCATTGCCTTGTTGGGTGTTGGATAATTTTGAACCTTTAAAAATATTCTTGACCTCTATTCTGGGGCACACTTAAGTGACTTAGAAACAGTTTGATCCTTTTAGTATTCGTATCTAAGATTTGTTAGGCAGAAACAGGACAGTGATCGTTACAGAGATAATTATTTTTCTCTACTGAGACAAGACCTTTCTCAGCACTCTTCCAAATGACCCATGAATTTTTCCAGTCTTGCTGGTGGGAAGAGTTACTAATCCTGGCCCCGTGTGTATGAAAATAACAGTGCCAGGTTAGGCACTGGTTATTTTAACCCTTTCCAGGCATTCTTTTGCCATGGAAGCTTCCTCACACATGTGCTGATGATTACTCAACTGAATACTTAAGGAGGGTCCTCTGCAGCTCTCTGCAGTTCTCTGCAGTTCTCTTTATTTGTAGATTCCCCCTTCCCAGGATTTTATTCTGTGAACTCTAGGTGCTCTCCCTGGACTCTCAGCTCTATCTCCTTAACTCAGGGATAAGGTTCTGCCTCAGTTTCTTTTTTCTGCATCACAGCTTGGAAACTCAAGGCATTTAGCTGGGCAATTATAGGTCTCACCTTGTATGTTTCTCATCACTCAGGGGTGATTGACCTTTTTTCCTGATATCTAACATCTTGAAACTATTCTACTATTTATTTCGACCATTTTTTATTGCTCTGGATGGATAGGTAGATGCAATCTCTGCTACTCTATCATGGACTAGTTACAAAACTTATGCAGAAGAATGGAAATGCTGGGAAGAAGTACTAAAAATGTCTCATTGAGGGCATCAGCGAGATATCATGGCAGGATAGACTTGCTAATAGCCAAGAGAAAGTCAATCTCTGAATTTTCTATGGCTGAGAAGGAAACCTGATTTGAGACTTCTGTTTCTGGCCATGATTCTGAGAGCAGAATTCCTGCTGTGCAGTAAATGTCTTATCTTTATACCTTATCATTTTTAAATTCTTGACACATTCTCCAAGACACTCAGTAATCTTTCTAGCCCTAATTGGAATAACTCGACAGATATTCCTTTAGTGACAATTGTGTGTAAGGTCTTACAAGAAGCAATGTGAGAGACCACAAAATGATGAAAGATTTGGTCATTATTCACATAGATTTTTAAGTACTTAATTCAAGAAATCATAATTAATTGGGGTAAATATATAATAACGCAGTGTATGTAATAATGTTATCAGCCACTTAAGTGCTTAACAAAACATAGGGGTAACATACTTGTAAAAGTATTTGTGCTTCTGTTGTCAAGACAAATTTTTGTTACTTGTAGGTATAAATAGAGCCATTAAAACATCAAATTGTTACCCTAATTCAATTTCCTAGAGCAAAACCAAAACGTGTAAAATAAAAATATTTTTATAAAGTGTAGCCTTCATTTTTTCCTACTAATTAATTTATATTACATGAATATGTTGAGTGCCTACAATGTTGTTCTAGGCCCTTAGTTAGCAAAAATCACTGAAGCAAAATTAAACACAAACCTATAATAAGTTAATGCACAAACATATTCATATAAATATTAAAAATAAAACTTAAAAAATTAGATTTTTCTAATTTAAAACTTTAAATGAAAAAAAAAGATTTTTCTAATTTTGGTTAGATTGATATAAATTAACATTCATCAGAGTAATCATACGTGAACTCACACAAATGTGTACACATGCATATACACAAATAGACACAAAATGTTACTTTAGAGTTAAACAGAAGAACAAGGATACATAATTAGGAGTCAGGAAAGAATTTGGTTATTAGAGCTTTCAATGTCATGCAAGATACTGAAGTATATATCTATGAAGGCTTAGGAGTACTGAGTTTAGTTTTTTTTTTTAATTAAAGTTTTAAGCTTTTATCTTAGAAATATTCTTCTTTAAAATTGGGTGAAAAGTAATACAAATAAATTTTAGGTGACTCTCAGGTGCTAGTCTATTGACATTGCTGAATGCCTTTGAAAGCTAAAGATTTTGCCCTTTGCAGACATCTTTTGTACCACTAGAGTAGGTGTTTCACTTTTTAACTAAAGTTAACCAATTGCTAGTCAGTTATGAATTTTTCTGTCCTCCAAAAGGTTCACATAGGGCATATGCATCAAAACCATAGGGAACTAAACACACTGAAGCTTTGACTCCCCCAGTGAGCCACATTTCAGTCAGGATACAGTCAGAATTTTCAATTATTTCTCTGAACAAATATTTGAGATTAATTGAGAGGCTAAGGATAGAATTTGTAAAAAACTTTTACTTGTCTTCAGTTGACAAATCAGATTCAGAAAGTTCAAGCAAGTAACCAGGTCAAAGCTGCCCAACATTTTTTAGTAATGTGGTAATAGTTTTTATATATTGGCATTCATATTTATGCCAAACATCTCTGCACAGAGCTTCCCTTGCAATTATGATTTTAAAGTTGAAGAAAATGGTAAATTTTCTTTCAAAACCATTTTGGGTAACAGATTTATGAGAACATTTTTCTTTTAAAAAGAAGGATACTCAGTTATGAAACTTTAATTTCAAATTATACACTCCACTCAAAGACTATAAGGTTCTTAATAGCCATGATTTTGTGAAAAATATTACTTTCGTGTTATACTCATATTCCATCCTTCCAGTCTGCTTTTAGGCTTTAGAGAAGTGAATATAGTGGCCTTAATAGGTTTAGGGATTTCCCTAGGTACATAAAGAAAAATAACAATCTCTCTTCTGATATATAGATACATGTCTATATGACTATATAGCTTTATGACTATATGCCTATGTGTATGTGTATGCATGTGAGTATATGTATAGAGAGATCTTGGTTCACTACATCAATTGTGAAGCCAGACAAAGTGTAACAAGGAATTCATAATGTTCAGACATTCATTTAAACAAATTCTTTATTCCATAAACATTGCCTTAGCCTTCAAATATAAATAAGGAAAGATGAACTGTTCATATCATCTCTCCAGATGTTTTGTGTTTTGAGACTGCATATCACAGCTGGGCCAGGGATCTCTGAATCCTGGGAAACTTGGAACTCTGGAACTCAGCTTGATCAAAGAGAAGGTTCTTTAGCTCTGAGGTGGAAGCAGGTAGGCCCCATTTTCTGCATTTGTACCCATAAAGCAAAATTCTTCATTAAGCAGTAGTTTCAGGGAGAAAAATTGATACAACTATTATATCCTGAATTGCATTTTTAAAATCTTAGTGAGTTTAGCTATCTGATATTATCTTTTTGTCTGTTGGACTAAATACTGATGAGAATGTCTGTGTGTGTGTATAGATATGTATATGTATGTGTATATACATATACATATATATAAATATATGTGTGTATATATATAGACATATATGCATTTATGTGTGTATATAGATACACACTCATGTACACTGAAAATAATCTCTTGTCTCTAAGGCTTAATCTAGTCACAGTTATTAGTGGACCTCATTAAAATTAGTTCTTGAGGTTAAAAAAGTCCAAATACATTAATTACTCATTGAATTGGAGCATTTGTTAATATTCTGATTGAGGTTTTATCTTCATAAAAGAAGCTCATTCATTCTCTTGGGCAGGGGTTTATGATTTAAAGTTTTTGGAATAGTGACTAAGGTCCCAAGGAAACTCTGAGATAACCAAGGTTGATCATGAAATTGCCCTTTATAATAAAATGATAAATAATTTAATATCGGGTGTGTGAAGGGATAACTGGTGTTTTAAAATACTCAGAAGCTCTGGGCATTTGGTGGAGGATGAGTAAAAGATGGAAGAAAAAACTTACTTGGCCATTTGGTAAAGAAATGACTGTAAGCATTATTTTCTCAATGTGACAATACATCAAAATCTCTGGGGTGCCTGATAAAAGTCCAGGTTCTTCAGCCTCCTCCCATACCTATTAGATCAAAATCTCAAGACATGAAGCTTCCTGATGTGTGTAATGGATGTCACAGGCAATATACACAAAAACTTGAGAACCACTGGAAGAGGGAAAACAGAGATGTCAGGTGGGATTTAGGGAAAATAGGGAGGTACACTGGTACAATGTGAATGTATCTTCAGTAAAGACAACTTTAATTTTGAAATGCTAGATGGGAAAGGATTTCTTGTGGAAATCAGCAAAATAATTGAGTTCTGCTGACTAATTTATGCAAGGCCCAAATAGCCCATGTGATTGAAAGGGAATTGTCATCTAAATTACGCTAAAAAAATTTTAGTTCATGTTTTGCTGAAGAAAAATTTTCTGTAATATGAATTTATTATTTTGTTAGGAAGAACAGTCAAGGGCAGATAATCTAATTTTTCTTTGCTGATTGAAGATCTTGTACTTTCTCTAGGCCATAATTGTGATGATCATCATTTTACATTTGTCAGTGATGATAACAGTAGGTGTAAATACAGTAGGAGATTGGGCTAAATATGTATTGATGTCTACAGTACTCGCAGAGAGTAAATGGTCTCAGGAAGGTGCTAAAAGTGTTGAATGACTTGGAGTCTGTATTTCCACAACCACAGAGCATGTGAACAGGGCTGGAATGAGACTCTGTCAAGATAGCCAAGCCCCCATTTAGTCAAGTCATGGAACTAACCTGAAAAAAAGAAGATGCAAAAAAAAAAAGAAGAAAATGAAAGCAAGGAGCGCCATGGCACATGGGCACTGAGCTCAGTTCTGCACTAATTTGAAATAGAAATAGATTATCTTTTATCCTCAGTTTGTTGTTCCTAACAGAGTGTACTTCCGTGCACTATGCCAAGCAGCAACTACCTAAAAATGACTCGAAACATGAACTTAACTGATGTATGTAGGTGCTTGTGTGTGTGTGTGTGTGTGTGTGTGTGTTTTCACCAAATTCCTGATGTAGACATCTTTTGCATGGGAACAGAGAATGCTCTGGTTAGTTGTTGGTCAGTTAATGGGGGACAAAGCATGCACTCTTTTCTTTTTTGCTCACATTTTGCTGGCTATTCTTTAGAATGTCTTTTCTAGGATAAGAGGAATGGTTTTTCACTACAGTAAAAAGAAGAGGAATTAAGGCTGAATAAAGACAATAGCCAAAGGAGCTTTCACCACTGAATGAAATAACATCCACACAAGTTTGTGGATCAAATTGCTAATTTCTTTTTTACAAAATGAAGTGTATTTTGTATTCCTCATTATAAAAGACTATATTCTTCTTAAAGAAAAGCCTGAAAATATGGATGAGTAAAAAGAGATTACAATAATGAAAATAATAATAACTGCTACTATTAATAAACTTCTTAATAGGCTTTTTAAACCTGTTATCTTGAAGACAACCACTGCAAACCTTGGCAAATATATTTTCAGAGACTGTACACACAAGCACATATATTCACACAGATGTTTTGTTTTTATTATTTACAAAAATGAGATGATACCTTAGTTTGGTAATAAATTACAGATATCCAATCATTTTTGACCTACAAAGACATAGTTCAATACAGTTCAATCTATACATACTTTTCCTCAGTCTGCTTGGTTTTTCTTTCAATATAGATCATGAATATCTTTCCATGGTAAATTATTACAATTATTTCATAGTTTTCCATTTTGTGGCCATATGGAAATTAATTAGGCAATCCCCTTTTACTGAATATTTAGATTTTCATTTTTTCCTATTGTTGATAGTGTTTCTATAAGTGCACTTATAGCTAAATCTATTCCACATACTCCCAATTCCCCTTGCTGAGGGGTACATTCTTGTAACTAACTAGAATTCCTGAGTAAAAAGACAGGTACTGCAAATATATTTTTTAGCCTACTATTTTATTTACAAATATTCTATGATGTTTACTTTCTGTGGCTGCATCTATACACAAAAACAGGTTTGGTTGGCCAGGCACAATGGCTCTTGTCTGTAGTCCCAGCACTTTGGGAGGCCGAGGTCGGTGGATCACTTGAGGTCAGAAGTTCAAGACCAGCCTGACCAGCATGGTGAAACCCCATTTGTACTAAAAGTACAAAATTAGCTGGGTGTGGTGGTGCACACCTATAATCTCAGGTACTTGGGAGGCTGAGGCAGGAGATTCATTTGAATCCCAGGAGACAGAGGTTGCAGTGAGCCGAGATCGCACCGTTGCACTCCAGCCTAAACCCCCTCTCTACTAAAAAATACAAAATTAGCTGGGTGTGGTGGTGCATGCCTGTAATCCCAGGTACTTGGGAGGCTGAGGCAGGAGAATCATTTGAATCCTGGGAGACTGAAGTTGCAGTGAACCGAGATCGCATCATTGCACTCCAACCTGGGCGACAAGAGCGAAACTCTGTCTGAAAAAAAAAAACAAAACAAAAAAACCACCACCAACAAAAACCAAACAGGTTTTCTTATTCACTACTTGTACTAGCTACTAATATATTGAATGTAATAAAATATTTGGGAAGAAAAACGCTTTAAAAGTAACTTTTTTTCATCTGTTTGTGTGTGAAGTAGGGGGAGGTGGCAAAGCTGCAGGCCCCAAATGTGTTGATATCATTATCTTCATTCTCTTGGTTCAAAAGTATTAACACTGTGATATTTAGATTATTACCACGGTCTACGTTAACCAGATGAAATCTTCTCTCATCCCTCAGGTGAAAACAGGTATTGAGAGAGAAGGATTTAAATATAAATTCCTGGCATTTTCTCCACCTTGGGCCTGTAGAAACCTTGTCTGTAACTGCCTCTTCATTTTCCAGCACCTATGTTTTAGTTGCCATCACAGACATCAACTAAATGTTGAGAATCTTTCCTCACCTGACCTTGACTGATTAGTGAGAGAGCAAAGATAATAAAACTTGCAATATCAATTTGCATCATAATCTGGAGCTAGGCTTCATGTTGAAGGACAATGAAATTATAAAGCATTGTGAGTGGTTCTGTTGAAAATAATAATTCAGCAACTGCTGCCATAGCTCACTCAATGGTTCAAGAAAGCTGGAGCAGCAATTATGTGACTGATTAAGATTTAAGGTAAATACCTGAGAGAATAGTGTCTTCTTCCCAGAAGCTGGAAAGGTGAGATTGGATCTGCTGTTGCCCTCCTTGTAGTGAGCCGAACTGGCAATGTCAGGGGAGCTGGAGACTACACGCCTAACTCTAGCCACTCTCCAACTTCTTCCTAACTTACCTTGCCCTTTTTCCAGAGCAAATGAATTGACTCTTGGTTACCCTAGGACCTCATTTCTGCCTCTTTCTGCTACTTTCTTTGTTTTTGTTCCCCATATCCTGTGGGAGCTGCGAAGGTGGGATCACACTATGTTCACCCCTCTCTGTGTAGCCTAGGATCCAACATTCTGGAGACCCCCCCAACAACAGGATGAAGAAAGCAATGATAATAATTTTTTTTAAAGTCACAATATTTCATCAATTTCTATCAAAGGTTGAGTCAATAGGTGTAGTCCATGTATTCCCAAATTAAGGAACAAATCTAGGTGTGTCAGAGACCCCAACAGAAAATAACAAACTTAATTTTATGAATTCATCCATTTCATATCAGTAGAAACTGTTTAAAATAAAAAGCAGCATTTAACCAGAAATAAGGCAGCAAGTTGCAACAAAGAGACATTATTCAAGGGCAGAGAATTGGGCGAAGGGATGGGATAGGATGAAATGCAATGGAAAAGATTGGAACAAAACAGTTCCCAGGAAACCAGATCCCTTTTTCCCCATCATTTATATTGGTCTTTCGCTCTGTGAGACAAATGAGCCATTTACTTCTAACTTATAGATTAGATTGTGTCTTGGAGATGTTCAATTTTGATTTTAGTTTTCTTGATGATCAGTTCCTGAGTGAGATGCAGGGGAAATAATCAGAAAAATCCAATGTGCAGGCACCTGGCTCCACGGAGCCATGACCACCCTAAGATTCAGAGCTAGAGGTCAAAGGATGCAGGTGTCTCTTTCAAAACACAGATATGCCCACAGGTTCCCCTCCAAAGGTCCCAACTAATAAAAAGCCCAAACTGGCCACTCCAAAGACTATATGGCTTTTAGACCATTTTCTCTGATACTCCAAACAATTTCCTGATTCCATGCCTTTGCACCAGATGCCCGCTCAGACTACAATGTCCCCATGCCCTCCTACAGCTAGCTGTTTCTTATGATTCAACTCAAATATCATGTTCTCAGGGTGGACTTCCCAAGCATTCTATTTAATATTAAACTCCTACTCTCCAGACCCTTTCTCTCAATGGCAATGCTCTTGTTAGTTTGTCTGTGGTTCTCAGTAATAGAAACTATGTTATTTGTATATATGTACTACCTGTCATTCCCCACTGGAATATAAGCCCTAGGAAAACAGGGATTCTGTCCTAGTCATCATTGTATCAGTACTGATGCATGGTAGGCACCTAATACCTATTGGATGAATGGATGAATGGATGGATGAATGGATGGATTGATGGATGGATGGCTACGTATAGAACCTCAGGTCTAGTTTTTTGCTTATCTGTTTGTTTGCTTTGCCAAGAGTAGGACAACCCTTTGCATCAGTCTTTATTCTCAGTATCTTATCACTTAAGTGAGTTTTGTTTAAACACAGTAAGACAGTGCATATGGAACACACAAGCTCTCCTTGGGAATTAATGAAACAGAAAATAGCAAAAGGGAGACACAGGTTCTGCCCTCAGACAAATTTCTGGATGGGGGTAATAAGAAGGTGGCTGCCATCAGAGAAAAAGGCAAGTACCCTACCTGAGATGTAGGTAACATTAATTATATCTCAGATACAAGAAGGAGGTAAAGTTGAAACGCCAAACCAGTGTTTGGATGGAAGCCCTACAAGAACTGCTGAATATCAGACCCCTAAAGCTATCCAACAGGAGGTCACAATTCTATCTTGGTTTTACATGCTTGTAAAGGAAATGTCTAGATAAAAGCAGCTTTCACACAAAAGCATGAAGAATCCATGTCTCTGGAGTCTGAGTAATGTTTTGTTAAATTTTGAGTAGTTTAATGTCAAGACAGAGAAGCTCAATGAGATTAATAGCTGAAAATGGAGGGTGGGGGAGAACATCAAACTAGAGAATGAAGCTGAATCATGTTTAGCCAGGGGTAACAGGGGTGAGAGGATTTATGAGTGTTTCCAAATTGCTGAGATTGACATTCCTCTTAAGTTTATCTTGTTTCTCAATATGATAATTATTAAAAAAGAAAAAAAAGCTACATGAGAGTTTTTTGACTATCACCCAAACAATTAAATATCTCAATTCCAGACTGGTTTATATTCTGAAACTTGTTCAGAGAAAACTCTAACATGAATAGATGTTACTCACCAAAGGCCTGATTAATGAAAGGAGAGCCGTGGCATTGACTGAGAGAGGACATTGTTCTGCAATTAGGGCACAAATGACCTTTCACTCTTCTGGCTGCAGATTATTTACTTTGGCCATATTTAGAATAACTTGATATATGACAAGATTTATGAAACTTGGACAAAACTTCCAAAGTATATACAAGTGCTGCTGACAATATGGGATCTTTCAGTACAGTCTGCATGGAAACAAAGCCACACATTTCCATAGTGCAACCAAAGAGCTGTGTTAAAATTTCCCTATAAGCACAATCTTTTCTCATGTTAGCCCCCATTTGCTTAAATCACTTTCCGTTAGTGCTGGGTATTAGCAAAGATTATTGGATGGTATGAATGTCCCGACCACAACAGTGGCTCTGTGTACACATCCCTATACACAGATATGCATATATATATAATATATATGTATAATATATGTATAATATATATGTATATATAATATATATGTATAATATATGTATAATATATGTATATAATATATATACATATATAATATATGTATATTATATATAATATATGTATAATATATATATATACACTTATGAATATATACAGAATAAATGCAAAATAAGGTTGGCAAGTAGAAAATTTGGTCACACCAAGTCTTAGTCTTGGAAGCTTATAAATAAAGAGAGTTTGGCTTTTTAAACTGAATTGAATTGGCTTTCAAACTAAAGTCAGAGAGTTGATCTTTGTCTTTGAAGACAGAACCATTTTGTACAATAACCTTTAGTGCTTAAGTTTTGGTACTTCTTCCAACCTATTTTGTGTGTGTGTGTATCTGAAAGTAAGCCTTCCCTTTTATTTATTTATTTATTATTTATTTATTTATTTATTTATTCATTTATTTTTTGAGATGGAGTCTTGCTCTGTCGCCCAGGCTGCAGTGCAGTGGCCCAATCTCGGCTCACTGCAAGCTCCGTCTCCTGGGTTCATGCCATTCTCCTGCCTCAGCCTCCTGAGTAGCTGGGACTACAGGCGCCCACCACCACGCCCAGCTAATTTTTTGTATTTTTAGTAGAGACGGGGTTTCACCGTGTTAGCCAGTATGGTCTCGATCTCCTGACCTCGTGATCCGCCCGCCTTGGCCTCCCAAAGTGCTGGGATTACAGGCGCGAGCCACTGTGCCTGGCCTATTTATTATTTTTTTTAAATTTTACTTTAAGTTCTGGGATACATGTGCTGAACATGCAGGTTTGTTACATAGGTATACATGTGTCATGGTGGTTTGCTGCACCTATCAACCTGTCATTTAGGTTTTAAGCCCCACATGAACTAGGTTTTAGTCCTAATGCTCTCCCTCCCCTTTCCCCCCACTCCCCAACAGGCCCTGGTGTGTGATGTTTCCCTCCCTGGGTCCATGTGTTCTCATTATTCAACTCCTACTTATGAGTGAGAACATGTGGTGTTTGGTTTTCTGTTCCTGTGTTAGTTTGCTGAGAATGATGGTTTCCAGCTTCATCCATGTCCCTGCAAAGGGCATGAACTCATTCGTTTTTTATGGCTGCATAGTATTCCATGGTGTATGTGTGCCACATTTTCTTTAGCCAGTCATCATTGATGGGCATCTAGGTTGGTTCCAAGACTTTGCTATTGTAAATAGTGCTGCAATAAGCATTCGTGTGCATGTGTCTTTGTAGTAGAATGATTTATAATCCTTTGGGTATATACCCAGTAATGGGATTGCTGGCTCAAATGGTATTTCTGGTTCTACATCCTTGAGTAATCAGCACACTGTCTTCCACAATGGTTGAACTAATTTATACTCCCACCAACAGTGTAAAAGCATTCCTATTTCTCCACATCCTCTCCAGCATCTGTTGTTTCCTGACTTTTAATAATTGCTATTCTCACTGGTGTGAGATGTTATCTCATTGTGGTTTTGATTTGCATTTCTCTAGTGACCAGTGATGATGAGCTTTTTTTCATGTTTGTTGGCTGCATAAATGTCTTCTTTTGAGAAGTGTCTGTTCATATACTTTGCCCACTTTTTGATGGGGTTGTTGTTTTCTTGTAAATTTGTTTAAGTTGCTTATAGATTCTGGATATTAGCCCTTTGTCAGATGGATAGATTGCAGCAACTTTCTCCTGTTCTCCAGGTCGTCCAACCTATTTTTATATAAATCTAAGTTCTTGAATTTGTTGTTTTTGTTTTGGGTATTGACCTAATTTTCAATTTATGTTGACATGCAGTCTCTATATCTATGTATGTACATATTAGTTGCTTAGAAAACAGAAACCGTGTCTATTCCAGATTATGTATTTTCATAGTTTTTAGCATGAGCACATTTCAGGAGCACACACAATGTTTGTTAAATATAGTTATGCCACTTTCATTTTAACTGCTTCTATATTTTACTTAAAAACAAATTAATAGATCTACTGTTTATTACTATCATCATGTAGTGTGAACACGCCATTCTCATTTTATGTACAATATCTTGTTGAGATATTTTTCTTATTCATGGTAATCAATACTCAATGAAAAAGAAGTTAGATTTAATCAAATCATGCATCATTTCAAATAAAATAATTACCTATTTATGAGTAATGTTATGTCAGTTTTAAAAATACCAACTTTCTAAAACCAAAATTACAACACTTAATTGAAATTTTCTAGGCTAAGTAAAAATTTCGGAAGTCATATAAATGACTCCCCAATTTCTACTTATTCCATAATGTTTTTTCACACTGAATGGAGAAGTTGTTTGTAATTACAAACATTCCCTAGTGGTGGGAGAGCAATTTCATGTGATGCGTAGGGATGAGGTCACTGGAGCCAGGCTGCTTGAATGTGAATTCTGATTGGTCACTTAATATTTATAAGACCTCAAGCAATTCATTTAACAAATGCCTTAGTTTCCTTATCTGTGAAATGGGCATGAAATAAATCAGTATGTGTGGAATGTGAAGAATGGAGCAGGCCACATAAAAAACCTTCATAACTGATACCTATTACTCTTATTAAAAGGTCTTTTCACTGCCACTAATACCAGCGCATTTGCTTCATTTCTTCTGGTAAGGTTTATCTTTGAAGAAAAAAAAAAAGCAAAACAAAACAACTTCTCCACTTCCCCATGAGTCTGCACCTCAAGAATGTTATTTTTAGACAAACCTACTACATCTTTAAGAAGAAAAAATGGTAGACCAGTTAGATATTACATCAGGATCTAGTCTTAGTAATTGCATTAATGTATCTACCCTTTAATTCTAACATCAATAGTAAGATCAAAAATTGCCATTAATATACACCAACTTGACAAAATTAGAAATTAGATCCTCTCTCCAAAAGCTAAGCAAGTTTCTGTCAAACAAGGGAAGCTATGTTAAAATAAGATCATTCTTATGGCTCCGAGACAGAAAATAAAACATCCCCAAAAATCAACAAACACAACAAATAATGAAAATCATCATTCATATATATGCGTGTATATATATATTCATATATGTGTATTTATGTATAAACACACATGGGTATTAGGAGAATCTATGACACTTTTAACGTAAGTCTTTAGGATAGGATTAAAATATTATTCTTGTTGACATTTTGGGTATTACTACACGTGGTAAGAAAAGATTCAAGAATTTGGTTTGAAAAATGCCCAGGTGTTAATGTGCTAGTTCAGTCAAGCATGCCCTGGAGACCTAACCTTCCCCCCACCACCCCAGGGATGCAATACTGTTCTGGTCTAGTGGGTACCACCATTAATGTGACCTTTACAGAGGTGGCCTGAATGAGTTATCACTACAATGCTCTTGGAATGAAAAGCACCACATCAGTACTTATTGTGCTTTGCATTTTTTATGATTCAAATCTTTTACAAGAGATGAGCAGCTCCTAAAGATATTAGAAGAGTGGTTTATAAATAGGAAGTGGCCATAGTTGCAATTCATTGGTATCTGAAGAGCTGTAATTGCTACATGAATATTTTTATCCCGGAAGTGTTAATCGAAACATTCACTAAATAACAGAAAAAAGGCAAGACTATAAATAATAATGCTACTTAAGGCGTATAGAGTTACTTTTAGAAAACTTGAAAGTATAATTTTGTTTCCGTCCTACAGGAAGACTAATAAAAATAAAACCCTCTCTCAGAATAGACCACTATTGCTTACGACGTCAGTGTCCACATGTTGCTCCAACAGCAATGGCCGCTGATGCCTCCATCTTGGCGTGGGGCATCCCACGTTGGCTGCCATTTTGTGTTTCTTCCTGTGTAAGAACAGGCCAGCAGCCTATATGCAGCTGTTTTTATCAGCTATAAAAGATAATTTTGCTGTATTAACTCCATAAATTTGATAGAGCCCGCAAGACTTCTGTGGCATAATGGCTTAATTTTTCATTCTAATAATAACTGCCTGACAGTTGAAATGAATAGGAGCAAAAACAAACATTCCTATTCTATAACATGATCCGTGACAGATGTACCACTTAGGAGTCCCTGGGCAGGAAAGGCCTGTCCCCCTCCAATTCTGCTCATGGCATTAAAAGCATGGACACTAGGGAGAAATTCTGACAGGAAAGGAACTCACCAGAAAGTGGCCTGGCTGTCCCACACTTAAATCCACAATTGGCTGGAGGCCTGATTTAAGATGAGGCACATTTTAGATCTTTACATAGTGCTGTTTTTTTCTCAGTCGCAGCCTTCTTTAGCTTTGAAGATTCCCTGGAAAATTCTAGTCTATTTTCTTCCCTCTTTTTTCTTTTCTCCCCCACCCTTCTACCACTTATGCATAAAAAGTGAATAATTCAATTATTCACTTGTTTGTATAGATTTTTTGGTTGACAACTTAAAAGTGTTTCTTCTTAAATGCCAGGACAAATCTTGATACATTTAAGTGAAAATAAGGTCATGCAAGTTTGTGCCAACAAGCTACTCAGGCTTTATGTAGTTATTGATTTGTCTACCTAATGAGACTGAATATCAGCAAATTGTTTTTCATTCTTTATAAGAGAGATCACTTTCTGGAAGGAAAATTTAGTGAATTCCAATGCAAATTTACTATTTTGAGAATGCAGTGGATTTATTTTCATCAATAAATCAACATTTTCATCTACTCTTGTCCTCCCTTCCATTTTTTTTTGCAAATGATTTTGATCCTTCATCCAAGAAAGCTCAAAACCTTTTAACTCTCTTCTCCTTCATTAGATTATCACAATAATTTTTCCTTTCCTTTTTATATATTTTTCTATATTTTCAAGGTTTTCTAAGAGAATATCTTTTGCTTTTTAAATTGCAAGTGGAGAGATTTCTAGATATATAATTTTTAATATACCTTTCAAATTATTTAACAGCTTAATGTTATACATGTGGAAATTTAGAAAAGAATACCTCAGCATAACTGATAGGTGAACTGTGCACAATCCCATTTTACAGGAAACAGTACTAAGCTGGGAAGAGGATAAAGGATCATGTAGAAATCCATTGTTTTAAAACACCTGTATTACAGAAGAGGCATTTTTTCTTGATGATCTTGAAAAGTTTATACTTTTCTTCATCCAGTCAGTATTAATATTAACCACTTGTAATGATACAATAAAAAGTATTTCCTTAGAAGGTAGTGCTAAACACAATTTTCTGTGCTTCTTTTTTGAACTGTTTTTCCAAAATGATTTCAAACTCACAGAAAAATTGTAAGAACAGTAGAAGAAACTTCTGAATATTCTTTACCCAGATTCCAAGTTAACACTTTATAACATTGCTTTATCATTCTTTCTATAGA
The DNA here is from genome assembly GCF_028885625.2 of Pongo pygmaeus. Taxonomy (NCBI): domain Eukaryota; kingdom Metazoa; phylum Chordata; class Mammalia; order Primates; family Hominidae; genus Pongo; species Pongo pygmaeus. The sequence continues at coordinate 66,403,163 of NC_072385.2, read as the reverse complement.
TATTTACATATTTTTTTCTGAACAGCATAGGTGTAGCTGCATATAATGTATCTTCTAACCCCTAACACTTTAGTGTTTATTCCTAGAAACAAGTTTTAAATTCAGAAAATTTAACACTGATTTAATGCTATTATCTACTCTACACTGTATATTTCAAAAAAATTGTTTTAGTAATGTCCTTTATAACAATTTTCCCCCAGTACAAGCTGCAATCCAAGATCTCTTTAGTATCCTTTAACCTGTAACAGTTTATCAGACTTATTTTGTATTTCACATCTTTGAAATCACTGAAGAAACACAGGCTGATATTTTATAAAACTTAAAATATAATAATAAAATAAAAAGAAAAGAAAAAATAAATAAAAATTGCTTTGTTAGGAAAAAAATAATTCTTATAATTTTTTTTTGCTATTTCCTTATTATGTTCAGGTTATGCATTTTAGCAGACATACTACATAAGCAATGCTTTCATACCAGATTATTATATCAGAAGGAACATGATGTCCGTGTGCCCTTTACTAATGATGTTAATTTTGATTCCTTGGTTAAGATACCACTGCAACAAACTTCCCTGTTACCAAGAGGTAAAGATTTGTCTGCAGTTTTTTTTTTTTTTTTCCTTTCTTTGAAGACTAAGGATACATAGTCAAAACTGCATTCAAAAGTCACTTGTATTTTTTTCCTTTAAGTATAGCTATTCTGTTTGAAATAAGTTGAATTCTTTTGCTTATCTTTGCATTGAGTTTTAGGTTTTACCCCCACCCCTAGCCTTGTTAGTTTTATTTTTTGAAACTCCAGAGTATTTATGTAATTACAAAAGTCAAAATTATACAAAAACACTGTACTTAGAAAAAAATTACCCTCTCCCCTATAAATTCCACCATGAACCCCTTTCCATAAAAAATTAGTTTTAGAAGTTTCTGGTTTATCCTTTTTTTATATAAAAATAATCATGTTTTCTTATTTCTCCTTTCTCCCATAAAGGGTAGCATGCTGTAGATACTTCTTTGCACTTTGGTCTTCTCCTCTTAATAATAAGTATCGAAAATCAGTTTCTATCAGTTCATAGAAATTTTCCTCATTCCTTTTTACAGTTAGATAGTACTTTACCATGTGTATTTTCCATAATTTATTCAATCTTCCTTGCTTAGGCAATTTAGTAATTGCCAATAGTTTCTAATGACAAGTGATACTTGTTAGAGGTGTATCTTTAGGCTAAATTGCTAGAAGTGGAATTTATGGGCCAAATGAGTTTGTAGTTGTGTTAGATATTGTCAGATTCCCTTTTAAAAGAGTCATGTTTTGGATTGCAACCAACAATGAAAAAGAATGTCCATTTTCCAACAGGTGTGTCAACAGTATATTGTTAACCTTTTGCATTTTTGCCTATCTAACCAGTGAGACCTGATATTTCGTATATTTTAATGTAAATTTAAATTTAATAGTATTCAATATACTTAAACTTGAATTTCTCTTTTATAAATGAACAACTTTTAGTAAACAATTTTAGTAAAATAAAAAATGTCATTTTAACATTTAAAAAATATTATCTGTGTAGATACTTTGCTCATTTTGAACATAGCCTTTTTTCCTTCATATTAAAAAGTTCCCTGCATGTTAAAACATCAGCACTTCAAGATATCTTGTGAATATTGTTTCTGAATTTGCCATTTGTGTTTAGGCCAATACTTGCAAATGGTTTGATTATTTTTATGTAGCAAAATATGTCAGTCTTTTATTGCTTCTCATTTTTGAATGATAGTTCAAAAGCTTTACCGTAAATCTAAGTTACAAAGGCACTTACTGATGCTTTAATCTAATATTTATACATTTTTACATTTACATTTCTGAATCATTTGGAGTTTGTTGTTTTCTGTGGTTTCAGGAGTTAGTTTACTGCTTTTAATTTTTTTTCCAAGTGGGTATCTAGTTGTTTCAAAATCATTTATCAAAATGTTCAGTTTTTGTTTTCTTATTTTTAATAAAATGGTCCTTCTTATGGAAAAATATGAGTTTGACATTCAAAATGTGTTAACCATCAGATCTTGTGAGAACTCCTTCACTATCACGAGAACAGCATGGGAGAAACCTCCCCCATGATCCAATCACCTCCCACCAGGCACTGCCTCCAAATGTAGGGATTACAATTCGAGATGAGATTTGGGTGGGGACACAGAGCCAAACCACATCAATTGGTATATATGAAGACTAATGATTTTTGCCTGTGAATTTATAGCCTGCTACAGTGATGAATGACTTTATTGTTTAAGTTAGTTTTACCATTGATTATTTAGGGTTTTCCAGCAGGTATATATACTATCACTTCATCAGCAAATAAAGACTGTTTCACTTCTTTACCAATTTGTATGTCTCTAATTGTTTAGTCTTGTCTAATTACAATGGCTAATGATTTCAGAATAACATTAAATGTAGTGGGCACAGTGGACATGTTGGCTTTTTCCTGATCTCAGTGGAAATTCTTCTGCTTTCCTGTTAAGTAACATGCTGGCTTTATAATTGAAGCATATGTTTTTATCAGGTAGCCATTTATCCTTTTTTAAGGGCTTTTTAAATTAAGAATTGGTATTGAATTTGTCAAATGTTTTTTCAGCTTCTATGAAAAAAGACAATTTTTTTCCTTAGACTTAGTAAAATGGTGATTGATATTCAGATTTTCTATGATCAAAATTTACATTCTTGATACAAATAACACTTGGTCATGACCTATTTTTTTGGATACTTTTCTATTTGTTAATATTTATTTAGAATCTTTGTTTTAATGTTGATGAGTGGTGTTGGTTTGTAATTTTCTTTTTTTTCTATTAATATCAAGTCTATGTATTAATGTTATACTAGCGTCATATAAAGAATTTCAACATTTAAGGTTATTTTTTATGCTTCCAGACATTTTATATAGCATTTGAACTAGTTAATTACTAAGTACTTGAAATAATTATGAACTATTTGGGGATAGTCATTTTTGTAGAGTGGTTCCCTGTCAACTTCTTACTTTTAAAAGATCTCTCAGTGGGTTTATTTTGGTGAACTCTATTTCGCTTGGAAATCATACATTTCATCTAGATTTTCAAATTACTTGTGTGGGGTGCAAAGTAATTTCTTATAATTTTAAAAAATATTTACTCTGAATCAATAGTTATTTATTCCTTGTAATTTCTTAGTATGTATATTTATGCTTTCTCTCCTTATCTCTTGATTAAATAGTGGCTTGTGTGTGTGTTTCAAATACTTTTTCTCAAAGAAACAGGCCTTTGGTTTATCAAATTCATCTACTGTTTTACTATGTTCTGCTTCATTAATTTCTGTTTGCTTTTTATTGATTCTTGTGCTTCTTCCTGTTTGCTTTTCTTTTTCTAGATTTTTAAGTTGGAAATCGAATTCATTTAATTTTATTTTTAAGTTTTTCCTGATATTGGTGTTTAAAACTATAAATGGTTTCCTGGTTGCTGCTTTAAATTTATCACTTAGATTCAAATGTATACTATTTCATATCATTATTTTTTAATATTCTAATTTTTGTTTGCATTTCTTCTTTCACTTAAGTGTAAAGGTTTTTTTAAATTTCCAAGCAGAATGGGTTTTATTTTTATTTTTAGCTTTATTTCATTGAATCAGGAATGTTAATTTTAAAAATATTTTGAAATTCATGAAATTTTCTGAGCAACTTACATGATCAGTTGTTGTAAATATTTTGTATGCACTTAACAAGAAGCCCCATTCTCAATTATTATGGCATAGTGTTTGATATATTTCCAAAAAATCTACCTTACTTATTTTGTTTAGTTCTGCTACATCTTTACTCATATTTTAATACAGTTGATGTGTTTTGCACGAAGAATGTTAAAATATCCTTCTATCAGTGTTTCTATTTTTATTTGACTCAAAAAATCCATAACTATTATATGTATATTATAAATTGCTGCTTAAGGTTCCCTGTCGTTTCAGCAGCATCCTTAATTTTTCTCCTACTTCATTCTTTCTTTTCACTGCCATATCTCAAGGGTCACACCCTTTATTTATGTCTATATCTCCTAGAAACAATACTTCTAGAGGCTTCAACCTCTGCTCCTCCTCACATTCAAGCCCCTTTTCTGTAAATGATGCAGCGAACCACTCAGGCCCAGGTCTGTGCTCAGTATTGGTCTTTCTCTTTCCAAGGTTGATTTTGTCTATGCTTCGTTGATGACATTGAATCCTGTCTACTTTTTCACATGTAGTCATGAAGGATTCCCCTCCTCCCTGTTCTCTTCAACCAAAGGCTTGTAGAGGCAAAGGAAGCTCTGAGGGATTGTAGTATGTATTTCTCTACTTCCAGGCAATATAAAGTTTATGATATTCTCAATTTCTAGTAGTAATGCTGAAGGCATGGATCCTGTGTGGTTTTATTAAGCAAGATCCTGTTGATCTTGTTTGTTATTTAAGATCATTTATACATAGAGAGAGACTTAGGCAGCCACAATTTTCTTAAGCCAACCACTTTTAACTTGAGTTGGAGGCACTAGACCCTCTGAGTAAAATGTGCTTTTAAATGTGGTGTTTGCTGTAAAAAGCAAATGTTCTTATTCTGTTGCGAGTTGACCCTTCTAATGCTGTTCTCCTCTGGCATATAATCAAGCATTTAGAAAAAAGTTTGATGTGAATTTTTGCATAATCATCCTTCTCTCTCTTAAGTGTTTCTTTTTGGAATGGGACAGACATTTCCTGACCCAATTTGTAAAGGAAGATTATCTGTTGGCTTGAGTAATGTCTGCATATTTCTCCCAAGAAGAAGGTCTTAGGAAGACTTATATTTTCAATTTTAAGAAATTTCATTTTAGCACTCTTCTCTTCTCCTGATAAAAACACAATGAATATTAGGACTACAAGAAATATGAAAAGCTTGGGCTTATATAAAATTAGCATGAATATAATGTTCTGTGCAACTCGTAACAAATTATCATTTGAAGGTAAATCAGTCCTTTGCTCATTGTTCACACTACCAAAACACCTAAGCATAAATCTATGTATTTAATAAGAATAATCAGCAACCACAGGAGCAGCAAGCACTAGAGAAAGATAAACATCAAACAGTACAATAAAGTAATGTACGTTTAAAATTTCCCTTTTATATTTGGAAAGAGCTGTTATCTGCTACTGTTTAAAAAAATACTCACAGGTGGGACAAGGAATACAGTTCCAATCTCATGTGTGTAAAATTAATAAGTATTAAATTCAGGAAAATTTTTGAAATAAAATTATGAGTTTATGCTGACACATCTCAGAAAAGTCTTTTTTTTGTTTTATGTTCTATTCTGTCAGCAAACATGCCTGAAACTTTAGGATCTTTGAATAGCAGATCATTCTGTAGACAAATATTTCAGTGCATTTTGGTACCCTTTTGATGACATTGGTCATATTGGCTAGACTTGGCTAATTATTTATTGCATAGGAAGTGGTGGTGGTAAATATACATTCCATGCAAAACTCTTAGTGACTGGTCAGTTCAGCTGAACATATACTTAAAAATAAAATAAGTTAATACGCTATTAAATAGGAATCTGAATAACCTATCATATAGTATCAGTAAATATCTAAAAGATAGTTTGTTCATTTATGTTATGAAGTTTAAGACCTCACCTAAGCTCTGTAGTTTGTCTTACCCATATAAAAAGCAGCAGGAATTTTGCCTATAGACCATCCAGCACTGAAGAACCTGATAAGGTAAATTATCCCTGAATTAAATAATGAGTTGTGTAATACAATACTATAACCACATCTGCATTTCTGAAAGAAAGAGGTAAGAGATATGAGTAGCTTACATGAGCACCTACTTACTCCAGTGTGTCTTTTTCATTTCCTTAGTTACTTCAAGACCTGCAGTTAGCCCACAAAATCCTTCAGGTTCTCAGTAGCCAAATAAAGTAAAATTGCGATTAACCTAAGGTGGAGCATTTTGGTCATTAGGAATGGTGGTTAATTGTGTTATTGTTGTTACTAATTCACAGTAATCACTTTCTGTTTCTGTATTCTTGCTGAAATACTTTGAGAAAATAAATTAATTTAATTTCTCCACTCAGTGAGAGATAATATAAATAAAGTTGTACCAGTATACTAGGACATATGCTAGAATTATTTCTTTGTTAAAAAAAAAAAAAAAAGAAGTCCTGATCTTGGAATCCAGAATAATACTTTACATATAACAAAGCCTTCAATAAATATGTTGAGAGGATGAATAATTAGAAATTGCTTCTCCATTTAAATGGAATACAAAAATAGTTCATTATGAGTCTTGTTAGCAAAGTTCTGGTTAAAAGTATTTTAAGGCAATTAGTTCTAAATCCTCCTTAGCAAAGAGTGAATGTTTTTATAACATCCCACTTAGGATCACAAGGCCTGCCAATTCATTAGGGTGTCTGTGAAATAAGGGATTTAGATGAAAATTTTAGGGTTCATTAACAACCTCCAATTCTAAGAATAATTAATCTTTTTATTGTGAATGATAACCAAGCTCATGTACAAACTCTCTGAATTACTAATAACCCTGGCAGGAGGTGTGTATTAGTAAGGTCTTATAGTAGGTAAGCCTAAGTGTTAGTTGATGGAATCTTGAAGAGAAACAGATTTGTTCCTGTTGAAATGCTATAATCCTTGGGGTGGTAGACAGATGAAAGAGGAATTCACTTTGTTAATAATGTGTAGCATTCTAAATCCACTAATAGGTCATTTATTTATATGGCTCTTGAATGACTACCTTTGGGAAATCCCAAATGATTTCAATTAAAGTGGTCATTATGGAAGTCAATAATTATGGTGGTATTTGAGAGGCAATTCTTTTGTAATATGAGATAAATGAAGACAAGATATCACCAAAGCCTTAGGGACTTGGAAAGTGACAAGAAATATGCAACAATATTTAATGTACATGTGAGGACATATTTGAAACATGGCTGTGATCGTTGTGGCCTCATCAAAAGTTTCTTAACTTGATGATCCTGGAATAAGTGTGAATATGAGTGTTGGAAGCTAAGCAGTGTTGCAGAACAAAAGCAGTGCCTTTGGACAACAGTTGCTACGCATGAGGGAAATTAAATCATCATAATCCTATGGGAGCAGAAAGTAAAGTGACAGAATTGGCTGAGGTGTTCCTGCAAAGAACCCATGTTTCCATCTTCTGATACCCAAATATCGTCCTTTCACTGACCTCAACACCTGCCTCACACTAGATTTTAGAACATCCTTAATACGGGTTCAGCACTAACTTCCCACTTGCTGTCTGGCTGTACTTTTTCAGCTCACAAAATGTAACTATTTATTGCTGGTAAGAGATTATTGGTCATACTCTTAACATTATTACTGAATTATGTGGTACAAACTAAATATGCTACTGTATTTCTTGTTTCCATTTTCTGCATTATGTTGAACATGACATTATTTTACCAATATCTGCCCACTCCCAGCTAGCTCACTGTAATATTTTTGATTCATTTACAAAGAATAACTTATTTTAGCCAAAAATCTGTACTAGAGCAAACAGGTACAGCTTGTGACTCAAGAGGATAAATTATTCATAGCCACTGAACCATGTCTTTGCTTGGTTTCTTAGAGTTCTTTGAGAGATTTTATGGGAATTATCCAAAACTTCTACCTCTTCCCATTCAGTTAATTGTCATTGAATTCATTTGTTCTTTTTCTATTTGTTTACTTGCTTATTTATTCATTCATTTATTTTAGGAAGAATATTTAACATGTGATCTATACTTTTAACAAATGTTTAAGTATACAATACAATACTGTTAACTGTAGGTATGATGTACAGCAGATCTCTAGAACTTATTTATCTTGCATAACTGACATGTTATTCCCATTGAATAGCAACTTTCTATTTCTCCCTCCTCCCAGCCCTGGAAACCCCCATTCTACTCTCTGCTTCTATGAGTTTGGCTATTTCAGATACCTCATGCATTCTTACATTACCTAGATGAAACCCAGGTTCTGTTTAAGATCTAAGCCAAAAGGGGAGCTTGAAACCTCTGTGATTTTATGATCTTTCTAGTCATAAAGATATCTAAAATCAGTTTAAGATGTTTATGAAAATTTTTTAAAATTAAAAACTTAAACAGGAAAATTATCCACGAACAGTAGAGAATGTGTTTTTCATGCTTTTCACTATACACTTAATAGCAAAGTGTGAAACAATCATCTTTCTAACACCTAAACTAAGACTTTGTCTGCAATGATTTTGGCTTTTTCTGTTCACTCTGTCAAGACACTGATCACCCTAGTCAAGACCAATGCATGCCACTGGAGAATGTCAACAAAAACCTCCACCCAGTTGTGCTGTGTAAGATTTGGAAGCACTGTTTCACAGTAGGTTGGTGATCCAACACTCAAGTACTAGATATCCCTGGATGACTCAAGGCCCATGAACTTGATACCTGAGACTAAGCTGACATAACAGAGGTAAAACTCCTATCTTATGATGCCACACTCCTATCTTCTTTTAGAGGTTATTGAATAGAGTTTTCTGTATCCCTGAGTGCAGAAATACATACTGTATTCTTATATAATTTCTTAGCCTATTTTATTACCTAGCTTCACATTACCAATTGATTCAGGGAAGCTGAATCAATACTTTCCAAACATAAACAGTTGGAATTTGAGTTTGCCTGAATTCCAGTGCCTGAGCCTATCACTGTGCTACAGAAATCCATATATCCCTTATCTAGCCCAGTATTATAAGATGGTTAGACCCCCTGAATATGAGCAACCAGCACTATCTAGCATGTTTGGATTGTAGCCAGGCCTCATTGCATGCTTTTCAGTACTAGGACTTCCTCAATAACTCTGATACTCAATGACTACTGACTCCCTCTGCAACCTGTGCTACCACCGCATTTTAACCTCAATTGTGCCACAGCTACTTACCAAGAAGATATCAGGGTCCATTGAGGTCTGTGTTGCACAGGGTCAGCTCTGTCCAGACACCACAGGATGTGTTGTTCTGTCTTGATTTTTCCTATAAACCTGCTAATGCCTCAAAGCAGTTTAATCAACAATGATCGTTTTTATTATCAGCAAAGTATGTGCCCCTACCTCAGTGTTCACATAAATAATCATCCAAAGCAGAGGTACTTAGAGTAGTTTTTAAGGTAAATTTATTTGTTTAAGTGAAATATGATATGGAGTCGCCCTAGTTGAAGTAGGAATGGAGGATCCAGAACACTTCCTTTTGGTTCTTTTCTTTGCTGCTCCACCTCACCCCTTACTATTGAATTCCCTGAAATAGCTTCAGGTCTGATCTAGAAATTCTCAAAGCTCTAGTTGACCTTCTTGACCCCACTTTAGCAGCTGAATGCTGGTGAAATATTTACCCTCTATAAGCAATGCCTCCTTAGGGAAAGACCAAGTCTGAGCCATCTCTGGTTTATATGACAATCCCAGCAAAGCAGTGATTGCTACATAGAAGCCATCTGCTCCACTGTGATTCCCACGCATGGTTTTCCATCCTGGATCATGCTCTCCTGCTGTTCCAGGATAACCCCACACACCCTGCATCAGGATGTGATCCTAGTTTCTGTTGAAAACCAGCACACTGACTCCACACTAACAAGAGCTGAATTGAACTAGACTTCTGATGGTTCCAAAGCAGAACTCAAATACATGGTTGATTTGGAGAGATTTTTACCCTGAGACTCAACTTTAACATGAGTACCTGCATAGTATATATATATAAAAAAAAAAAAAAAAATGAGTGGTACACTTAATCCAACCCAAAGGGTGACAATTGGATAGATATAGTGCATAAACAAGAGAAAATCATTAGGAAAAACTTTTATGAAGTACTTGAAGCCAGTTTCCTATAATCTAATCAAGTTCTTTATCTGTTCATTTCAATCTTTCATTAAACAACAATTTTCAGAACATCTTGGTGGCACTTCATAAACTTTCAAACCAGTTGGCATTTTTTCTTCTGAATGTGGCTATTTAGTCACAGATTGTACCTGCTGGCCATTCACCTTTAGCTAGGACTGACCCAGCATTCTCCATCTCTGCACAGCCACCACCTAAAGCCACCACAAACATTCAAATTTCATTATTGTCATATGGAGCATAACTATGATGAGTTATTAGAAAAATATTTCAGGTTTCTACTAAAGTTGCCTCTTATTGCAAGTATAATATCATTTCATGAAAAAATGTGAGAAAAACTTTTTTCTTTGTCTAAGTAAACTTTACAAATAGTATGCCTCTAAAAACAAAGTATAGGACACGATGGAGATATAAAAGAGAAGGGGAAATTGTACATGGGAAAACGACTTTGAACACTTATAAGTACACTTATAAGTATGTTGATTACACACACGTGTATATATGCACACAAAATATATAAATATAAAATATATATAAGAATGTACATGTATGTACATACAATGTATATGTATAGCAATATATGCACAAAATTCCTAACCATACCTTTAAATAGTTGTTTTCATGTTCAAATACATTTTTCCTGTATTATTTTCATCTGGGTATTGAAAGGCTTTAGTATAAAGAAAAGGTAATAAGTATAAATACTAGTGCTGAAGAGAGGCAGAGCAAGATAGTGGAATCGAAATTTCCACCAATTGTTCCCGCCACCACCCCCAGCAAGACACCAAGTTTACAACTATCTACACAGAAAAAACACCTTCATAAGAACCAAATATTAAGTGAGCACTCATAATACCTGGTTTTAACTTCATGTCTCTGGAAGAGGAATTGAAGAGATTAAAAAAACAGTCCTGAATCATTGACACCATGGCAGCCATGGACTGGTGTGGAGAGCATCTATGGGTGTTGGGAGAGGGAAAACACAGCAATTGTGAGGCACTGAACTCAGCTCCACCCTGTTAGTGCAGAAAAGAAAACCAGACCAAACTCAGATGATGCCCACCCACAGAGGGAGCATTTAAACCAACCCTAGCCAGAGGAGAACTGCCCATCCTAGTGGTCTGAACTTGAGTGCTTGCAAACCTTGCTTGAAACAGAGATATGTGACCTTTCGGACAGAGAATTCAAAATAGCTTTTTTGAGGAAATGCAAAGAAATTCAAGATAACACTGAGAAAACTCAGAATTCTATCAGGTACATTTAAAGAGGTTGAAATTATAAAAAAGAATCAAGCAGAAATTCTGGAGCTGAAAAAGATAATTGGTATATTGAAGAATGTATCAGAGTCCTTTAATAGCATTGCTTTAATGAACTGAGCAGAAAAAAAGAAATAGTGAGCTTGAAAACAGCTATTTGAAAATACACAGTCAGAGGAGACAAAAGAAAAAAGAATAAAAAGCAATGGAGCATGCCTACGGGATATAGAAAATAGCCTCAAAAGCTCATATCTAAGAGTTACTGGCCTTAAAGAAGAGGTAGAGAAAGAGATAGAGGTAGAAAGTTTATTCAAAGGGATAATAACAGAGAATTTCCCAAACCTAGAGAGAGATACCAATATCCAAGTACACGAAGGTTATAGAACACCAAACAGATTTAACCCAAAGAAGACTACCTCAAGTCATTTAATAATCAAACTCCCAAAGGTCAAAGACTAAGAAAGAATACTAAAAGCAGCAAGAGAAAAGAAGCAAATAACATGCAGTGGAGCTTCAACATGTCTGGCAGCAGACTTCAGCGGAAACCTTACAGGCCGGGAGAGAGTAGCATGACATATTTAAAGTGATGAAGGAAAATAACTTCTACCCTAGAATAGCATATCTGGTGAAAATATCCTTTAGGCATAAAGGAGAAATAAAGACTTTCCCAGACAAACAAAAGTTGAGGAATTTCATCAGTACCAGACCTGTCCTATAAGAAATGCTAAAGGGAGTACTTCAATCTGACAGAAAAGGATGTTAATGAACAATAAATCATATGAAGGTACAAAACTTACTGGTAATAGTAAGTACACAGAAAAACACTGAATATTATAACACTATAACTGTGATGTGCAAACTACAGTATCCTCAGTAGAAAGACTAAATGATGAACCAAATCAAAAATAATAACTACAACTTAATAACTTTTCCAAAACATAGTACATTAAGATATAAATAGAAACCAAAAGCTAAAAAGTGTGGAGATGAAGTTAAGGGAGTTTTTATTAGTTTTCTTTTAGCTTGTTTGTTTGTTTATGAAAATAGTGTTAAGTTGTTATCAGGTTAAAATAATGGTTTATAAGGTAGTATTTGCAAGCCTCATGGTAACCTCAAACCAAAAAACATACAATGGATTAAAAAAAGTAAAAAGCAAGAAACTAAATCATGTCAGCGGAGAAAATAAACTTCACTAGAGGAAGACAGGAATGAAAGAAAGAAGGAAGGAAGAGAAGACCACAAAACAATCAGAAAACAAATTTTTAAATGGCAGGAGTAAGTCCTTACTTATTAATAATAACGTTGAATGTAAATGGGCTAAAGTCTGCAATCAGCTAGTACTGGAAGTCCTAGCCAAATGGATGAAAAAGTTAAGAGCCATTAATCTGTTGACTACAAGTAATACATTTTACCTATAAAGACACACATAGACTGAAAATAAAGGGATGGAAAAAATATGCTAATGGAAACCAAAAAAGAGCAGGAGTCATTATACTTATATCAGACAAAATAGATTTCAAGACAAAAACTAGAAGAATAGACAAAGAGTGTCACTATATAAAGATAAAGGGAGCAATTCAGCAAGAGGATATGACAGTTTTAAAGATATGTGCACCCAGGTCAGGCACGGTGGCTCATGCCTGTAATCCCAACACTTTGGGAGGCCGAGGCGGGTGGATCACAAGGTCAGGAGATGGAGACCATCCTGGCTAAAACGGTATCCCGTCTCTAGTAAAAATACAAAAAGAAAAAGTAAATTATCCGGGTGTGGTGGCAGGTGCCTGTAGTCCCAGCTAATTAGGAGGCTGAGGCAGGAGAATGAACCTGGGAGATGGAGCTTGCAGTGAGCAGAGATTGTGCCACTGCACTCCAGCCTGGGTGACAGAGCAATACTCCATCTCAAAAAACAAAACAAAACAAACAACAACAACAACAAAAAAGATATGTGCACCCAACACTGGAGTACCCAGACGTATAAAGGAAATATTATTGAGCTAAAGTGAGAGGTAGGCCCTAATACAATAATAGCTGGAAACTTTAACACCCCACTTTCAGCACTGAGCAGATTTTCCAGAAAGAAAATCAACAAAGAAACATCAGACTTAATCTGCATTATAAACCAAAGAGATCTAGTAGATATTTAAAGAACATTTCATCCAAGTGCTGCAGAATACACATTCTTTTCCTCAGCACATGGCTCATTCTCAAGAATAGATCATATGTTAGGTCACAAAACAAGTCATAAAACACTTTTAAAAATTTAAATAGTGTCAAGCATCTTCTCTGACCACAATGGAATAAAACTAGAAATTAGTAACAAGAGGGATTTTGGAAACTATAAAATGCACGGAAATTTAACAATATGCTCCTGAATGACCATTGGGTCAATGAAGAAATTAAGGAAATTGAAAATTGTCTTGAAACAAATTATAATGGAAACACAACATACCAAAACCAAACGGATACTGCAAAAGCAGTACTAAGAGGTAAACTTGTAGCTATAGGTGCCTACACCAAAAAAGAGGAAAAACTTTAAATAAACAATCTAATGATGCATCTTAAAGAACTAGAAAAGCAAGAGCAAACCAAACCCAAAATTAGTAGAAGAAAAGGAATAATAAAAATGACAGCAGAAATAAATGAAATTTAAATTAAAAAATACAAAAGATCAGTGAAACAAAAAGTTGGTTTTTTGAAGTTAAAATTGACAAACATGTAGCCAGACTAAGAAAAAAAGAGAGAAGATTCAAATAAATAAAATCAGAAATGAAAAAGGAGACATTATAACTGACACTGCAGAAATTCGAAAAATCATTAGTGCCAACTATAAGCAAGTATATGCCAATAAATTGGAAAATCTAGAAGAAATGGACAAATTTCTAGTTACATGTGACCTACTAAGATTGAACCAGGAAGAAATCCAAAACTTGAACAGACCAATAACAGGTAACAAGATTGAAGCAATAATAAAAAGGCTCCCAATAAAGAAAAGCCCAGGACCTGATTGGCTTCACTGCTGAATTCTACAAAATATTCAGAGAAGAACTAATACCAATTCTACCCAAACTATTCTGAAAAATACAGGAGGAGGGAATACTTCCAAACTCATTCTATGAGGCCAGTATTACCCTGATACAAAAACTGACAAAGACATATCCAAAAAAGAAAACAATAAGCCAATATCTCTGATAAATACCGATGCAAAAATCTTTAACAAAATACTAGCAAACCAAATTCAACAACACATTAGAAAGATCATTCATCATGACAAAGTGGGATTTATCCTTGGGATGCAAGGATGGTTCCACATTCACAAATTAACCAATGTGATACATCATATCAACAGAATGAAGGATAAAAACCATATGATCATTGCAATTGATGCTGAAAAAGCATTTGATAAGATTCACTATTGCTTCATGATAAACCCTCAAAAAATTGGGTCTAGAAGGAATATACCTCGAAATAATAAAAGCCATAGATGACAGACCCACAGCTAGTATCATACTGATTGGGTGAAAAACTGAAAGCCTTTCCTCTAAGATCAGGAAAACGACAAGGATGACCCTGCCACCACTGTTAATCAACATAGTACTGGAAGTCCTAGGTAGAGTGATCATAGAAGAGAAAGATATAAAGGACATCCAAATTGGAAAGGAAGAAGTCAAATTATCTTTGTTTGCAAAGGATATAATCTTATATTTGGAAAACTAAGCTCCACAAGAAAGTGATGAGAACTGATTAACAAATTTAGTAAAGTTACAGGATAAAAAATTAACATACACAAATCAGTAACATTTCTATATGCCAACAGTGAACAATGTGAAAAAGAAAGAAAAAAATGTAATCTCATTTACAATAGCCACACATCAAATTAAATACCTAGGAGTTAACCAAAGAAGTGAAAAATCTGTATAATGAAAACTATAAAACAATGATGAAAGAAATTGAAGAGGACACCAAAAAATGGAAAAATATTCCATGATCATGGATTGGAAGAATCATTATTGTTAAAATGTTCATACTACCCAAAACAATCTACAGATTCAATGCAATCGCTCTCAAAATACCAATGACATTCTTCACAGAAATAGAAAAAAACAATACTAAAATTTATATGGAACCACAAAAGACCCAGAATAGCCAAAGCTCTCCTAAGCAAAAAGAACAAAACTTAGAGGAATCACATTACCTGACTTCAAATTATACTACAGAGCTACAGTAACCAAAACAGTATGGTACTTGGAATAAAACAGATGCATAGACCAATGGAACAGAATAGAGAAACCAGAAACAAACCCACACACCTGCAGTAATCTCATTTTTGACAAAAGTGTCAAAAACATACACTGGAGAAAAGGCAGTCTTTTCAATAAATGGTGCTTAGAAAACTGGATATCCATGTGTAGAAGAATGAAACTAGACCCTTATCTCTCACCATATACAAAAATCAAATAAAAAAGGATTAAAGACAAATCTAAAGCCTTAAACCTTGAAATTACTACAGGAAAACATTGGGGAGAATTTTCAGGACACTGGTCTGCACAAAAATTTATTGAGCAATACCCCACAAGCACAGGCAACCAAAGCAAAAATGGACAAATGGGATAATATCAAGTTAAAAAGCTGCTGCACAGCAAAGGATACAGTCAACAAAGTAAAGAGGCAACCCACAGAATGGAAGAATATATTTGCAAACTACCCATGTGGCAAGGGATAAACAACCAGAATATATGAGCTCAAACAACTCTATGGGAAAAAAAATCTTATGATCTGATCAAAAGATGGGCAACAATTTTAATAGACATCTCTACAAAGAAGACATACAAATGGCAAACAGGCATTTGGAAAGGTGCTCAATGTTATTGATCATCAGAGAAATGTAAATCAAAACTGCTTATCATCTCATCCTAGTTAAAATGGCTTATATCCAAAACACAGGCAATAAGAAGTGCTGGTGAGGATGTGGAGAAAAGGCAACCCTTGTACACTGTTAGTGGGAATGTAAATTAGTGCAACCACTATGGAGAACAGTTTGGGGGTTTCTCAGAAAACTAAAAATTGAGCTATCATGTGATCCAGCAATCCCACTACTGGGTATATACCCAAAAGATAGGAAATTAGAGTATATCAAAGAGATATCTGCACTCTTATGTTTGTTGCAGCACTGTTCACAATAGCCAAGATTTGGAATCAACCTAAGTGTCCCTCAACATACAAATGGAAAAGGAACATATGGTACATATTCACCATGTGGATATGTGTATCAGCCATAAAAAAACAATGAGATACAGTCTTATGCAACAACATGGATGGAACTGGAGATCATTATGTTAAGGGAAATAAGCCAGACACAGAAAGACAAACATCGCATGTTCTCACTTATTTGCAGGATCTAAAAATCAAAAGAATTGAACTCATAGAATAAGGATGGTTACCAGAGGCTGGGAAGTGTAGTAGGGGGCAGGAGGAGAGGTGGGAGTAGTTAATGGGTAAGAAACAAAATAATTAGAAAGAATGAATAAGACCTACTACTTGACAGCACAACTGAAGAATTATAGTCAATAATAACTGTACATTTTTAAATAAAGAGTATAATTAGATTGTTTGCATCTCAATTGATAAATGCTTAGAGTGATGGATACCCAATTCTCCCTGATGTGCTAATTTCACATTGCATACCTGTATCAAAACATCTTATATAACCCATAAATAGATACACTTTTTATGTACCCACAAACATTAAAATAAATAAAAATAAAGATAAATACTAGTGCTAATAGTTCTTATGAAACAGACATAAAAATCAAAGACAATGTATTAAAAATCTCAAAGTGGTCCTTTTTTATATATATTAAATACAGGCGTAAAATAGGTACATTATTAAAGATATATCATTCCATCCAAAACTGTATAATGGTTTGTTTCTCAGTCATTGTGGTTAAAACCATTTTTTTAATGTAGGAATGTTCTGTGAGGAAGACATTTTATCATCTCTGGGTCTTAACCTGAGCATTTGGGGTTTTACACAACTTATTTTCTCTACAAAGAACACATCCATCCTTCTTTAAAAAAAACACACACAGAAGTTGTAAATGCACAGAAGTCATAAACATACAGAAGAGTCATTAAATGGTTTCCTTGCTATTTAGTTTTTAAACATTTTATTCCAACTGCCTGAGGAGCCATTATTTTTCTTAATGTGATAGATTGCAATAATGGATATATTTGCCCCCTTGAGTTGCTGAATAAAGCTGTGCATACTACACATTATCAGTTTCCAAAGATTCTATGCAAACCCCTTTTTTGTATTGGCTTTTGTGGGTTCAGAGCTGCTGAGCTGTACTTTGAGAAAAAAATATCAAAGTAAAACAATTGAAACCATGAAGCTTCACAGCTCTACGTTATTATACATCAATTTAGACTTGTTTAAAAAAAATAGGCTGTTGGTTTACAATAGTTAGGAAATCTTTAAAGATTATTGCCTGAGTATTTGGTTCTGCATTACAGGCCAAATATAACCCAGAGTAGCCTAAATAACATTTTACTAGCCTAAAGTTCTCATAATACTAAACAGTTCAGTCCCTTTTCTTTGGGTTCTTATTTTAAATTGTGCTCATAAGAACGAGGCCGTGTACTCTGGAAAAATTCCATACTTTTAAAAGAATAGTATTGCAAGATGTCAAGAATAGTATTGCAAGATGTTAGGACTCTCTTCCAAGATGTTTTGTTCACACCATTTATTCAGTGGATATTTCTTGAGCTCCTATGTGATGCCTGGCATTGTTAGGCAGCAGAGATATGATGAGCAGGTACCAACTCGCCCTCAAGAAGTTTATGGTTAGCTAGTAAACAGATATGTGCAAAGAAGAGTTAGAGGTGCCAAGGAAAGAGAAAGTATAGGACTGGAGGGAATATTAACGAGGAAGGGGAAAAGTCCACATGAAGATGGTTTAGAAAATTTTCATAAAAGAGGTGTGCATTCTGGGCTGTATAGTGGTAGCAGTGAAGAAAAGGCAATTCTCAAAATAGACTCTGGATTCTGGGTTTAAATCTCGAGTCTGCTATTTCATAGTCATATAAATTGAGTAAGTTACCTATTTCTAATATCAAAGGCTCAGACCCCTAAACAGTAAAAGGGGACTGATAGTGGTGTCTTCGTCATAGTTATTGTGAGGGTGAAATGACAAATTCCAAAATGTAAAGTGTTTATATATCTGGAAAGTCTCAATAAATGTAGGTTATTACAAATCTTAAAAGATAACTAGTTTACCAGACAACAGAAGTGAGGAGTATCAAATGGTCCTTCCTTAGAATATATAGGAAGAACATATTTTCCACTAATACATCTAATGAAATTAAAGCAGTAATACATTTTAATAAAGGCAAATATTTCCAAAGGCCCTCTTCCCTTTTCTGTCTGTTCACAAATAGTTTGAATAGGTGCTAAATGCAGACTGCTGCTGGAATGGGACTATTACACCAGGTTGTTGGCAACCTGGTGTTATGGACTTACAGACTGCTATGAACCAAACTGCATAATGGGAGTTAAGACAGTGGTTTGGGAACAAACTAGAAATAGAGTGTACAGATACAGTTTTGTGTGCCAAACATGATAGAAATATCTATCAGAAAGAAAATGGAGCCTTTTTGAAGATAGCTTGGCAATATAATTTCAAAACCCTTACAAAACTCCATAATTCTTGACCCAGTAATTCCCTTTGTAATCTATGTTAAGCAAACAACTTGAAATACTGTAAAGGATTTAAGTACAAAGATGCTCATTACAGCATCAGTTGGAATGGAAAAAAAATGTTATTGATATGAAAGTCAGTTGTGGTCTAAGAGGCTTTTCGTGATACAGGAAAATATTCAAATTAAAGTGTAAAATCAAGAAGGCACAATACTATCTTAACTATACAAAATCCATAAAAGAAACACTAGAAATAAATAAGTCAAAGTAACAATGATTTCTTCTGGGTGGTGGAAATAAAGGTAACCTTTTGTTATTCTTTTTCACTTTTGGCATTTTCAAAATAAGGAACATACATTGCTTTTAGAATAAGGCAAACAAAAGACTGAAAAAGTAGAGAAAAATTCAGTGTGGTTCTATGAAATTCCTCAATGAAAGAATGTTCAAAGGAAGAATTTTAAGTGACAGTTTCTCTTTGGCCATTCATCTTTATCCATCAAACTGTCATTCCTGGCCTTATACATCCTTTCTTTGCTCTGAGTCATGTAAAATCATTTGCTTTCCCAACAATGCATCCACTGTGTGGTGCCATCTTTTTTGCATTTACTCATATCCTCATGTTCTGGCCTGGGAGGATCTGAAAAATCTGTCCCCAGAGCATAAAATGCCTTTTCCAGCAGAGACTTGAGATGGAAACCAATCACTGACCAGAGTCTTTTTTGGGAAAATGATGCTCCTCTATTTGTAGCTGTGAATAAACTCCTGCTCAGTTTGACCACCAAAAATTATTCCTGTGTGTTTTTTATTCTCTTTGTCATAGTTAATAGAGAGGTATTTCCCACTGCCATATTTGAATTTTATGCATAAATGCATAGATGCTGAAATTCAGCCTTAGGCCTTCAAGAAACTCCATATGTCGGCTTTCTGTTTCAATCCCATATGCAGCTCAGGTAGAGTATGTGCTGTCAAACTGCATGTGGCCTGAAGAATGATCACTGGCTTGTTTGGTTTTGCTTTGTTTTGTTTTTTATGCTAATAAATGTGCACTGTTGACTACTATAGTCACAAGTTAAGTGAGATGGTAAAGGCAATGGGAAATGCAAATCTGAAATATAAAATGAAGCAGAAAACATAGTTCATACCTTCAAGGTGTTTATATTCTTTTGCCACACTATCTACTGTAGCACTAGCCACATGTGGTTATCAAGCATTTAAAATGCAACTACTCCAAATGAATGTCTGCTATAAGTTTAAAACATATAACAGCTTTTGAAGACTTAGTACAAAGAAAAAAATGTGAAAATGTGAAAGATCTAAGTAATGTATACTAACTAAATATTGAAATAATATTTGGCTATATTAGGTTAAATAAAATATATTAGGAAAATTAATTTCACATCTTTCATTTTTCTCTTTTAATTGTGGCTCTAGAAAATTTTAAGTTACATATGCTGATTACCTTTGTGACTCATGTTATATTTCTACATAAAGACCCACCCATATGAAAATTAAATGATCAGACAAAAATCAATGACAATACTGAAATATAAACCTGAGCAATATTAAAACAGTATATAATGGATTTATAAATTAGCAATAAAGACTATAAATATCATTAGTTCAGAAGAAAACAAAAAGATGGCCATGGACAAAGTGAGGACAGCCTTGGAAAATGTGTTCGGAAATTCACCATGGTCCTTCAACTTAATGGCCCAATACACTCTGGTGATTGTTTGCTCTTAACTTCCTCCAGTTGTGTTTTGATCTAATTCTTAACTTTTTAAACATTACTTCAGTGTCTTGGACTTCTATCCTACTCTATGATGCTGTCTGTCTGACTCACTTCTAAATTGAAGTGCATATATAAAAAAATTGAATCACTCCAATGATTTTAAATCACTCTTCAATGTGCAGAGCAATTTAAAATTACTGGAGTGCTTCCAATTTTTATTAGTCCTTGAATTTGGAAGTGATCTAGGCTTTTCTGGGCATGTGCTATGCACTGTGACTTAAAATTATTAAGCTCTCATGTGCCCCCCACCCTTATTTGTAAGAAGCTGATTTCACTTTGCAATGGAAACCATCAGAAGGGTATGGCATGGAAATAGCATGGATAACAAAAAACACGGGGAAAATAGCTTCCATTTAATAATGACAACTATACTTTGTAATTAGATAGTGTCTTGCCCAAGGATCTCTAAGTGCTTCATAAACATTAGCTCATTCATCATGAAAACGTCTTATTGGAGGCATATTTCCAGTGTGGGAGGGTGGTGATAGGGATGGGCAAAGCCATTAGATTGGCTTCAAACATTGAATTGGGTAATTTGAATGATGTGAGAACTATGCCTAGGACATTTATTTTTGGTACTGCTTTTTTTTTCTTTTTTCTTTTTGCAAGGAGAAGGAGGTAATGTTACACTGTCTGTTCCATTTGCAAATGTCATAAAAAATTAACTTGGCAATGCAGAATCTACTAAATAAATTGCTTATCCCAAATAAACTCCAGGAGCACACATAAAATGATTGGTTTCCTAATTTAATTACTTTAGTTAAACTTTGGAAGAAAATACATAAACCTTT
The DNA here is from genome assembly GCF_028885625.2 of Pongo pygmaeus. Lineage (NCBI taxonomy): Eukaryota > Metazoa > Chordata > Mammalia > Primates > Hominidae > Pongo > Pongo pygmaeus. The sequence continues at coordinate 66,381,764 of NC_072385.2, read as the reverse complement.
CCACTATTTTCTTTCAATTTAATTCCTTCCTGCTTAGCATATGCTGAATTCACTGAACCTAAAACATTTACCTGTAAGATGGTTTATCTGAGAAGTTTCAAGTCATAGGCTTTTCCTCTGTTACAGTTATATGAGAACTTTTAATCAATGTAGGAGTCTAGTAAAACCTTTATTGTAGAAGTGGCCTAATTTAGAAACAAGTAAAAGAAATTCAGTAAATTTTTAATGTTGAATAAGAAGTGTGCCTGCTTGTTCTTCACTATTAAGGAATCCATTTTTGAGACTTACTATGATAAGTGCACGATGCTAGGCACTGAAAACATTAACAATGAATCTGGTAAAATGAAGCCTGTGAACAAACAGGCTTATTTAGAAAGAAAGATTTCAAGTGGGCTCACTATAAGATAATACACTGATAGTAATATGTAATATGTCTTACACACAATAGTAGTATGAATTACCCAGAGCATTGACTGAGTTTTTGATAAAGGCCATGTGTTTCCTTATCTGTTATAAACAAACAATAGTAACAACAATAAGTAGTAAAATTAGAGAAAGAGGTGTTTAAGGGCCCACTCCTACAAAAGGCTATAAGAAATAAAAACCAGGTCCAACGAAGTGACCTCTATAGAAATGACAGAATAACTGCCCATAGTTGTTTGCTTTAGACAACATACAAAATCATATGTATGTGTATAAAGTTTTTATGTCAATTCATGCGAAGAATCACAGTTCATTCTTCCAAATTTCACAATGGCAAGGTCCTGCAGAAATCCAGGGCCACAATTCTCTCACCCAATTCAGTAACATCTCAGCAAAGGTGATCTTAAAGCAGAACCTAACATGAAATATGTGTGTATTGTTGTTGTTTTAAATCCTATTTGGAACATTATGACCCATAGGCGGAAATAGAATTTACAGTAATGCCAAGGATTAAAAGGAATGAGCCTCTTGTTTAGAAAATTAGCTAATCAATATGCCAAGCTTATTTTTAAAAATGCTTTAATTTTTTAAAATACAGCATGTCCGCTCTAGCTTCCTGTATTTGACTCTGATAATAAAACTTTCAGTATGACTAATGTAGTTTAGCTAAACAAATTAGAGAACTGCATCATTTGTGCTGAGGAGAGTTTCCATTAGCCATTGTGATGTTCTCTTCCTGGTCAGTGAGTAATGACTGTGATCCAGGCCAGGAGAGCGAGGTTTATATTTTTTGATGGAGAGACAGGAATCAGTGAGCAAAGACTACAGGAAAGGGAGAGCCATGGTTTCTCCACCCAGAGACTATAGGCTGCTTTGGGAAGAGAGAAGAGAGGAACAGACACGAGCATCCCTCCTATTTTCTTGGTTGCAAAGCTCCTACTATTTTTAGTTAATGGAACACAAGCTGAATGTCAAAGAGAACCAGAGGAAGAAGCAGGGATACCCAGAAGAACTCACTGTACTGGACTCTCCATTCTTCCCAGCATCTCTGTAGGCCTCAGCCTACATGCTAGGGGGTATGTTATGAGTTGAATTGTGTGAATACCCCCAACCACGATGTTGAATTCCTAGCCTCCAGCACCTCCAAATGTTACCTTATTTGGAAAAAGGGTCATTGCAGATGTAATTGGCTAAGATGAGGTCATGCTGGAATAGGGTGGGCCATTAGCCTACTCTGACATTTTTATAAGAAGAGGAAAGATGATGTGAAGACAGACACTCAGGGGAGAAGGCCAAGTGACAGCAATGACAAAGATTGGAACCATGTAGCTGCAAGGCAAGGAATGCCAAGAGTTGCCAGCCACCACCAAAAGCTAGGAAGAGGCGAGGAAGGATTCCACCTACAGCCTTCAGAGGGAGTATGTTTCTGTTAACACTTTGGGTTTGGACTTCTAGCCTCCAAAACTGTGAGAAAAGACGTTTTTGCTTTTATAAGCCACACAGTTCATGGTACTTTGTTCCAGCATTCCTACAAATCTAATACAGGGTATGAGGAATTACAGAATTTTCTGGAAGTTTCCTGATGTCAGAGACGCTGAGTATGAATAGCTAGGACTGAACTAGAGAGGAGACCTCAGTTTCATAGTGATTTTGCCAGAAACTAACTCTTTGCCCCTGGTCAAGTCAGTGCCCTTCTCCAGCTTCTATAAAATGCCATTTCTATTGTCCCTTCCAGTCTTACTGTTTTGTGATGTAGGAGTCACTAGTGGCAATAGATCATGTCTAGGGGAGGGGGTAAGGCTGGCGAGGCAGGGAGTGGGAATCAGGTCAGGTTCTCCTTATCTTCATGTCACGTGGGCAGATAGGAAGTATGAGGAGAGAGGATATTTGCTGTGGTTGCCTATTTAATATCCGCTTATTTAATCTCATTCTGGAGGCCTATGGTTAATGTCTGCTCTCCCATATCACCTCAGGTCACTAAGCACATGCCCTATAGTCAATGCACACTTACTGATGTGCCATCCTTTAAAACAGCATTGCGTTCACTCTCTCACTGTCTCCAATATGATGTATCTGTGGTCCACAGGGTAACAAGAAAGTCCCGACTTTAACATGAAGCCAGAAGAGAAGGTGTCTGCATTTGAACAGAGACTTGCAGTATCTCCCAGGAACACTTTGGTTGGAAAAGAAAATTTCCTTAGCTAAGTCAGGATAAATCAAAGCTTATCAGTCTGGCAAACTATATTTTGGAAGAGGAGCAAGACCACTTAGGTCAAGGTACAGTTCCTGTCAAGGTTTCTGAATCTTGTTCTAAGGTTGGAGATTGTGGCTATCCTTACAGCTTCATGGAGCAGTAGACATGTTGAGATCGGATTTGGTCAGCAAAATGGAGAATTAGCAAGTTTCACAAAAGCTGCCCACCTGCCAGCAAGTCCAGCTTATCTCATAGTTGACAAATACAACCTAAGCTGATAGTAGAGATTAGCTGGTTTCATTTCATTTTACACAGGAAGAAACTTTGATTCAGAGAGGTTATTGCTAAAGAACATATCTTTAATAAATAGATTAACTTTGATCTGTTCTCCATATTTTTGATTGATATAACCTTTATTTCTTCTTTTCCATCTTAATGAAGACTTTAGAAACATTTGAGATCCTGTTAATTATAAACATGAAGCAATTTTCATCAAATATATAAAAGTTAAAAACATAATAGCATTTCTTGTGGCATATATATACCATGGAATACTATGCAGCAATAAAAAAGGATGAGTTCATGTCCTTTGCAGGGACATGGATGAAGCTGCAAACCATCATTCTCAGCAAACTAACACAGGAACAGAAAACCAAACACCACATGTTCTCACTCATAAGTGGGAGTTGAACAATGAGAACACATGGACACAGCAAGGGAACATCACACATTGGAGCCTGTCCGCAGATGGAGGGCCAGGGGAGGGATAATATTAGGAGAAATACCTAATGTAGATGATGGGCTGATGAGTGCAGCAAACCACCATGGCACATGTATACCTATGTAACAAACCTGCACATTCTGCACATGTATCCCAGAACTTAAAGTATAATTTTAAAAAATAGCATTTCTATAACTTCTTACTGAATAAATGAATAGAAGAATAAATAATTGAGAAATAGATTACTTTTATGACTAACTACAAACTATTAGCTGCAATTTTTTAACATTTCTAAGTCATTTCCTATGCCCTAATTCTTATATTGCATCCCATCCCATTAAAATTTTATCCCCCATTATTAAATTCCAATGAAATACTCTGTCCAAGTGATTTAAATCACCTTATAACTTATAAAATGGAAATAAGGTATTATTTTTGCTGTTGTTCAAATAGACCACTTAGGTCCTAGATTAACTTAGATCATCATCATCTTTGGAGACACCTGGTATTGTTTTTATACTTAACTCATTACTATAGTATTCATTTAAAAAATGATAATCACATCCAATTAAGTCCCTTTTTCTCAACTTTAAGAGAATATAGGGGTTTTTTTCCTTTAGAATTTTGATGTTGTATGATACTATAATACTCCACACTTTAATAAGGAATGAAAAAAAGGTAGAAGTGTTAATAATGATGGAACTTCAAAAGATATGGCTGAGTGTGGTTACCAATTATACTGTTTATTCTGTTTGGATTTCAAAAAGAGCAAATCTACCATTAATTTTTTCTCACTTATGAAATGTAAACTACACTACCAAAGTTTTTCTCGAATATCGTCAAATAGCGTAGTCTTAAAAACTATAAGGAAACTACTATTATTTGTGTTTTTTTTAAATGTTATTATTGTTTGTTTCTTGTGAGCATATTTATGTTGAAAGAAAAGTTTTCATCACTATCAGTTACCAAGATCTTTAGCCATTGCTGGCTTCTGGACACATACAATTAAGGGCCAATGCAGTTCCCTAATAGTTCTGATGTCATTGTCAAAAAAGTTCTAGAGAGTCAGTGGTGATAAATAAACTCTTGAAAGAAGAAACTCTTAAAGGAAGACTCATGGGACAATAACTGAGTCAAACCATCCTGCAAGAACAGTTAACAAAAATGAAAACATTGTTATAAAGTTGGAAAATGCATTGTTTTATAGTAGATATCTTGCTTACATAAAACAATTTAAAAAAATTGATATATTTCATATTATCTCATAATCTCAAAAGACAAACTGTAAATAAAGGTTTGCTAATATATTTGGGGCTTGAAAATGACTCATAAACTAATGTTTGAAAACCTTGTGCTTAAAATAGTATAACATGTAATCTGTATAAGATAATAAAAATTTATAAACAGAATGAGTCTAGCCTCTGTAAATTAGCCCATGAGAAAAATTTTTCCCTCTAACTTCCAGAGTCAGTATCATGAGGACTTAGCCATCATCCACAGAATTGTTGATTATAGATCCCTGATGTAGGATACTCAGAAATTGAAATTTCTCAACTAATATTTAATTTTTTTTCTCTGCTTGATTCTTGATGTGCATACCATTTTAGTGAACCATGGGTTCTCTCAGGCCACATTTCACATTTCCACTAGACAAATTAGAGAAACATAATTTGGACGGACGGATATTATATACCACTGATCTCTTTTCAAAAGTAAATCCTCAAGTGACCATAAATTAACTATGCTATTATCTGGACAATTTCAGAGGCTCCTTCTTAGAACCCTGTAGTGGTATACAAATGTAAGAATTCATTTAAAAATTACATTAAGCCAGTGGTTTTTCAAAAGTAAAAATGATATTTCAGTGATTCTTACAGTGTATAATTACTGCAAGCAATTGCTGTACTACTTTCATCTACTATACACAAGAATGCATTCTAATTAACAATATCCAACAATTGAACTACAAGGCTATATATGCCAATTTGTGGCTGTTATGGACTGATTGTGTCAAAATTCATATGTTGAAGCCTGTTGCTCAATGTGATATTTGTAGGTGGAGTCTTTAGGCAGTAATTAGGTCATGAAAGTAGAGGCCTCATGAATGGGCTTGGTGCCCTTGTAAGAAGAAACAGGTAACAGGTAGTCTCTCCAGGCCATATGAGAATACTGTTAGAAGGTGGATGTCTACAAGCCAGGAAGAGGGCTCTCACCAGACACCAAATCTGCTGGCGCCTTGATCTTAAACTTCCCAGCTTCTGAAACTGTAAGAAATAAATGTTTATTGTTTAAGCCACCAAGTCTGGTGTTTTCGTTATAACAACCCAAACTAAGGCAGCAGCCTATATTTGAAAGCAAAAAAATGCATTTTCGATATGTATCGTGTGACATGATTTTTGCTGTCTCAGATCATTTCATAGGACCAAAGTGATCTCTCTGTCTCTCTCTCTCCCTCTCTCAGGAATTTGTGTAATGTGGTATTAGGTGACCAATGGAATAAAACAAAATGTAGGCTTTTTCTTTAGATTCACTGAAAAAGTTCCTCTGATAAAGTAACTCACTTTGGACACTGTGCCAGGACCTCAGCTCACTTCTTTTACAAATGGCTTATAAACACCAATGGAAATGTAAAACTGCTGACATTGGCAGCACTTCCAGGAATTATCTTAATTAAGACATACAGTACCAAGAAGGGTTAATATTTGAAAGTAAAAGCTTTCATGCCAACAGCAAGCCCACTCTGTGTGCACTGCTGGCTCAGCACTATAATTAAGAAAATTGCCTCTAGTGTGCTTGTTTGGTAATGCTGTTATCATCTTTTTTTCCCCTTTTAACAAGAGTAAACTACTTGGTGATGTCCCCATTTATTCTTCTGGCTTCCACTAACCCCTGATCCTACCAAGGCCATGCTAGGCTAGCATTTAAATGACTAAATGAGCTACTTTATCATCTGGTTCACCCTGAAGTCTTTTACATATTTTTCTTGACCTCTAACCCACAGACTATTATTTTGACAGCTATCATTAATGCTGTGTCCTGAGTAACCACACATTGACTATGATGGATGGTGAAAGAGCCGAGGAGTTGAAAGAAATGGACACCCACTTTCATCTTCCTCTTGATTAAATCGAAACCATCCAAAGCTATTGCACACAGAGCTTCCTGTGGCAGTGTTGGAACATATTAACTGAGATTTTAGTGGGATACCCCATTCAGAAAGAGAAAAAGAACCCAGCTATAAAACAAATAAACCACATAAACTAAACATCAGAACTCTATAAATTTGATAAATTATGACTATTCAAGTATGAAATTAGACGAATCAATATGTGGTTAGAATTTAAAAATTTCATAGTGTTCCTTTGAAGAGGAGCCTTGCTGGTAAGGTTAACAAAGAGAATCCCAGTGTCAAGAGACATAAGTTAAAATGACATAGTTACAAAGTCTTGTCATACATCTTTTAAGTGCAGGCTCCCATTTGAAAGGTCATGTTGACCTGCTGTGATCATTTACATGGAAAACCATGGTCTGTGGTTCTTCTATAATTGTGAAGTCATTACCAGCTTTGGACCCACACAGTTTAAATGCCTCCCTCCTCCAGGAAGTGACTACAACTAAATTTGATGACTGAATTTACACTATAGGAAAGGCACCTAGTGAACACGGCATTGATAGCATTCCAGAACCCGGTAAGCTTCACAGTGATAGAGAAGTTGACCAGCATGTTGAATCTTGATAATGTACAAATACATAGCAACAGCAGAGCCCAGAGTGCTAAGAATAAAATTAATGGGGAAGGATGTATGGTATTGATAAGAAACTGTAGTTAAAACTGGGGTAATAACTTTTATTCAGAAATGTTGTCATGCCATAAAACAAATTAAGAATAATTATCTTGGGTTTGGGAGACAGGATATAAGAATAAAATACCATATTCCATATTCAGGAAATGAGTCCTTCTGAATAGAAAAAGTATGGGACCAACTGCTCCTAAGTGTATTTCTTTTTCTAACATTGTTAAGATTCCATTAAGACTCCATTCTCTGGCTACTATTAAAGTTGAAAATAAGAGATGCTGGCAAGGTTGTGGAGAAAAAGGATATACACTGTTGGTGGGAGTGTAAATTAGAAGACAATGTGGTGATTCCTCAAAGACCTAAAGACAGAAATACCATTCAACCCAACAATCCCATTACTGGGTATATATCCAAAGGAGTTTAAATCATCCAATTATAAAGACATATACATGCATATGTTCACTGCAGCACTATACTCAACAGCAAAGCCATGGAATCAACCTAAATGCCCATCAGTGATATGCTGGATAAAGAAAATGTGGTACATATACACCGTGGAGTACTATGCAGCCATGAAAAAGAATGAGATCATGTCCTTTGCAAGGACATGGATGGAGCTGGAGGCCATTAGTCTTAGCAAACTAACACAGGTACAGAAAACCAAATACTACATATTCTCACTTATAAGTGGGAGCTAAATGACGAAAACACATGAACACAGAAGGGAACAGCACACACTGAGGCTTATCAGAGGGTGGAAGGTGAGAGGAGGGAGAGGATCAGGAAAAATAGCTAACGGATACTAGGCTTAATACTTGGTTGATGAAATTATCTGTACCACAAACTCCCATGACACAAGTTTACCTGTGTAGCAAACCTGGACTTGTACCTGCGAATTTAAAATAAAAGTTAAAATAAAGACTCCATTCTCCATTGTTAACAATTAACATTGTCAATTGTAAATATTGCAATATAGACGTTTCCCAGTTCTTCTCCCCCTAATTCAAATGCAGACATGAAATGAAAATTTATCAGACATGAAATGAAAATTTATCTATAGATGATTGTAGAATCACTGTCAATGAAGTTCTTTTAAATTTTGTAGATAAGAATTCATCCATAATGGCCCAGTTATAGTTCTTAAAATCTTGAAAAGTTGACGAAATAACCTCTTGAAATAATATATAATATAATTATTCTATGCTTCTATTTACTGATTCTAAGGGGAGAATTATTAAGCATAAAAGTCTTGAGAATAACTCCTCCCTCATTTTGAGAGTCAATGATAATAATTCAGACAAAGAGAGGCATTATTTTATTATAGCCACACATTTTTATATTCTTGACACTAGCCTCTCATATGTGTTAAATCTCTCAACCAGTAAAATTTTACACCAATGGACACTCTCCATATTCCAAATTCTAGATAGCTACTGTAGTGTATCATTTTAAAAAATCTCTTCAAAGCGGCTGGGTGCAGTGGCTCACACCTGTAATCCCAATGCTTTGGGAGGCCAAGACAGGAGGATCACCTGAGGCTAGGAGTTTGAGACTAGCCTGGACAACATATGGAGGAACCCAAATCTACAAAAAAATCATAAATTAGCTGGGTGTGGTGGCATGCACCTGTCGTCCCAGCTACTTGGGAGGCTGAGGATGGAGGATCACTTGAGCCTGGGAGGTGGATGCTGCAGTGAACCGTGAATGTGCCACTGCACTTCAGCATGGGTGACAAAGCGAGACCTTGTCTCAAGAAGGAAAAAAAAAAAACCCTCTTCAGGGTTCCTGCTTTTATAAGAAAAAAAAAAAGAGTGTTTTTGACTCCTCTTTGTTAGGTGAAAATGTGGAAAAATAAGTAAGCCTAGTTTATTTTCCAGAGGCTGCTAACTGAGTTAAGTTCAAGCAACATACAAAAGTTCAACTTTTGGCTTTGTGTAACTACAACTCCAGTCCACTCACTGATTCTCTTCTAAACATTGACTCAAACAAGTAACATTTATTGAGCACTCAGATATATTATCACTGTAGATGTAAGAGAATAAACAAGCTCTTAGAAAAGACCATGAAGAAAAGGAAGTCTACTCATACATATATTTTGTGCACTTTAGAAGACCTTTCTCTAGGCTAATAAGAAGAAAAGATAAAATGACAAAAACATTGGAGTAAACTTTTAGCATACGAATCTCTTGGAAATAGTACAGGAAGACCAGGGAAGGTAAAGACTTAAACGCAAGAAAAAAATCCTTATTTTTTAAAAGAAAAGTAATATCCAGATTGAAATAACTCTCTTCAACTTTGCAGTTTCTTTCAAAATACTCAAAGAATAGGATTTATGGAAAATGTTTATAAGAACTAATGCTATTTTGCTGAAAAGCAGCGTAATGATGATGTGTTTTTAAAAGCCAGACTAACTAAAACATATTTAAACACTACAGAGGGCAAAAAAATAGATTTTGTCTCTATTCGTTTGCTAGGGCTGCATAAAGTACCGCAGACTGAGTGGCTTTAACGACAGAAATTTATTTTTCCATAGTCTGCAGGCTGGAAGTATATCACTATGAGCTGGACATTATCAAGGTGTGAACAGGGTTGGTTTCTTCTAAGCTCTCTCCCCTTGACTTGTAGCTGGCCATATTTCTCTGGTGTCTTCACATGGTCTTCCCTCTGTGTGTATCTGTGTCTTAATCTCCTCTTTTTGTTTTTTTGGGTTTTTTTGTTGTTGCTTATTTTTTTGAGACAGAATCTCACTTTACCATCCACGCTGGAGGGCAGTGGTATGATCTCGGCTCACTGCAACCCCACCTCCCGGGTTCAAGCGATTCTCCTGCCTCAGCTTCCCAAGTAGCTGGGATTACAGGTACCCACCACCATGTGCATCTAATTTTTGTATTTTTTGTAGAGACAGGGTTTTGCCATGTTGGTCAGGCTGGTCTCAAACTCCTGACCTCAGGTGATCCACCCACCTTGGCCTCCCAAAGTGCTAGGATTACAGGCATGAGCCACCATGCCCAGCCCCTAATCTCCTCTTTTTATAAGGATACAAATCATATAGGATTAGGGCCTATATTAATGACTTCTTTTAAACTTAATTACTTTCTTACAGATCCTATCTCTAAATACAGTCACATTCTGAGGCACCGAGAGTTAGGATTTCAACATGTGAATTTGGACAGGTGGCACAATTCAGCCCATAACAGGGTCTAAGCTGTGGCATGAGTTTTGGGGTTACAAGTGTTAGAAACATATTTAACTATTAAGTAAGAACAATTTTATAAGTACAGAGTGATTCAACTTTAAGACAATAAAAAGTCTGCTTTCAGTAACTTATTTTGTTTGGTAATTTAACCTCTGTTCACTTTAATTCAAAACAATGTGCTTCCAATTAAAGAATCAGATTCCTTTTTACTCATCTTTCACGAAATGCTTCTGAGCACAATGGTAACCTGAGACTTTCATTGAAATTCTTGTCTTCTTCATCATCATCAAGCTAACATTTATGAAGCACTTCGTGTCAGATATTGTGCTATGCACCTACAAGTACTATCTTGCTTAATTCTTATGCTAATGTGATGAGTGGAGTACAATTACTGTTCCTTATCATGAATGAGAAAACTGAGATGGAGAGAGTTAAATTAGTTCATGAAGACATAATACGGGTAAATGCTGGGGGTTGATTAGTGCTTGTTTATGTCTGAGTCTGGAATCTCACTTCTCACACCTGACGTGATAGACCTAGAAAGGAAAACCTACATCAGCAATAAACACTAGAGATACTGGCATGTACACACAGCAGGAACGTCCGAGAATGTCTGTGATTCAGAGACCACATTGAAGTAAATCCTGTTCTGACCCCTTTGTGAAGGAGCGTGTGGCCCAGGAAAGATAAGGAAGAGCTCCAGGCAGAACATCCCCAATGTTTCCTGGAATAAGGAGAGCTGGAGGCAAAGGAGAAAGAGAGGAGCTTGCCATAAGGCTAACTCCCAGCCCAGCTCACTCTCATCTCTGATGGCCAAAGGGTAAGCAAGAAAGAAAAGAATGCAAGAAAAAAGCCTTTTTAAAAAGAGGATGAAAACAAGAGATGATATAGAAGACTAAACTTGTAGAATACTAAAATCATGTGCGTGGTTTAAAGTCCCCAAAGATTCTAAGTTGGCATTTAAAAAATAAAATCCAAATTTGGACATTTGGAAGTGAAAAAAAAATGGTGCCAACCTAAATGCCCAAAAAAGGAAACTATTTCTTTTAGAAAGGACAGCATGTTCAGTAGAACACCAAGCAGCCATTTACAGTTACGATCTATAAAATTACTTATAAATATTGAAATTCTTCAAGGTAAAACTTTTCATGTGAAGTATTGGTTATAAAAGATTTTGATACTATAGGATACTGTTTGTAAATACAATGTGTGTGTGTGTGTGTTACATACCCTGAGAAGTACTGTTTCTTGGAATGGTATTGAGAGTAACCTTTGTTCTTATTTTAATGCTTTACTAATTTTCTATAAAAATACATATTTTATAGTAAAAATAACATTATTTTCAAAAAAAGAAAACAAGAAAATTTAAGTCAGTTTCTAGCAAAAAGTCATATTAAGAACTAGATGAAGAAACTTGCCCCAGAATACGAGAAGCACACTACTGCGCTAAAAGGGTTATGACTGGCTGTTCAAGGAAATGAAAATGAAGCAGGCAGAAGCCCAATGCTTCTGCGGCTCCAGAGAAAGCAGAGGAGGTTAATCCAGGCTGTTATGAACCTTACTAAGTAAGTAGTGAGTCCTATTAATATGGTGCTTGAAAGTTTAGGGATTTACTCAGATCTCAGATAGACCTGATTGAAAAAGGCCACTAATCTAAACCAAACACTCAACTCTTGGCAGGGCAAAATCAACTGGGGAGCTTTATAAAAATACTGATTCCCTTAACCTATCTCAGGCCAATTAAATCAGATCGTCTGGGGTGGAAACCAAGCAGTGTAATTTTTAAAGATCTACAGGTGAATCCAGCATGTGACCAGGATCAAGGACAGCAACTAATCTAACTCTAAACAATCATCTATTTAAATAAAGGGAGTACAAGTACTTTCATCCTTGACATCTTCTTGCTTGAGAATTGTCTACTGAGAATTGTTAAATACATAAGTTTTAGTGTGAATTATTTCACGAGAAGAAATATTTACTTTCTTTTACTAGAAGCAGCAAACTCCCATTCAATGCCATCATCAAACACTTACAGCCATTGGAGAACTAAGTGAAATGCAGGTGCCATTCAGAGGTGATTACAAGAAAGAAAGAAAGAAACCTCAGAGGGAATTTCTTCCTGTCCTCACCCAGATTTGTACCTTCTGTCCTCTCCAAGCTCCTACCAATCTATTGACTTGTGTCCTTGTGTGTCACATTCTCCCTCTTGGCCCTTGCTCATGTATGGAATGTACCTTCTCTATCTTTTTACCATCAGCATCTGGCATACAGTAGGAGCTTAACAAAGGTTTGTTGATTGGATAAAAAGATGAAGTGCTAGGCATTATTATTTTTTCTCTTACATTCCTTTCAGTTCTAAGCCTCTATAATACTATGGTAATGCTTCCTGATATTCCAAATGTCCTCATTTTCCCTCTGTGCTTTCATATTCTCGTTTGGTAACAACCAACATTCATTATAAAAGGTTGTAAGCAATTCTGGAATACCTTACAATACTGTCATCATATAGATAATGAGTTTTAAAGGTTACCAGTAGCATTTAGCAGTGCACATAGTAAGCTATGTTGTTTTTAATTTGCTTCAAAATCCCTTTGACTTAATGAGTATCAAGTTATTTATGCATGTGGAACTAGACTGGGGGTAAGAATAATTGGGGTAAACAAATTTAACGTGTTTAGGTAGGTGACCTATAGACCTATGGTCCAGACTTCCTCAACTAAAGATAAAAATTCTGGAGCTATATGGCTTAGTTATAGACAAATACAATGTGTTCTGGGATGTGCCAACTGAGGAGTGAATTGTTTTACACTAGGGGCCAACTGTCAGAAACTTCAAGGGTGAGGAAGGACATGTTGTCCCGGAAAACATGTATAATCTTTATTTATATACACTATGCAATGCTGATTTAAAATACTGGGTATTAGAAAGATCAGGCACTGTGATTTTTTTAACCCATAATAATTATAATTAATAATTGCAAGGAAGAAAATGTGAAATAGATTTTAAAAGATTGGACTGCCTGCCCAAACAGGGTACTTTGTCACACAAAATATTTGTCACAGAATATTTTATGCTTGTGCTATTGCAAATAATTGAGATTCTATTTGTTGAAGAGCTGTTATGAGAGTTAAAAAAATGAATATGAGTGTATTTCACATACTGATTCTTTTCCTTTAATCAATTCCTTTTTTCACTTTGGGGGTCTTGATGCAAACAGGTTAAACAGAGTTAAGATCTTAAAACTTAAAATCAAAAAACAATACTATATAATCTTTGTTTTGGCTTCTCCACCAAGCAACTCGAATTATATTGTTAATGCCATTGCTGATATTGAATAACTGTAAAAGCTTTATTACAGTTTGTGTATCAATTGAGAGTAAAGACCCAATGTAGTCATATTTCAGAAGACGTTATCATTTACATTAGTCTGTGTATCTGCCTTTCTCTAGTAATAGCAAGTTTCAAACATTCTTCATTAAAATCATTAATTTTTATTTAGTGAGTCGCTATTATTTATTGAAAGGTAATGAGGACCACTCACACTGTGGAACTGTCATATGTATTATTCTGTTTTCAGAAAACTGCTTGCTGCATACTATAATGCTGGAGATTTCACTGCAAACATGTTAAAAGTCACTACAAAGATTTTTAAATGCTCCCTATATACACAGTTGAATATATGTGTTTGAGTGAATATTTACTCCTGGAAATTAATGGTAAAAGTTCACCAAGTAATTTCAGAAAGATTAACATACTTCAAATCAAGCAAATCTTGAAAGGCCAAATCAAGCAAAACTGAGACCAAATGAAGAGAAAGGAATGGATTGTTAATACAATAGTTCAAATATATATCCTCCTTATATCTGAATATTACCTTTTGTACCTTCCCAATGCTAAAGTTCAGAAACCTTTTGTTATAATAAAAATGTAACAAATCAGAAATGAAAAAAGAAGGCTTAATGTTTGAAGTTACTTACTTTTAGCTATGAGTGGAAAAAAATAAACCAAATATATACATATATTTGGGACCTTACCTACATATTTCTTGGGACCTTACTTGGGTTTTGAGACCTTCCTTAGACCAAGACTCTAAGAACCCAAACCTATGTGAAGAAAATTTGGTAATATTCTTATTTAGCTACAGTGTATTACATTTTCTTTTAACCACTAACTTGAGAACAAATTGGAAAGTGCATGGTTTTGGTTGTCATAGACTATAAGTTGTTCTTTCCAATGTTTTATTAGGGAACATTTCAAAAATACAGAAAAGGTAAAATAATTTTACCATGAATACCCTAAATAGGAGTGATTTTAAAAGATGTGAACTGGTCCATCTATATCTTTTATGAAATAAATATCATTGGTATAAAAAACTACATGTTCGCACACAAATTTAATTATACCTGGAAACTGGGCATAGAGCTGACAAAAATGACAAGGAGTTTAAACTAAGAGAGGATGGAGAGCAACTTATTAGCAACATATAGTTTAACTATAAGCAGCTCTATATTATTGGTGGTAGAATGATTCAAATAAAATTTAAGATACCATTCAACTGAAACCAGCCATCACTGAGGTATTGAAGAAAAGGAAACAGTAACACTTTTAGATCTCATCAAATTGTGGTAAAATGTGTATAGGACAGTGCCAATTGATTTAGCTTCAAGTTACTGTTTTAATGCATTGTTTGCAAAGTGTGGGAGGTATACTACTAGCGGTGTTGGTTTCAATGCTAAATAACATAAAGTTATAATGTTATAATTATCTTTCAACCCTTCTGATTTCTCAAGGAGAAAGCATTCATTTAATACCAGTATATATTGAAGGCCTCTCCACCCATCTGAATGTCTATTTTTGTGATTTATCCTTCAATAGGAATAGTATCTAACTAGAATTAGTAACATTGATTTTATTTTTTAATTACCTTCTACTTATGGTTTTGAACATGGTTTTAATTTATAGTTGTGATACAAAATTTCCCTTATGTAAATTTATTGAAGTGAAAAGTGAGTTTATTTGAAGCAAATTAGGCAAATAATGATACAGGTATAACAGACTCTTATAGGCAGAATTTATAAAGGTAGCCATCAGATGTCTGAAGTAAGAGAAATATTATTTCAATGGCTGCTAGTAGACAACATTTTGAAAGAGCCACTCACAACATATTCTAAATGATAAAATTCCTCCAAATATGTAGTTACCACCCTTCTCTACTAACTTAAGAGCTGATTTCTAGGCTTCTCTTACCTAAAACTTGAACATGCTCCCACAGATTTTGTTCATGAATAAAAAACTCTAAAAGTGACCGACCAAGAGTCTCATTTCCTTGAGAACCTTCAAACTATTGAAAAGATTATATTTATTTACCAAGAAGGGTGGAGCAAAGCATTTTAATTCCTTCCCTAACTCAATGCAAATATGTAATTTGAAAATCTTTTTTATAATAAATTACTAACATCACAAACAAATAAAGTGCTTTCTAAGCCATAAAACAGCAGGTGGATAAAAATAGGTTGTGATTGCTTAGAATATAAAGTTAGTGATGTATCATGGAAAGTCTTAAATTATTGGCACTAGCCTCCCTGCAAACCATGAGGGTAAATTTCATCATCTATCATCAGCCACAATAGTCTTTATAGCAAACGTAGAGTCTAGGAGAGGTTACTGGAGTCATCATATTCTATAGTATGAACCATTTGGAGACAGATTTCCTCAGTGAATGAGTTGAACAAAAGATTAAATTCAATCACAGGAGTTTTGAATGTTCATTTTATTTCAGCATTTTTATACAGTTTAAATAAGTCATATTTCCTCCCTATCTCCCCCTTCCCTTTCGCTTTCGTAGTCTTGGGGTTGGGGGGACAGGGTGCTTAGCAGGAGTCAAAAATGAATCTAATCCCATTTGATAGAATAACGCCATTGCTAAATACATAGACACACACACACACACATACACACACACACACACACACACCACGAGAGAAAATAAATTTTCCAAAATTCAGTTGTTTTTGTAATTCAATTATTACAATGTTCTGTTATTTTCTCTTACTAAGCTCTGATTTAAAAAAAATAGATTTCCATGTGAGATTTCAAATCATTTCAAATGGAGTTTCCTTTTATACATTTTATTATAGGTTTTGAATCTTTACAAATATCACAGTAGTTGTGCTAGAATAACTGAAGCTCATCTTCTTCTTCTGGGCCTCTTCTTATGGAGAGAATATTTGAAGTTAATCACAAGTAACTCATAGTTAGAGACAGAAACTAGGATCACACTCTCTTTTTTATACATTTCACTACAGCCAGCAGCCCCTAGGATCAAAATAAAGTCAAATTTTCTAACCCATATATGGAAACATTTATTTTTTTAATGCTTCTAATAATTTTTAGTGTTTTATGTTTAATTTAAAGTTTAATTTTCAATATACTTCCTCATCCAGGATCCTATTAACCATATTAAACCCTAGTGCCATGACATGGATGCTAGTGGACCATGGCTAATGAACCAGAGTTTAAGCAGCCCTAAAATTGCTTGACTTAACATAGACTGAAACTCTGTAACAGAAAGGAATATGAGACCATAATAGAGAGATATAAATAATTGAGAAAAATCTGGAACCAAGAGAGAATTATTGTATGTTCACTGTAATTTTGGTTCTACTTATGACTGGAGATGTAGAACTCAATTATGATGGTAGCCTTGTAGACCAGAAGTTATTTTTAGCTGGACAAAGAAGAGCTTCAAACAAAATGTTTTAGGCTTCTAGTGAATTGTTTAAATTCATATTATTCATTGTAATCCATATGAAAATTATCTACACTAAGCAGGACGTGAGATCTGTGAGAATCAGCAGACTATTTCTCCAGTTGGAGGTGTTGGATTAGGGACTCATATTCCATCCAGTTCAATTTGATGAATACAGGAAGGAAGCCTAACTTAATATTGAATAGAATAAATATTCTCCTCAAACTCCATGTCTATGTGATGTGCTTTTTAAAATGATAGAGTAGCCCACTTGGAAATAAGGGAAATTCATTTTGTTCTGAGTTTTGTTCATGCCAGTACTCGAACATTAAGGTAAAAGTAGGAAGAAAGACACTTCATTATCTTGTTGTTTCCAAATATAGAATTATCATATCAGAGAAGAACCTCCTCTGCTTTCTATGACCCAAGCTACCAAATATTTTGCAAAGTTTATCCCACCATTCAGGATCTGGATTCAATTTTATCTTAATCCCTTGGGAATCTTACATCAATGACTATTCCTGTTTTCCTCTTTTCACTTACCTATATTTTCACACTCCTGTTTGCTATGATATCTTTTTCCATCAACATTTAAGCAAATTCTAGTGGTCTTCGCATCTTAATTTTTGCAAATATTTTGTCCACAACCCCCTCTGATGCTCCTGCTGATATATCTTCTCCCTCACCTTTAAATGTAGATGTTCCTCAAGGAAGATTCTTTACCTTCTTCTCTTCTTAGTATTCTCCCATAGGTGATCTCCTTCATATCCATGGTATCTTTACCCATTAATACATGACATATTCCAAGTATATATTTCTGAAGTTATTGTGGTTTGGTTTCCCCAGCAGCAGACCTGAGGACGAGAATTGAGTGTAAGTAGTTTATTTTGGAGGTGATCACAGGAGACACCATTGAGAAAGGAAAGTGAGAAAAGGAAGGAAGCCGATCAAGGGTATGTTATCAAAACAATTGCCACTGTGAGTCAGTGGAATTCAATCAGAGGGAACTCTGGGACACAATAGAGTTACTCAGGGACAGGTAGGTTTAGCAGTGCAACATCCCCAGACATCTTTTCAAGAATGTTGCTATAGCAAGTCTTCATTTCTGTATGAATATAAGTTATGTTGATATGTGCAGTTACTTAGGATATTCTGTGGTTGTCTTCTGTGGAGATGTAATGTACATATAATTGATTCAAATTGGTTTAAAAGGGTGTATTTATCTCAAGGGAAGAGGATAGACTAATACCTCTTGGACTTCAGTATATTATCATCATCGTCATTGTTGTTAAATTAATAGATGCCACATAGATTATCAGATAGATCATCCTTTGACATTGTAATGGGAACATACTGCTCCCCACTTTTGGGAGGCTGCATACCTGTTCTGCTTATTTAAGAACATATCTCTGGTTCTTGTTCTATCCTTTGATCTCCTGTTTCCTAGGTAGGAAATCTTTCTTTTCATATTAGTCCACTTCCTTTTCTTCTGGCACTTCATCGTCTTACCTCCATCAGCTAAGTTTCTTGCCCAGTGACAACTAAGTGCATACATTTTCCCAACGTATGCAACCTGTGCTGTGAAATCATTATAAACACTAATGAAATTAACCAAATGGGGTAGGAGAGTATGGCATATGCAGGAGATAATAATACTGTGACTATAGGTGTAAAGTAGAAAGTGAGGGAAGATTGATCACTAACAAAGCCTTACACTAACAAAGGGATACAACTGTATCTCCTGCCTATCTGCTCATTCCACCCTTTAAAGAATCAGAGTCACACATTTTGGGAGGCAGGATGGTTTGTTGCTTATGTAAATATCAAACTGCATATTTGCCAAGCCCAGCTCTACCCATTTGCTGGGTTAATTTATTTCCCTAAGAAATAGAAGTAATAGTATCTACATCATAGTGTTCTTATAGGCAAGTACTCCTACTTGGCTTTTCCCAAGTTCCTGTTTGAACATCACTAGATGTGTCTAACTCCAAAAAATATAGATAGCATATGTCTTCCTTCTACCCAATGGAAACTAGCATACATGGTGGTGGCCTTTGTGCAACTCCTTCCAAGAAGGAATTTAAGATTGTTTTTTAAGGGTTTGTTTGTTTTAATTAAATGCCATTGTACATTCACAGATATATTTGGTCCAATGATAACTCCTCTCTCCTGTTACACACATCACCCTTTGGTCCTAACATTATGATCACAGATGCCTAGGGAATTGAATAAGTCCAAAAATTAGGGATCATCTGGTTCTACTAAGGTCTAGGGGGGAAATACATGATACATGCCTCACATCATTCTTACTTCTCATGAGCCACAGATCTAGATGTGAGATACACATTCTTGGGTTCTTAGGGTTCTTTTCTTTCCATTCAGTTTTTGGGAGTAGCAAAGAACATATTCCTTCCCTGCAAAGAGCTGAACCCTGATAGAGGAGCCATAACATGGGTGAAGCTCAAATAGAATCAGAATTTTCATATTAAAAATAAAAGGGAGACTTTTCCCTTCTCACCCTGATTTATTTAGGTGAGCAATTCTCTTATTGACTGACTGCTAGACTTCTTAAGTATACACTTGAGGCTCTGAGGTCTTACTTTTAAAATTAAATATCAACTAGGAAAGCAGAAATCTGCTGTCAGCAATTTGAAAATTTTGTTTAAGTAAAAATATTCAACTTTGTTTTCAATGAGACATGTAATGGTTCTTTTAGTAAAGGGATAAGTATATTTGTAAGTAGATGTAGTACATACACAAAAACACACATACACATGCGTGTGCATTGCTTAGCCATAGGTGGACATTCATCAGGCGATATATGCACTTCTGAACCCTAAGCACCCTCAGGGTGTAAATGCAGGAGTTGGGCTGTTGCACGTACTCCCCATTGTGAGTTACGGTTTATAGAATAATTTGCTCAGCTGAGGATCAGTCTAATGATTTGCAATCAGCAGTGCTTTCTACTGATGCAGCTGATGTCTTAACCTCCTCACAGTATTCATTAAGTAATTTTTTGATATTTATGTTCCACTCCTGTACTTTATTTTCTAGCACTGTGGTTAACATGTAGGAAATAAATCCCTGACAGCTAAGTTTAATCACTACAAAGAAGAGACTCTGTTCATTACATACTTGTTTCTGTTTTGTTACATGAACATTTCCTGTAACTAAATAATGCATTATGATCTAGTTTGTTGTGGTGTTGTTGCAGTTGTTGCAGACTGGGCAGTGTGAAAGGGCTAAAGGATCAAAAAGTGGCAGTGAAGGGCAAGGGGGTGAGGCCAAGATCAAATTAGATTTGCTTGCAGAGCAGCCAGACAAGTAAAGCAAAGATGTGAAAGAAATTAATCTAGCTCAGAAAATTTTGAAATTCTCTGTTCAGGATGGAAAAAAAATAAAAGGCATCAATAGTGACTGGTAAACAGCTGGTGAGAAGAATGACTGATATAGAAATCAGACACAGGCCCTAGCCTGACTCTTATATGAAAGTAACACCCAAAGAAATAGCATTTACAGGAAAATCATATTTCCAAGTTATTTGAAAGTAGATTGGATTCTACTTTCTCTCTCTGGACTTGGACATACTGCTACCCTTGCAATGCCTTTGCCTGCACCTTCCTGTGCATCTGGGAATGATAAGAATACTATTGTGCTTGGCACATAGGAAGTCCTTAATAAATGTAAGCTATTGTTATTCCTTGGTATATGCTAAACATTTTATTTCCATGTATATATTTACTGCGAGAATTAAAAGGAGAGTTTTCACCTATACAATATGAACTGTAAAGATATTTACCTGTGTTATTTAGAGGTTCTCCCATTATTACATTGATTCATTTTTAAATTTGATTTTGGTGTGGGAATATTCAAAAATGGAATATTTCACAAATATTTTAATCATATTGGGGCCAGCCTATTCTTTACCAATAAGGTTGGGTATTAAATAACATCACAATATTTATTCAGACAACAATCTGCATTTTACTAAACACACTGATTCTTTTTAACATCAGATTAATTGTTGAATTATCTTCTTAAAAAGTCATGAGTCTGATTGATTTGTGAAAACTTAATATACAAGGTTCACGTACAATGTTTTTATCGTTCTGGTCAGGAGGCTCCAGGAATGAGTTTTCTGTGGTTGCTGGTAGCTTGAGGGTGAAAAATGAAAACAGTGAATCCCTCTGAAAAGAGTCAAACCAACATCAACAGGCTGCACTGGAGTTAGAAAATATGATGCTTTTGGAGGCCTCACATACTCCTATCTTGATCCATCCATTGATACTATTATGGCAAGTAGGTGTGAGTGAAACTGACCTGTTTGGTCACAGGTCTAGAATTTTCTGACATGATAAGAGTGCTTTATTTCTCTGGATACAATTCTAACTATCATCTTAACTATCCTATGTCACAAAATGTCAACATAACCGAGGAGTAGTCAAACAATGGGCGTGTATTATTAGGAAACTTCAGAAAGTGCTAATCAACTTGCCCCTTAACAAGACTACTGGGAGCTCATTTGTCATTTACAAGGGTTCTGGGTCATCTAGGTTTTCCATTCTGACCTTATGAAAACATTCAAAGGATCCCGAACTCTACTTCATCCCTTGACCATTTCAAAGTAACATCTTTGCTCTTGGTCTCAGCATTAGAATTTTTCCCAAGCACCTTCCTGGATTGCTTTGTCTCATCAGCAGGTGTACATGCTAATAGCCACTACTGCTACTTATCCCATCATTTTTCACCTTATCGCTCTGATTTATTACTGTTTTGACTTTGATTTTGGAATCCATTGTTTATTCCTTTCCATACTAATGAGATGTCCTGCCTTGAAGGGGTGTGGCGGCATCCCTTTTCCCATCTCATGTTATTTGTACAAGGTTGATTTACATTAGCTAATTTTATATACAATGACCTCTTAGTGTGTGTGTGTGTGTGTGTGTGTTTAGCATTCCTTCTGTTTTTAATTTTCTGCCGACAACTAAGAAAAATTTACTAAAAGAAAAACAACAACAACAATAATAAAAAGGGTAAGAGGAAACTTTGAGAGATGATGGACATGTTTATGGCCTTGAAGTTGGTGATGGTTTCATGGGCATATAATTATCCCAAACTCATCAAAATGTATATGTTACATATGTGCAGCTTTTTATATGTCAATCATATCTCAATAAAGTGATTTTTTTAAAAAACTTTTAAGAAAAAGACTAAAATGTGCTGTCAGAATTTTCCCCTTCTCATTATATTTCCTAGGAACTATGGCTGCCCTTTAATATTTATGTTATCACTAATGTATTAGAATAAAACAGTTGTTATTGAAGAGGTTTTTTTTCAGAAGACACTTGCCACCAAATGTATGTCTCATTTCTTCCCAAAGAGATTTTATACCCAGAGCTAATCTCAATCATTTTTTTTAAATCATTTATTTTCAAAAAAACTTAGCATATACAATGTTCCAGTAATGAGTTAAGTGTTTGGGATATATGAGTGAAAAAATATAATTTATGCCCCTAAGGAGCTAACAGAGATGTAATCAAGTAAATGGACCTTATTCTATAATGGGATAAATCTTACAATGCAGTAGTTGAGACGCAAGGCACAAACATAAGAAAGCACGTTCCTTGGTAAATCAGGGAGGGCTTTACAGAAGCGGTGATATGGACCTGACTCTTGAAAAAGGAATAAAAGTTGGCCAAATATACCTAAGACTGAAGATAAAGACTATTGCTAAGGAAGGAACAGGGTCAAAGGCAAAAAGATATGAGAAAATGAGGCACATTTGGAGAATGTGTGGGTATCATGTGAGCTGAGTGACATCAAATTAAACTGGGAACTTTGGAGACCCATCATGAAGAACCTTGTAGGTGATCCTACAAAGATTAGATTTCTGTCTATAAATTAAGTACCAAAAGACTCACTTGTGGAACAACTTAAAAATGTATATTCTCAGAACCCACTTTCCTCAAAACTCTAGTTCGGTAGACTGGGGATAGTTATTGGAATTCTGCATTTAAAATCCTCCTATGTGATTTTTGGAGCACACCACAAAGAGAAGCCTTTGAAGAAATCTGAGCAAGCAAGGTAGTTACATAACCAGAATTGCATGTCGAATCCTTTGGTAACATTTTAGAGAATGCCAAAACAACTATTTGGTCAAGTCATTCAAACTAGTGATCAGCGCAGTAAAAATATTTGCCAAACTGATTGGCCAATTCAGGCTGAAAGGTGATCCAATGGTCTGACTTGGAACCCTTTTAAAGAATTTCTCTGAGCTTATTGTTCTACAGAATAGTGTTATTGTTTGACCTTGGACTTCCTTCAGTAACATAACCCAATTTCCGAGTTTTGGTGGTTTATGTTCCAGATATTATCCTTGCATAACCTTCAGGTTTTGTCACCTCCATATCAGTGTTAATGTAAATCAGGAATTCAGCATTGCAATTGCTTTACTTGAGCTCCTATTGGTAATAATATAAGTAAATTTGTAAAATATACTCAATTTCATACCAGCTGGTAATCTGGTAAGCTCAATAACTTTTTTCTAGTTATTTCTTATTTTTAAAAGTACTGTCCAGTCTGACCTCTTAGAATGGTGCCTTTATTAGACTGTAGATGTTAGATCTGAAGGTGTTTTAGAATCTCACTACAAACCCCAAGCACTTAAGACTTATCCATGCTGTCAAAGGTTATTCTCATGCAGTTGGAAGTAAAATAGGATTTGGGTCTGCACTGTTTTTTCTCTTCCAACTACATGTCTATATGAAGCTGGATTTTCTTTATCTATTTCAACCACAAAACATGTCTGGCAGATTGAATGCAGAAGCTGATATGAGAGTCCAGCTATCTTCTATTAAGCCAAATGTGAAAAAGATTTGTCAAAATGTAAAACAATGCCATTTCCTCACTAATTATTTTGTTTAAAAAATATTTTTTCATAAAATACAGTATGTTATTGTGTACTGTTTCATGTTACTTCATAAAAAATAATATTTTAAATTTTTCTGTTTTAATTTCTGATATGGTAAATATTGATAGCTGTAGCCGACAGAAATCAAAGCTCTTTAGTATCCTCAATAATTTTAAGTGTAAAGGTGACATGAGATCAAAATGTTTGAGGAAGATTGGCCTACATAAAAGGGAGAGATTAATAAAAATGTGGTATATTTGATAGCATTCAGTTCATTTGAGAAATTTAATTTGGGCCCTTTCTTTCTTGAATTAAATTCTTTACACATTACTTCTAAAGACTATATCTTGTATAGACACAATAACAATTTTTTTCTAACGGTACTAATAACGCAAAAATTCATGTGATTAGAATATGCTCAACAGCAAAAAAAAAAAAAAAAAAAAAAGCTTTTTCTTTTCTTGCAGGAAGTGCACATGCATTTGTGTGCGTGTTCAGTAGAGAAACATGAGAGTCTGGAAGTGCTGGAACAGGGAAAACTTGGATTTCCCAAGATTCCCACCAAATGGATATTTTATTGCTCTGTGTGGCCACACCAGCCATGTGCCCTCTTGAGGCACTTTTTGCCCCACACTCTTGTAAAATCTTTTCCAATATTGACACGTGTATTGCTTTCTATATTTTCTTCAAAAAGAATATCTTTGTTTACTGTAATTTTTAGAAGATTTTATATATATAATATACTAATATATGTAATATGTAATATAATTAATTATATAATTATTATACAATAAGATTGTGTAGATAATCTTTTAGGCTAAGATTATGTGTACATGTGCATGTATCTTTTTCCTTTCCATTCAGCTTTCATTTTATTTTCTGATCCAGTTTCTGATGCCTTAAGATTCCTTTGCATTACTTTTCAGACTTCATCAGGGTTTGCTTTTCAATTTTGATGTGCAGATTTTATTATTACATTATTGTTTACTTCCTCCTGCAGATCATTAATGAAGATGTTAAATAAGACCAGACAAAATACCAGGCCTCCAAGCTCTGCACTAAAAAAGTCTCCTTTCTCCATAATATATTGTCATTTACTGTTGCTCTGTTCCATTTATCACTACAAGCTAGGTTTCAATACATATGACCGTGCTCATATCTAATTTGAATTAATTTTGCAAGTAAGATTTTGTGAGGCCTTGCATAAAGTGATCCACCAAAATCAAGATAGATCACTGTCATATTTTAAGGAAAAACCTGTTTCCTTGCTAATTTTGCAACTCTTCTCCCTCCTATAACCCTAAGCCCCCTCCATGCCATCATCTGTCACTACTCAAGTTCTTTTTGTTTGTAAGAAAAAATTAATTTAGTTTATGTGGTCATTATCCACCAATGTGCCATCCTCAAGATGCTCAGGTGTGGCCTCCTTTTGACTCTTGTAAACCTAAACCCTCTGATCCCAGAGACTTTTCTTGCCAGAGACCTTGGTCTTATTTTTCCTCTCCCATTTTCTTTTCACATATGTATCCAGAACTTTAGGGTCATTTTTACTCATTTTGGGACTACTCTCTGATACTCATATGGTACCCTTGGTTAGAATCGCACCTCCCCAGTTCCCCACCCACATCCTTTCTTCAGGGATTTACCTCAGGGGTTGTGGGGCTTTTTTGATAGTGGAGTTCTGTGGCAGCAATTGCCATATACATAGAGATATCTGATGTCAAGAAAAAGCTTAAGATTCAGTCCATAGGCCTCATAGCTGAACTTGGAAGTTGAAATCCCCAAACCACATCTAGTCTTCTTGTTGGGAAATAAGATAGGCAATGGTCACAGAGGAATATAATTTATTTACAGTTGATGGGGCAGGAAAGCCACATCCCCATGCCCAATCTCTGTCCACAGGAGAGAGAGGAAGGTGATTGTATCGCAGAATTAGGGCATAGCAGGGGGACCAGCTCCAGAATATATACACTAACCACTTTGCAAACTCAGAAATGGCATCTTTTAGGATCATTCTGGCATCATCTTTTAAAATAAAAATATCCCTCAAAAGAAGGTTTTAATAAAATTTGACTGGAACTTATTTTTTTTCTATTTTATTTTATTATTATTATACTTTAAGTTTTAGGGTACATGTGCACAATGTGCAGGTTTGTCACATATGTATACATGTGCCATGTTGGTGTACTGCACCCATTAACTCGTCATTTAGCATTAGGTCTATCTCCTAATGCTATCCCTCCCCACTCCCCCCACCACACAACAGTCCCCAGAGTCTGATGTTCCCCTTCCTGTGTCCATGTGTTCTCATTGTTCAATTCCCACCTATGAGTGAGAACATGCGGTGTTTGGTTTTTTTTGTCCTTGCGACAGTTTGCTGAGAATGATGATTTCCAGCTTCATCCATGTCCCTACAAAGGACATGAACTCATCATTTTTTATGGCTGCATAGTATTCCATGGTGTATATGTGCTACATTTTCTTAATCCAGTCTATGACTGTTGGACATTTGGGTTGGTTCCAAGTCTTTGCTATTGTGAATAGTGCTGCAATAAACATACATGTGCATGTGTCTTTATAGCAGCATGATTTATAGTCCTTTGGGTATATACCCAGTAATGGGATGGCTGGGTCAAATGGTATTTCTAGTTCTAGATCCCTGAGGAATCGCCACACTGACTTCCACAATGGTTGAACTAGTTTACAGTCCCACCAACAGTGTAAAAGTGTTCCTATTTCTCCACATCCTCTCCAGCACCTGTTGTTTCCTGACTTTTTAATGATCGCCATTCTAACTGGTGTGAGATGGTATCTCATTGTGGTTTTGATTTGCATTTCTCTGATGGCCAGTGATGATGAGCATTTTTTCATGTGTCTTTTGGCTGCATAAATGTCTTCTTTTAAGAAGTGTCTGTTCATATCCTTCACGCACTTTTTGATGGGGTTGTTTGTTTTTTTCTTGTAAATTTGTTGGAGTTCATTGTAGATTCTGGATATTAGCCCTTTGTCAGATGAGTAGGTTGCGAAAATTTTCTCCCATTTTGTAGGTTGCCTGTCCACTCTGATGGTAGTTTCTTTTGCTGTGCAGAAGCTCTTTAGTTTAATTAGATCCCATTTGTCAGTTTTGGCTTTTGTTACCATTGCTTTTGGTGTTTTAGACATGAAGTCCTTGCCCATCCCTATGATTGCCTAGGTTTTCTTCTAGGGTTTTTATGGTTTTAGGTCTAACATGTAAGTCTTTAATCCATCTTGAATTAATTTTTGTATAAGGTGTAAGGAAGGGATCCAGTTTCAGCTTTCTATGTATGGCTAGCCAGTTTTCCCAGCACCATTTATTAAATAGGGAATCCTTTCCCCATTGCTTGTTTTTGTCAGGTTTGTCAAAGATCAGATAGTTGTAGATATGCGACATCATTTCTGAGGGCTCTGTTCTGTTCCATTGATCTATATCTCTGTTTTGGTACCAGTACTATGCTGTTTTGGTTACTGTAGCCTTGTAGTATAGTTTGAAGTCAGGTAGCGTGATGCCTCCAGCTTTGTTCTTTTGGCTTAGGACTGGCTTGGCAATGCGGGCTCTTTTTTGGTTCCATATGAACTTTAAAGTAGTTTTTTCCAATTCTGTGAAGAAAGTCATTGGTAGCTTGATGGGGATGGCATTGAATCTATAAATTACCTTGGGCAGTATGGCCATTTTCACGTTATTGATTCTTCCTACCCATGAGCATGGAATGTTCTTCCATTTGTTTGTATCCTCTTTTATTTCATTGAGCAGTGGTTTGTAGTTCTCCTTGAAGAGGTCCTTCACGTCCCTTGTAAGTTGGATTCCTAGGTATTTTATTCTCTTTGAAGCAATTGTGAATGGGAGTTCACTCATGATTTGGCTCTCTGTTTGTCTGTTATTGGTGTATAAGAATGCTTGTGATTTTTGTACATTGATTTTGTATCCTGAAACTTTGCTGAAGTTGCTTATCAGCTTGAGGAGATTTTGAGCTGAGACAATGGGGTTTTCTAGGTATACAGTCAACTGGAACTTATTATTAATGAATGTCTTACCTTCTTGCAAGGGCCTGCATACCAAATGGCAGGGAAAGCAAATGAAGAGTTGAGAAGGTGAGATGTGGGAAGAAGAGTGAAAGCTGGGGTTTGAGAAGCAGTTCTGCAAAAGCTGGTGTCCTGAGCAGTAACACCCTAGTGGGTTTGGGGAAAGATAGGGAGTAACTTGAAACAATGAATAAGGATCAGTATGGCAAAGCAAACTCATCCCCAAGCCAGTCACCAGCATATCATAGGGGACAGGGGGCAGTCATTCACTTACTTCTTCACTCATTCATTCATTATCCATTTGTCTGTCCAAAATAATATTTTTAAGCACCCTTATGTCCCAGGTGCAATACTAGAGACCAAAAAAAATTCATGCATTGCTCTTAAGTAGTTCACAATGAAGTAATATTGCTTCCAGAAAGTGAAGCAGATAGATTAGAGTCCAGGATATGGAAGCAGTTTCATAAATGTTACTTAGAAGACACCAAAGAGAATCAATTACCCAGGGGTCTAGGGAAATGATCACTCTTTTCTTCTATGCAGGTGCAGGATGGGAGAAAGGGTGGGGGGCATCAGGGAGGATATTTCTTCATGGAAACTTGCCTGTTGGCCTAGCAAAATGAAATTCAACCTCCCTGCTCTGTGGAAGTAATCCAACTCTGCTTCACGTCTTGGTTGAGCAACAACAAAAGGGACAATGCCTTCCTTAACTATCTTTTGTTATTATAGAGCTCAGGATGAAGGCAGGAGGAGGAAGAATGGAATAAGTTGCAAAGGCAAAACAGTATCAAGGTATGCTGGTGTTGTATTGATTTTAGTGTTATTGCATTTTAATCAGGAGCTATAGTGGACTGAGTGATGCTCTGCCCAGGGGTCTTTTTTTGCCGAGGAGGCATGCTTGATCTACTTGCAAGGCAAGGGAAGAGTGCATGTCTTCAACCAAGGCAAGGAGTTGGTGGATGACTGGCTCCATTTTTTGGTACTTTAGTTAGAATAATTGATGAGCGTCCTCCATTGCCTACCAGAGTTT
Source organism: Pongo pygmaeus (assembly GCF_028885625.2). NCBI lineage: Eukaryota > Metazoa > Chordata > Mammalia > Primates > Hominidae > Pongo > Pongo pygmaeus. Next base: position 66,352,704 of record NC_072385.2, on the reverse strand, counting down.
TCTGGAGGTCTCGACCTCCAGTTGCTGTCAGGTAACTGACTTGATACCACAACTTCATGTTCTTCTTTCCTTCCTGAGTCACTTCCCTACTTTCCTGACAGCACTTCCTGGGACCACCTTCCAAAGAAATCACTCATACTTGAATGTTTGTCTCAGGGTCTGCTTCTATGGAAACCCAAACCAAGACAAATCATTTCTTGAACTTCTGCATGCACATTTGCCAACAGTGCTTAAAAAGACCTGCCTAAATGTAGTCTTCTCTTTGACCTTTTCTTCAACTTGCCCAAACAATCATTCGGCCTTCTTGTTCCCACAGCATTGTACTTTGTTATGACAGTGCTCTAATTGGCTAACCCAGTCCCCTTGACAGGATTGATTCAAATCCCCTTTCCATAGGCAATAGAAAGGCCAATGACTTCCCCAAGATTACCCTGACATCTAGTCGGCTTACAATTTTAAGGTTTCCGAGATTCCAGTGAAATATTGCCGAATTCTTATTCCCTGCCCTGCAGCTTGTGGCTGTTCCCTTGTCTCCATCCTGACCTTAATCCAAATATGAAACTCAATACTTTCCATTATTTCCACCAGAAATAGCAAAGAAATACTGTTCATAGCCATTCGTTCATTCAAAAAATATTTCTTGAGCACAAATGTTGTTCTAGACATCATTTTAGGTTCTATTAAGAATAAACAAGACTGGCAGGGTTCCTGTTGAATTATGATCTCAAACTTCACTTCTTCCCCATTTATTTACTGGTTCAGTCATCAAACAATTTGTTAAGTATGTACTATTTGCCAGGCATGTATTCTGGAGCTACAAGAATGAGCGGTTCCTGCCATCAAACCTTTGCTGGCCAACAAATACAAAGTACTTCCTCACCCTGTAATAATCAGGAAAGCCAGTGAGGGTGGAGGGGTGGGTGAGGGTGGGCAGGTTTCTCATTTTTCATCCTCTATGATTTAGGGAATATAGGCCCAGCTCAACCTTAAGGTGTAGCAAAAAAAAAGATGGCTAAGAATCCAGGTTACCAAGATATGGCTCAAGAAGGCCAGTGGATTCAGAATCAGGAAAAGAACAAAGTGCAGGTCACTCAGTTAGCAATAGTAGCCCCTCAAGAGAGGCTAGGACATTAGGAACTGGGGACAAAGCCTGAGCTTGGGTGGCAGGGATGGGGGGAGGGAGGAGAGATACAAAAACCAAAGCAAATAAAGCTCACACCATCCTTTAAGAACAGTTGCCAGAGCAGAATGTGGAGTAACCCAACAGCAGTGACCTGGTGGCTCTAATTTCCCAGTCCTTGTTATGACCATATTCAGCCCATCATTTTTGTTTTCAAAGGCTTGATTAAAACAACTGATTATGGTGTCATCAGTGCCAATATAACTGCTACAAGAAACTTATTGGCAATCCAGCTAATTGGGTAATTTGGAATATACTTGAATAGGTCAAACCTGAGATACCCTGATTAGTGGTTTGTGGCTTTCCTATTCAAGTTGTAATCATTCTCCTCACTCAGAAGAATGAATGTCCTTGTGTATAATAATGAGCCAGTTGATTTTCTCTTAATTGAGCTCATAGTGTAACCAGACCCCCTCATTCACTGGGAGTTGGCTCTCAGCTCCCCTTTCCGTTGGTTAGGAGACACCAGTACTTACGCAGGCATTGTAGTGTTCTTTTATGCCTCATGAACCTTGTCTCTGTGTTACTGTATAAATCCATGAAAGAAACGCGAGACATCTACAGTAGGTATTCATCTTAAACTATGTTAGGGTCATGCCTTAGCAAGTCTATCCTATTTTTCTTGTTGCTCCTTTCCCTCTTTATTTTTCTTCAACTTCACTTTCCTTTGAGAGACTGTACACTCCCCAGTGACTAAGCCTCCTGTTCCTCTCTTGCAGAGTATCTCTACCTATCATATTCCTCTTCATTTCTTTTCTTCACTAGTAGCATAACCTCGGTATAAAAGTAAATATTTAACTTATACACCTTTGCCAATTTTTAGTAACATGTGATTTTAGTCCCTATCTATGTTTTGGATTCTTCTTATGCTATAAATCTATAGAGACTACAGAGAATAACACTGAGAAAAACAAACAAACAAACTTTGGGTTGTTACTGTTTAGTGGTTTTTGTTTTGTTTTGTTTGTTTTTGTTTTTTTTTTTTCTGAGACAGGGTCTTGCTCTGTCACCTAAGCTGGAATGCAGTGGCACGATCATAGCTCACTTCAGTATCAAATTCCTGGCCTTAAGCGATCCTCCTGAGAAGCTGGGATGACAGGCTACAGGTGTGTGCCACCACACCTGGCTGTTTTTTTATTTAACTTTTGTAAAGATGAGTCTTGCCATGTTGCCCGTGCTACTCTGGAACTCCTGGCTTCAAGTGATCCTCCCACCTCAGTCTTCCAAAGTGCTGGGATTACAGACATGAGTCATTGTGCCCATCCTACTATTCTTTTTTTTTTTTTGCATACATTAACGTTTATTCTTTGTGTTGTATGTTTTTATGGGTTTTAACAGATGTTCAATGTCTTATAGTCACCATTACAGTAACATACAGAATAGTTTCACTGCCCTAAAAACAACAACAACAACAACAAAAACCTATTCTTCATCTATTCAGCTCCCTTGCCCATTTTCTGGATCCTGGATTCCTGGGATCCATGGATCTATTTCTTATCTCTCCAGTTTTGACTTTTCTAGAATGTCATGTAGTTGGAATCATGTAATCTGCAGCCTTTTAGGACTGGCTTCTTGCACTTAGCAATGTGCATTTAAGATTCATCCACACCTTGTGGTAGCTTGATAGCTCATTGTTTTTTAACTTTTTAGTTATTTTTTTTTAAATTTTATTATTATACTTTAAGTTTTAGGGTACATGTGCACAACGTGCATGTCTGTTACATATGTATACATGTGCCATGCTGGTATGCTGCACCCATTAACTCATCATTTAGCATTAGGTATATCTCCTAATGATATCCCTCCCCACTCCCCCCACCCCACAACAGTCCCCAGTGTGTGATGTTCCCCTTCCTATGTCCATGTGTACTCATTGTTCAATTCCCACCTATGAGTGAGAACATGCAGTGTTTGGTTTTTTGTCCTTGCGATAGTTTGCTGAGAATGATGGTTTCCAGCTTCATCCATGTCCCTACAAAGGACATGAACTCATTTTTTATGGCTGCATAGTATTCCATGGTGTATATGTGCCACATTTTCTTAATCCAGTCTATCATTGATGGACATTTAGGTTGGTTCCAAGTCTTTGCTATTGTGAATAGTGCTGCAATAAACATACATGTGCATGTGTCTTTATAGCAGCATGATTTATAGTCCTTTGGGTATATACCCAGTAATGGGATGGCTGGGTCAAATGGTATTTCTAGTTCTAGATCCCCGAGGAATCGCCACACTGACTTCCACAATGGTTGAACTAGTTCACAGTCCCACCAACAGTGTAAAAGTGTTCCTAT